>NC_142596.1:25267609-25570337 GCF_965207765.1 Zootoca vivipara | reverse complement strand
CTCGAAATAAGGCTATAAAGCCAGGGCTCCACTGCCAGGGTCTGGAAGAGTTCTATTCTCACCAGTGCTTTAATTTACTTCTGCTCTGGTGGTCAGCCTCCTAGTGTTATGAAACCAACATTCCAAATGGTTTTGCATTGTATTTGAACTCCGGTGGCGACTGCATTTTGTGTGGTGAGCTTTTTTGTGGAGCACGGTTCTCAAAAAAAGCTGCAAATCCTTCAAACAATAAATAAGGCATGGGGGGAAGCGCATGTCACAGAACGTTCCCTGTCTCTCCCCACGACAAAACTAGGACTTCTTGTGACCTGGAACCAACTCGCCTTCCGGGTGTCCGGCCCTCCAGTTCTCGCTGACCTCGTTCAAAGCTGCTAATGAGCGAGCACAGGGTGAATCATTTCCTGTTCGTCCACCGCACGCTCGTCCCAGGAGAGGCTCTCAAAGACTCCCCTTCCCCACGTTGAAGTGTGGGGCAGGGGTCCGATGCACCTGACAACGAGAAGAATTTCCCTTCTTGCCCTTACCAAAACACCCTCAGAGTTTCCACAAGAAGAAGGGGCATAAAATGTTTGTGCCTCTTGAGGGGGACGTGACTGACACAGCTTTCTCGGGGGAAAGGAAAGGTGAAAAGGGCAGCGGAGAGACAGCAGAGTCGAGTTTATTGCTCTCCAACTTCCTTAATTATGAGTCACCATCGGCAGAGAAAGAAAACCCAGTTCCATAAACAGATAGAGATCACATATAAAAAAAAGTGCGGAGAGAGGATGGAGGACCTGATAAGGCGCTTTTGAAAGTAACTGTGTTACGCAACGCAGGGTTACCAAAGATTACTTGCCGACATCTGCAGCCTCTCATTTTCCCAGAGATGCAGAAAAGACAAAATCTCATTTGCAACCCTGCTCATCTGAAAACCAACACAAAAGCTATCAGGCCATGGGTGCTCCCTCTCGAACAGAAGTCACAGAAGCGGGCAAGAGGATTTTGACATCTCGAGGTGGAAAAGACAATAGGCATCCGGCCCCTTCCACACAAGCCTGGACCTGATGACATGGAACAGGAATGCTGCTCCTGGGTTTAATTTATTCATATTTTCACAGAAGTGGGAAATCCAACAAGATCTGCTCCTTTTTAGTGTTCCAGGCAGCCATACCTTCTTCCAGGACACACTATTCCAGCCCCCTCCCAGTTTTATCTGGGGCTGATAGGTACTGTAGTCCCAAACATCTGGAAGACATCAGGTTGCCTAATACTACTCTGCGTCATATTCAATCATAATGTTACTAGGGGTGGGGTGAGCAGATGATGATTACTAGTATATAAAAAAATATGATTTTGCTGTTTATTGGTTATATGTTTTTGTTGCTGAAAATTCTGCTGCTCTTTATGGGTTACTGTACGGTTTTCCTTATAACATGCTGTTCTTTTTCGATTTTACGTTATACTTTATATCCTTAAAAGTTTTGCAAGTTGCTTGCAATTCCTAATGTGGCAAGCAATTATTGGTATAAAATACCATCCAGAGACAAGCAGTTACTTTCAACTCTAGGTAAGATGGACAACTAAAAAACTAACCCTGGAGCAAAGTTTTCACAACTGCATATTGACACATCCAAATGACATCACACGAAAGAGAGAGAGAGAGAGAGAGAGAGAGAGAGAGAGAGAGAGAGAGAGAGAGAGAGAGAGAGAGAGAGGACTGAGCTCATCATGCTTGGTTTTCTTGCAAATATCACCATTAATAAAAACAGGGGAAAACAAGATAAATTGGGGGGGGGGAGAAAGAGGGAACATTATCTTGGCAGAGAAGCTGGTGTCACAAGCAAACTGGTGGGACAGCTGCTCAACAGAAGACACAGAAACCAGAGAAAAACACTTGCCGGTTAGCTGGGGCTCATGGGAGTCATGGTCCAAAACATCTGGAGTGTGGGGATGTAAACCAGGTGCAGTCAAGTCACAACATTTCCTAGAGTGACCACTTGGAGGAACACCTGACCAGGTCAGTTTCCTGTTACTGATCTGGGATGGACTTCCTCTACATGCAAATGAGATGGGTAAGCTGCCAGGTAAATTCACTGGCCAGCAGCCTCCCCCCCCTTTGGATTCTGACTTCAGAGAAGCAACATCTTAGTGAGAGAAAATGGAGTCTCACCCCATATGAGTGGACTTCACATGTATATATTACTTTTTCTAAGCAAGCCTGCCTTTCTGAGATTATGCTGTTAACTCAGGATGTCTTGTAAGTAAACTCTTTTTAAAGAGCATTGTGTCATGTATTTTCTTTTAAGAGGGATAAAGGGGAAATACCAGGAAATACGGTATATATATATATTATTCTAGAGGCTTCAGCAAGCCTGAGCAACCGTTTCTGCTGTGCATTAAAAAGGGGGATGTAACTCTGCTAAGTTTGGAGCTTGTTAACACAAGCTAGGATAGGATATATTAAACAATATCTCCTCATCCACATTCCTGAACATTCCCACATGGAGGGCACCAGGTTGGGGAAGGTTTACTCAAGTCTCCCATGAAAAGTCCCGATATTGCAGCAAACATCCACCCACTGCATTACTACAAATACTTGAGGACTCATTGAACAGAAGGAAGGGGAGAGGAAGGGATGCAGATCGGCTGGTAAGTGCTACCATTTTTGCAAGTACCGTAGCTCCCTTCTCATTCTTTGGCTCCTCCACCGTTGACTTTTCACTGGTAACCAGTAAATCAAAGAATCACACCCAAAAGTATTCATCCATCCAACCAACCAACCAGCCAACCATCTGTCCATCCACCCCATTAGCTTTTGTGGAAGGTCACCACCCCAACTGAACAGAGAGAATGCACCCTAAATTTAGCTTAAGTTGCATGACTCATGACCTCAATACATCCAGGGCTGCCTTTCTTATATGAACCTACTCCGATCCCAAGATCAGCATCAGAGACCCTTTTCTGTGTGACTTATCCTAGAGCGGGAGGCAACAAGACACGTTTAAGGAATTGCTCTCCCCCAGGGAAGCTTGTCCGGTTCAGACTCTCACCTTTCCAGCGCCAGGCAAAATGGATTTATTTTCCCAGGCATATGGACAACAATAACAGCCTGACTTTTAGTGGCTGTGCTTTTGTGTTCATTTCATCTTGATGGAGGAAAGACATATATATTTTCCACTGTGCACGAGCAACCTTGTGTACACTACATTGCTTTAAATGGGTAAGTTTGCCATATACTGTGTTGTTTGAATTTCAACCTTTGCAAGTCACTTCGAGAGAGGACAAATACTGGTTTTCCACTTGCAGGAATTTATAATTGGGAAGGAGGAATTACATAAGGCAGCATTTAAAAAATGCCACCACCACCCCACTTTCAATTCCCAGGAGGTACTATTCATTCTGTCGCCTCTGCTCTCCACCACTTTATTTCCGCCTCCTTTCCCTGTATGCGTAGGCCAGAAAAGCATGCTTGCTTTTAAAATCTTAAGAAATAAAAATAAAAGAGTGGCCACGTGGACCTACATCACCAGATTACTGTAGGTGTGATGGCTTTAACGAACTGAGCTATCCAAGCTCAATGGATGAACCGACTCCATTGAGAAGCCCTGCATTTATGAGACAACCTCAAGCAATAAAGCAAAGGGTGCTGTGGCTTATGGCAATCGATGTGCAATGGCTCATTCACACATGCAGCTTGTCGCCTGACATCAAGCGACACAAACCTGTGAGAAGCAAGCCATGGATTCCGACCACTTCAGAAGATGAAGACAGGGCTTCTATTCATGGCTGCCGGCCTGAGAGCAGGATGTGCTTTTCTGCAGGGCTCCCAAGTGTGTGGCAAGATGAAAGTGTTCCTGCACAAATGTTCCCTAGGGGGTGGAGATGGAAGGATGACAGCCACAAAGCTCTTCTTCCAAACCCCACATTTGCCTGTGACTAAGGACTTTGCTTTGCACACCCACTCGGCCCTCTGAAAGACACCCACATGCCCCTCGTCAAAATCAGCTAGCTCACTCAAAAATGCACATATGGGACACCAAATCACGCCCCCTCACCACAGCAGTAAGCCTGTTTACTAAGAAAGCCTGCACCCCCGAACGTCTGCTTCATGAGAGGGGGACACCTTCCAACTAGTCTCCCCCCCTCTTTTTTTCCAATCACAAACCCAAAACAACACATTATGTTCCAGAAAGGGCCCGAAGCTCTTGCTGTTATTTTCTTTATTCCAGTTCCCAATTCCACCCATTTACAAACCCTTCTGTTCTTGATTCTGCACTTTAGATTGTCTCAAGCTCAGGAAACATTTTACGCCATATTCAAGCTGCATTCAGTTAACCAGCCACTGAGCCTGTGCAGAGATCAGGCAACAAAAGTCCCTCGCAACGTGCAAAGAAATGGACGTGTTTTCAAATTAGAATCAGTGCTGCCTATAATAAAACAGCCCGGCCAAACTAAGCCCCTGTAAATCTTCCAGCTCTCAAGAAAGTAAGCCTTGAGAGTACAAAGTGGCATCATTATAAGGGCAACCTTGCAAACAAGCTCATAAAAAGAGGGCTGGGCCCGCTAGCCTACATGACAGTGCTGTGTAGTGGTTAAAGGTGCTGTACTAGGGCCTGGGAAACCAGGTTTCAGATTCCAGCTCAGCTATGAAGCTCACTAGGTGACCTCAGGCCAGTCACTGTCGCTTAGCCTAGCCTGCCTCACAAGGTTCTTGAGAGGATGAAATGAGGAAAGGGAGAACAATATTATGGCCATCTATTGAGCCCCTTGGAGGAAAGGCAGGGTATAAATGTGAGACATCCAAGCAACCAAGTTAAATTTATACTGGCTGTCAGGGACTGGCTGGATGAAGAGGAGTGGTGGGAGGCACCAGCTGGGGAATCCCCAACGGAAACATCAGAGGAGGAAGGCTCAGAGCTGGGGGACATGGGTGAGAGGTCAAAGGGAGAAGATTAGGAGGAGGCAACAGGGTTTGTTGAGCAGGAGGAGCATAGGACAGGGAGCAGTTCAGACTCCGAGGCTGAAGCAGAGGAGGGAGATCAAGAGGTTGCTGAAGAATCCAGGGAGTTTCCCACTCCTGCTGGCAAGACCTGCCGGGAAGGGTTGCTAAGTTGTATGCCATTTCCCTGAATAAATTGTTAACTTCACTGACAGCAGAGCCCTGAGTCTTTCGTGCTGACCTGCATCTGACTCCAGTTTCATGAAATCCTTGGGGGGTGGGGTCTGGAAATGCAACATGAATAAAGACGAGATAAGATTTTGACAATATCATCAGCTATGGATGGCTCCGCACAAGATAAAACATGCCCGAAAGCAGCAGATGCAGACAGATCCTACTCTTTGAACAAGGTAACTTGAAATGGGTCGCTTTCCATCTCCGCCAGCACACAGCTTTCCACACTCACTGGTATTACAGTCCGTCTTAAGACACAGATTGTTCTGTTCCAGCCCAAGCAAACTGTTGGGACCGGATTTCATTTTTGAGACTTCCATTTCAAAACTAAACTCAGTTACTGGATGCAAGCTAAAAAGAGGCAGCTACCTGCAGAAAGGTACAGTTTCATTGCAAATTGCCCAATTCAGCATATATCTCCCTCTGCATCTAAAGCAGCCCTCACCAATCTGAGGCCTCCGGAGTTTTTGGACTACAGCTCTCTCCTGCGCCAGCTACCTGATCGGGGCTGATAGGGGGTTGCAGTCCAAAGTATATTGACTAAATAATAAATTGTGAATTAAGCCAACAGTATCTCTCAATATTGGCTGGACAGACTTTTCTTGAACACAGTACAGTTATCTTTTTATTAACATCAGGGTTGGTCACTGTAAAATGTTGCATTGCCATTGCGGCGGCAGCTCAGACAACAGAAAAAAATTACTGAATGACACAGAAAGAAAAAGACAAGACTAGTTACAAAACTAACACAAAGTGTTTTCCCATCCTGTCAGTACCTGTAAAAACAATAATTGAAGACAAATGCTGTAGGGAGGGGGAAATATGTTAACAACTTTTTCAGGTTAGGTGTTGTTAATCAGCAGTGTTCTGCTTTTTAAAGTTTTAGTACTATTTTATCTTTAGATTAGATGTGCATTTGGTCTAGCAAAACACCCCCAAAATACTTTACTTTTTAAAAAAGGCATGGTTGCAAGTTATGCAAGACATCTCAGTTCATTCTTCACATTTGCCAAATATCCACTTCCAGAATAACACAAAACCTCCCCAGGAAACTTTTTTCAAGGCCAACAGCATCTCTCTAAGATCTTTCATATCTCTGCTGCCTTTTTACCGGAGATGTCAAGGACTGCAGTTGAACCCAGAAACTTACATGGGCAAAGCCCACCACCCAGCTCATTTCCATGGACCTTCACACAGCATTACTTTTCCATAGGCTGCAAAGCACCATAAAAATAATGAAGATTTTAAAAAGAAATCTTTTCTTTAATGGCACTAATTTAAAACCCTTTAAAATAGTTAATGAGAGCCCAGTTCAAACATTATTTTGTTTGAGAACAGCAAAATAGTACCTCGAGTTACAAACACCTCAGGTTACAAACGCTTCAGGTTACAAACTCCGCTAACCTGGAAGAGTTACCTTGAGTTGAGAACTTTGCCCCAGGATGAGAACAGAAATCATGTGCTGGCGGGGCACATTGGCAGCAAGAGGCCCCATTAATGAAAGCATGCCTCTAGTTTCAGGTTAATAACGGACTCCAGAACAAATTAAGTTCGTAACTAGAGGTACCACTGTATTGTATCATCTTAACTATAGCAGAATGGGCTTCTAAGTCTTCTATTTTCCCAGCAACTGCCAGGGACAATTTTATTGGTCAACGGAGGCCCAACAGAAGACGCATTCGATGTTTAAAAAAGATTTCCAGAGCTCCAGATCTGAGGTGATTTTTGCAAAAGGCCGAAGAACAAAGTCCCCGTTGTGATGAGGTCTTAGAATCAGCAACGGCTGCTCAACCACCAATCTTATTTGCACCAAAAATAAAATGTTTTGAGAAATGTTAGACTTCAAGCCAGTTTGTCCCTTCTATTAATGGCACATTACTCTCCACAGAGGCAGGACGTTTTTGCTGCTTAGGGAATTTTGCCGTAGACAAAGCCCAAGCCATTAAATGGAAAGCACAAAGGCCAAGATTTTCATTTTCCACTTTCCCTGCTGTGAATAAATCAATATGATGTAAGTGAGATTAATACAGATTTGAGATTAGCTTCCTTCTTATGAATATCATTGCTGGTAGAATTGTGCAGTGAAAATGGTGGGCAGTTAAGCTCAGAGCAAACTTAGAAAAGGGGTCAGCATCTAGTCAACCAAGAGATGCAGTTTCCCTCCACCCACTGACTGCCCCAATCAGCTGACTGCGTGGATCTAGCTTCCTCTAGCAACTCTTGAGGCTGAATGAACAGCTACGCAATCTCCACCTCGAGGGCTACAATATCGGGTAATGCTCTGTAGCTGCTGCCTCTGCGGCTCAGGAAACTTCGCTGCGGTTTTCCAAGTGTTGTGCTTACACAGGAGGCTTGGAGGGAAGTGAGATCACCAGCCCCTTCTACTCGCTCAGCTAAGTAGAAACAGCTGCACTCAAGACACACAGTTTTGTGTTATTTTTATTCTGCACAAGCCAGCCCCCGTGAAGCTCCAGCCTTCTCTAACCGGGTGCCCCCTCCCCCTCCCACAATGGGTGAGGGGATTTTTGGTTTTGGATTACAACTCCCATCAATCCAAAACATCTGGGGGGCACCCGGTTGGAGAAGGGCGTTCTAGTACAGTTACAAATTGTATTAAAAGTCATATAAATAGAATCCAATGCAAACCTCCAAACGGTGACAGGGAGCACTAACAGAACATAAGCCAGTTTTAAATCAGGTACAACTGTTTGCTTTTTAATTTATAGCTACGACACGATAGATGCCAGCTGTCTTGGTTTTCACCACCCAGCTCAGCAAAAATAGATATAGACTGACAGACAGAGGGAGAGAAGCAGGAAGTACATCCGTGACTGTGGAGGATCCGGACCAACTCTGACCCTTGTTCAACCAACAGAGAATAGATATAGGAATGGGATTCAGAGCACTTGCTTTGCAAGCAGAAGGTCCCAGGTTCCATCTCCAGGATTCTCCAGGCAGGGCTAGGAAAAACCCTGGGGATCAACTCCCAGTTAGCATCAGCAATAGGAAGAGGCATTTTCCTGTAACCAGAAGTGAACTGAGCCCAGTCCTTTCACACAAAAGTCCTCTCCTGGTTTGCTTTTGACAGTTCCACAGCCTCACTTAGGTGGGAAAAGACACTGTGTTCTCCATGGGTACGCAAATCCGGGCTTCTAAATCCGGCCCACGGATGGTCCGGGAATCAGCGTGTTTTTACATGAGTAGAATATGTCCTTTTATTTAAAATGCATCCCTAGGTTATTTGTGGGGCATAGTAATTCGTTCATTTCCCCCAGCCCCACTCCAAAATATAGTCTGGGCCCCCCCAAGGGACTGTGGACCGGCCCCCTGCTGAAAAAGTTTGCTGATCCCTGTTTGCTATCGTTAAACAATTGGAAGTCAGGAACCCTTGCAAATTTACTGGATACAGGTAGGTAGCCGTGTTGGTCTGAGTCGAAGCAAAATAAAAAAAATCCTTCAGTAGCACCTTAAAGACCAACTAAGTTTATATTTTGGTATGAGCTTTCGTGTGCATGCACACTTCTTCTTCATCTGAAGAAGTGTGCATGCACACGAAAGCTCATACCAAAATATAAACTTAGTTGGTCTTTAAATTTACTGGAGATTGTGCAGAGATCTACAGTGGTACCTCGGTTTAAGTACACAATTGGTTCCGGAAGTCTGTACTTAACCTGAAGCGTACTTAACCTGAAGTGAACTTTCCCATTGAAAGTAATAGAAAGTGGATTAATCCGTTCCAGACAGGTCCGCGGAGTACTCAACCTGAAGCGTACTTAACCCGAAGTATGAGTGTAATTGGTTCTGGAAGTCCGTACTTAACCTGAAGCATACTTAACCTGAAGCGAACTTTCCCATTGAAAGTAATGGGAAGTGGATTAATCCGTTCCAGATGGGTCCGCGGAGTACTTAAACTGAAAGTACTCAAACCGAAGCGTACTTAAACCGAGGTATGACTGTATTGGTAGACCAAAATCTACCTTCTGCCCACCCCTGTCCTGCATGACAAGAAATACCATTTGAATGAAGACTGGAGCAGCAGTGACGCCCCACGTTGGGTGAAATATTCTGGCATTGCAGGGGGTTGGACTAGATGACCCTCAGGGTCCCTTCCAGCTCTACAGTTCTACATGCACACAAAGCACACTCAAAAGAAATGAACTTTTCATAGCATGAGGAATGAAGTCTTTCTCTGGGGTTTGAAAGGGAAGGGGACACGTGCAATGCAGGAAAAGCCAGCAACTAAACCTGCTTCAGTGGCATTTATTACCAAGACTGACACACAGGAGATTTCAAAAAATGCAACGGCCACAAGGCTCTTCCCCCTTTCCTACCCCCCAGCAGCTGTCAAAGTCAGAACTGGTTGCATCTTGTGGTTCACAGTTTACACACATTAGGACTTTCAAAGTGATGGGGAAAGGGGGAAGGGGAGGGAGGGGGGGGAGAGGGAGAGATTCCAAGGCCATAGGAGAGAAAGTGTTATTCTAAGGCCAGATTCTTTCACTCTTTCAGGACGGCACCCAATAAAGCACCAAAGCAATTTCACTTTGTCCGCAGCTGAGCAGTAGCTGTCTCTCCCCCCCACACCCAGAAGTTAAGTTTCCAAAAAGAGCTTCAAAAGCCAATAGCTGATGTTAGAAGTCACTGAGTTTTACAGCTGGTTCTGCTCCCTTTTGGAGAGACGTGTTCACACAGGCATCCCCCCCCCCAATTTAGCGCAATCCTGACCATATCTACTCAAAATAAGTCTTGCATAATTCAGTGGGGCTTAGCTTTTTTCTGATAACTGATTTATAGGCAAAGTAGACTGGAGGTATCTTTACCTAGTGGACAAACTCAAATCTCCAAAACCAGGTCCTTGGTGAAATTTAACAGGATGCAATTATTTTTTTATGCATCCTTGCATTTATATTTCACCTTTCCTCCAGTGAGCTCGCGGCAGCGTTTGTGGTTTCCCCCCCCCTCCCCATTTTACCCGCACATCACAACCATCCTGTTCAGGGAGTGCCAACTTGAATAAAATATTGAGGGGTACGAGTAAGCCCTGCTCTGCATAATTGATCACATGTGCGGTGCACAAACACCATTTGAATGACAATGGCCGTTAACTTTGCAAGGGCCTGCCCACCTCAAATATTGGGGAGGGGGGCTGAAGACTCCTCAGCCCCTAGGAATTGGTTCTGTTAGGTAGGTTACACTGAAAGGCTCAAGGTTATCCTGTGAGCTTAAAGGCACCATGTAGATTTGAACTCTGATCTCCAACATTCTAACCACTACAGGATAGCAGCACCCAGATATGACAGATATGAAACAGGAGACATAGCACCTGGAACCTCCTCTACGGATTCCACTGAGTGCAAGTTGTACAAGAGCCATTCCATGCACAACTCCTGCACACTTTCCACTTACCTCCTGAGAAATAAGCCCCATTGAAATAAATGGGTCTAGGGTGCAAAAAGAAGAAAGGAAGAAACTGGTGAAGGCAACGCAATAGTGGCGTTGTGACTTAGACTCTCCCTCGGAGTGTGCTACTTTTCCAGCCACTGCAAGCATGAAGCAAAACACTAACCTCCCTTTCCAAAACAAAACAAACCTTGTCAGTTCAAACCTCTTCAGACTCGTGGCTAGCAGTCCCTTCCCTCACAGATGGTGTTCTTGGTTACACGGAAACCCTACAATACTGTGTCTCATCCTCCTCAAACCACCACCTATTGCCCACACTTCGTTTTCAGTGAATCAAACCCACCTAGCAATGATATGGACTCAGTTACAGCAATCTGGGCTTCTTGTGACCCTGCTCATAGGCAAGCAAGCATATTTCAGATGGGCAAAAGCCATATGCCCCCTGTTTTTCTTTTAAGTCTCAACATTTATTCTTCTTCTGTTGATTTTATCTATATTTTGATAATTTTCTCTTTTTAATGTTTGTTTTTATCACCATTCCAAATGAATATTTTGTATTATTTTATGTAAACTACTTAAGAAACTTACTTGAGGCACATCAGAGGCTGCCCAAGTCAGACTATTGATCTATCTAGCTCAGTATTGTCTACACTGACTGGCAGCAGCTTTCCAGGGATTCTGGCAAGGGTCTTTACCAACCCCACTTGGAGATGCTGGGGATTAAACCTGGGACTTTCTGCATGCAAGACAGGTGCTTTACCACTGAGCTACAAACCTTTTTGATTAAGCAGCGTATAAATCTTGCTGATCTTGCTAAATAACTAAATAAAAATAAATAGAAAACTTCTTGAAAAATTCATTCCACCGAAACACTCTATTGAATATTTATGTATTATGTATAAACTAACCAACAATTTATAAGTCATGCATCATGGAGGGGTTTCCAGATACCCCACTCCGCCTTTGGAAGCCTTATAATAAGGACGAAGATGAAACTGTCAAGCTCCCTTGTTATTTCTGCTAATGCCAGGGGGTGTAATGTTGCTAATGCAATCTTGTTATATATTTAGTACTGAAATGTGAGGGTTTTGCATGTTGCTATATTTGTTATTACTGTATGTTGTTGCTTTAGTATATTACAAAATTGCTCTTGCCATAGTTGATTTTGAGATGCATTACTTTTTTCTTCATCGTAAGACGCTTTGGGCATCTGCAGAAAGGTGGCATACAAATGACATTATGATAATGAAAACAGTCCGATAAATAGATGGATCCCATACCTTTTTTCATTTAAGGTCTACATTTGTTTTAACATATGATCTACTCCAATCCCAGCTGTTCACTGACCAACTCTGGCCTATAAACCTCCAGAGAGAAGGCTGTACCAGAAGACCGAGGGAGGAGGGCAATGCTCTCGTGAGCTCCCTTGAACTCTGTACAGCACAGAAACTCTCTTGCGTGAATTAATGCAAAAGGGGAGCTCAGGCTGTGGACTGGAGGCCTTATCAAGTGGAGTTCCCGGGGGGGGGGACCTTTTGGAAAATAAAAGAAAGGGGAAATCCAGCAAAGTCACAGGATTTTGCTTAGCAAGGAGACTGGACCCAACTTAGGCTGCGTACACACATCCCTTGCCGCACACAAAAAAATCCTGGGAACAGAAGTTTGCCCGTCACAGAGTTACAATTCCCAGCACCCTTAACAAACCCCAGTTCCCAAGATTCTTTGGGGATGGGGAATGTGCTTAAAGTGTGTACCGAGCCTCAGATTTCTCATTAATAATAATAATAATAATAATAATAATAATAATAATTTTTTATTATTATTTATACCCCGCCCATCTGGCTGGGTTTCCCCAGCCACTCTGGGCGGCTTCCAACAGAAATATTAAAATATTAAAGCAGAAGTGAAAGTATCCCCTCTCTTTTGATTCACTTTGAGGGCTGTGTCTTTATATAGTGGAACCTCGGTTTATGAACGCGTTCCGTTCCACGGAGGCGTTCATAAATGGAGGCATTCGCTCCCCGAAGGCACACTTCTGCGCGTGCGCGAAGCACCGATAGAGCGCTTCTGCGCATCCGACACCGCGGAACCCAGATGTAAACACTTCCGGGTCCGCAGCGTTCGTAAATGGAGGCGTTCGTAAACGGGACTGTTTGTAAACCGAGGTACCACTGTATTAAAGTTCAAGGATGACAGGGGCTCCAGCACCAAAAATGGAGCACCTCCCAAAAAAGGTCATGCCTTGATCCCACCATCCTATTTCCAGAAGGATGCAAATAGGGGTTGCAAGAGAAGGGGCCGCATCCCCCTCCCTTCAGGGGCTCCATCTGGCTCATCTCAGGGAGAAGCTTTTATTGCCTCCCTCCAGTCATGAGACTGCAGACAAAGGTTACTAAAGGTTAAGTCTCTGGCGCAAGAGAGAGTCCCTGCACAGCCAGTCGCCATGGTTACAGCGTCCTCTATGGTCATGGTGAGCTCCCCAAGGCTGGTTGCTAAGGAAGGCCTAAACTTCACCCCCAGGCCCAATTCTGCGCTTTATTTGGCTTGGCTGGGAGTTGCTGGTTTAATACCCATCCAAGGAGTGGGCTGGAAAGAAAGGAAGAGCCTTAATTATGTTCTTCCACTGTAATATTTTAACAAGTAAACCCAGCCGTTGCCAACTTGGAACCCTCCAGAGGCTTTGGACAACAACGCCCACATGTTCGCTGGCTGGGGCTGTTGGGAGTTGTAGTCCAAAACATCTGGAAGGCACCAGGTTGGCAAAGCCTAATTTAAATAGTTGTTTAGCTTCCGTTGACTGAATTTGCACCCACCCTTATCTATTAGTAGGTTCAAGGCCACGAACAGAATTAAAAAGTGGCATAATGGGATCATTAAACCCACACACAGAGCTAGAGGATTAAAGACCTGCCCCAGCCCCTCTTGCTATGGCTGGTGGCATATGACCAATGTAAGGAATGGCCCAGATCTTTGCTGCGGTATAGTCCATGCTCCCTGAGCCAGCAGAAAGATGGCAACTGGACAGAGTCCACATTCACATCATACATTTAAAACACTGTAATACCACTGTGAACAATCATGGCTTCCCCCAAAGTATTGTGGGAGCTACGGTTTGTTAAGGGTGCTAAGAGTTGTTAGGAGACCCCCTATTCTCCCCAAGAGCTACAATTCCGGTGTTCCCTAGGAAGAGGGACCGGCTATTAAAGGGGAATGGACATTGCCTAACAACTGTCACCGTCTTAAATTACAGCTCCCAGGATTTTGGGGAGGAAGCCATGATGGTTTAAAGTGGTATCACAGGGCTTTAAATGTATGGTGTGAATGTGGCCAGAGAGGGAGGGAGCCGTGCGCTGCTTCTTAAAGAAGTAACATTTGCAGTGGAGGCTTTGCACACCTGTCCCGTTTCTGGGAACCATACAGCGTCTGCCTGCTCACAAGGATGGAAACAGTAAAGGCCTTACCCAATCTTAAGAGTGCCAATAAAACTCCAAGTGAACCATAAAAACACAGAGTGGGCAGCTGATCCTGAAGGGCCTTTAAAACCAACAAGAGGGTTATAAACTTGACTTGCTTGATTGTAGGACAGGAACAAGTCAGCAGATGGACTAAGCAGCCCTTAAAAAGCCACAACTCGCCCTTTCATCTCAGTAGCCACTGTGAGTCTCAATGAAACCCCCACAGGACATGCTGTGAACAATTCCATCCTATGCATTGTTTTATCTCCATTATCTCCAAACGCTGCCCCGCCCCCCCGCCGAAAGATGTCTGTGCCACCACTGGTACAACACACCTTAGCAAACACATCACAAGCATGTAAAATCAGTGTGGATAGTTGAGTCTGTGTCCAGCATAGATCTGCCTTTCAAAAAGCCTTCAATTCTGAAGGGGGAAATCTGTCTCGCCTTGACCCTTGCATAAGGATTTACAGTGGTACCTCTACTTACGAATTTAATGCGTTCCGAACGCACATTCGTAAGTAGAAAAAAATTGTAAGTCGAATCCCATAGGAATGCATTGGGAGAAAAAAATCGTAAGTCGAAGCAACCCTATCTAAAAATTTGTAAGTAGAAAAAATCCTACCTAAACCGCATCCAAGATGGCGGACGGAGCTCCGTTCGTAAGTAGAAACATTTGTGAGTACTGTAGAGTTATTCATAAGTAAAGGTACTACTGTATTTATTTAAAATATTTTTCACTGTGCTTTTTTAACTCCCTCACCTGAATTGCACACAAAGTTGCTTACAAGTAAAGCTGCAGTGCTAGATACACTCAATTGGGAGTAAGCCCCTCTGAGTTCAATGGCATTTACTTCTGAGTAGACAGGTTTAGAATTGGAATGCATATAAAAAAGCACAACAACAAAACCACCAGATCCTAGGTGTGGGTGGGTCACCATCTGCCAGCTGAAAGCCGCTGCTTTGGAAACTTGGGGAGTTAAAGCACCTTTGTAAGAGTTTGGGGGACAGGGCCGGCCCTATCATTGGGCAGAGTAAAATGGCTGCCTGAAGCAACAGGGATGCAGGGGCATAGAGTAGTATAATGCCTTCAGTTGGCCCTGGAGTTGTCTTTTTGTCCTGCATTTCCAGCATCAGAGCTTGCCTTGTGGCTACCGTTATGAACTGGTTAAAATGTCCTACACCAGTTACCATATTAGTTGCTATTCTTGTTACTCAGGGAGTAAACAGAGAAAGTTCTGTACTGCACACACAGAGAGAGAGGATGAAAATGATACATGCCTCTATAAGGTGAACCTACCTTTTATCAATAGTTTACTTACTAAACGTCTCTACGCAGAATTTTATTATGATGTCTGAAAAAGTGCTCTGAACCTCCTGTTTGCTCAGTACTAACTGCAATAAGTGCTGCATGCAGTCACATGTTTCTTTACTGTTTCTTTTCTTTATATAAAGTTATTTCTGAAAACTCAATAAACACATCTTTAATAAACAGAGGATGGAAATCTTAGCCCTGTCCCGGTCGCGCCACCTCCAGAAAAGACAAGCAAGACAAGAAAGGCCAAGGCATATACATCCTCAGTAGGACATTCCCACTTTGCCTCTCCATATATGGTCCGGCTTGGAGCACACCAATTGCCAGAAAATTGCAAGTGGGTGATGAAGAAGAGCTCACTTAAACAGATGACATCTGCAAGAAGCACACGAAGCTTCGTGCCATGTGATACTCTTGGCCTAAAATCAGTACACCAAGTTGATTTAAGAGTCCGAATCTTGTCCACTGTCAGAGAGATAGCAACTTGCCCCAAGACCACACAATGAGCAGCACAGGACAACTAGGGAAGAGCTGGGATCTAGGATTTCAAGGAATATATTCAGCACTCTGCCCATTGGACTCCTTTGGCAAGCTCTGCAAATACGTAATCGTTTGAGCTGTCTTTCAGCCAGGAGTGAATGATTAAGGAACCGTCTGCATGAGATGCTTGGCCAGGATTTAAACTATGATCTAATAAGAGACTCCCATTCCAAACACTGTAGTATTAACTGTCCTGTGACCATATATAAACTACTCTTATCTCAACTTTTTTAACATACACACACACAGCCTCAGCAGACAACAGTTTGGGTTATCTTAATTCACTCAAAAGGAGCAAATTTTTAGATCAGCAGAGCATGAGACTCTTTAGTCTCACCGTTGTGGGTTTGAGCCCCACGTTGGACAAAAAGGTTCCTGGACTACATGACCCTTGTGGTCCCTTCTAACTCTATAATTCTATGAAATAGAATTATATCAGACTGGGACCCCCCACTCAGCCATGAACACCCCTGGGGACTGCCTCTGAGCCTAACCTACCTCACAGGGTTGTTGAGAGGATGAAATGGAGAGGGGGAGAAGTAGGCACGCCTCATCAAGCTCTTTGAAAAAAAAGTGGGATATAAATGTAGTAGTGATGGGCATGCTTTAGTAGCCCGCAACGTGCCCATCCATCCCAGCTAGGACTGGTGAGAGTTATGGGCCAGACTAGCATTCAGAGAGCACCAGCTTGCTGAAGCATGGCTTAGAGATACTGAACAATTAATCTGGGTTTGGAAAGATTCTGTGTGACAAATCTCAGAGGTTCCCTCCTCCTCCTCCAGGGCATAGACAACCCACGTTTGACTCCCCACTCCACCAAATGGCTTGGGGCTGGCTTGCTCCACTCTGGCTCCCCCTTTCCCCCACAAAAATGCAAGCTTGAGAGTAGGAAATGCTTGAAGACTTTCTTCCAGGCCCTCCTGACAACAAAAGCTCAAGCAGAACAAATGATGCAAAACAAAACAAATACAGGAAGGTTTCCTTCATTTACACAGCTTTTCAGAACTCAGCTACTGTACATACACAAGGTTTTTTTTAAAACAACAACAACAACAACAACAACAACAACAACAAAACATAAACAGAGTACACTCTCCCTGATCAATTGATATGGAGTGGGAAAAGAAAGAAAAGGGCTCAGCTTCTGGGGGCCTTAATAAAATAGAAACTGCATATTTACTACAAAGTTTGCCAGCCAAGGAAGGCACAATCTGACCAAAAACTGAAGCTTAAATTTGAAAGAGGAAGCACAATGTTTTAAACATGCAACACATGTACACACACAAACACGTCAACACCAGCAGGGGTTTCCCCCCACCCCCACCCCGTAGATCAGGTTCTACAAATCCCACAGAGATCTGTTTTAAATACACACTTAAATTGACGCTATGGGGGTTTTAGTTGACATTTACAGCGTACTGGTTACAGGTAGGTAGCCGTGTTGGTCTGGATCGAAGTAAAATAAAAAAATTCCTTCAGTAGCACCTTAAAGACCAACTAAGTTTTTATTTTGGTATGAGCTTTCGTGTGCATGCACACTTCTTCAGATACAGTGAAATGGAAGTTTCCAGGCACTTATGTAGAGAAGGGGTGGGGAGGGGTGGGGATGGGGAGGGGGGGATCACTCAGAAGGGTGGTGGAAATGGGTGATTTCCACCACCCTTCTGAGTGATCCCCCCCTCCCCATCCCCACCCCTCCCCACCCCTTCTCTACATAAGTGCCTGGAAACTTCCATTTCACTGTATCTGAAGAAGTGTGCATGCACACGAAAGCTCATACCAAAATAAAAACTTAGTTGGTCTTTAAGGTGCTACTGAAGGAATTTTTTTTTTTAAATTTACAGCGTAGTTATTTTTTTAATCCTTTTTAAGATCCTGATAAAGATGAGCTACCTCCCACAATACTAGGTAGCATTGCTTGCTTTGGTTCCTAGAGAAGCATTGAAGATTCTGCTCACTCACTGCACACAAACATTTTCCATGTGTATACTTTGATAAAAGCCCGGGGGGGGGGGCTTTCCAACATCCTTGCAACTGTGGGGAGGAGGGAGCAGAATCCCACCCACTCCCAGCCCCACTCACAAACACAGAGTACAGTAAATGTCTGATGCACTCCACACAAATCAGGAGTTCTCACGTTCCTAATTGCACAGAGCGTCTAAACTAGACTTCGCCAATGTATGAAACTTGGGCTGATGGAATTTGTAGTCTAACACATCTGGAGGGCATCAGGTAGGGGAAGTCTGCTCTGCATTGTTGATTAAAGCCACTGGCTTCCAAGCAAAATCCAGCAACCAATAATCCCCACACAATTCCTGTTGAAAATCTTGAGCTGTTTTTAGCAGCAAGGACCATACAGGTGACTTCTTCGTTTGGTTTGTGGGGTAGAACCCACGAGGAAGAAAGACACAAGGGGCTCTTCTATCCAGGTATTGAGGGAAGGAAAAAACTTCAGAACTTTCTTGTGTGCACACATAAACCGTTTAATCCATAGGAAGGCGCTGCAAACTCAACAAGACGCCCCCGCAGTCAAGCCAAAACATGCCTTTCTGAGCAAACAAGAATCCCTTTGAAAGAGTCCCGTTTCTTCCCACTGAAGGACCTTGAGCAGACTGCAGTTCTAGAACGGCAGCACCTGACAGCTTCCATAAGGGAAAAAATAAGAGTACTGTATCCTCTGCCTCTTCCTCCTAAAACCCTTCTGCCAAAAATAAGAAGCTTAGATGCTGGTGGTTGTTTTCAGGAACATAATGAGCTCTCTGAGGCACTGAGGGTCTGGGACAGACATACCCCCTCCCATTATTTTTAATCCATAAATAAAGGGAAGGAAACAGCAAGGATCTGCACTAGCCATAAGTGATGTGGAGTTGGGTTAAGCAGCAACGAGGCTGCTTATTTGAAGTCAGAACCAAAATTATTTAAATGGAAACAAAAAGACAGCCAGTGATGGGCAGTGGTGAGAGCACTGGACTAGGACCTGGGAGACTAGGGTTCATATCACCACTTGGCCATGAAGCCTGACCTTGGGTGGGCCAGTCACTGGCTCTTTCAGTCTGACCTACCTCACAGGGTTGCTGAGGGGATTAAATGAGGAGGAGGAGAACCATGTATACCACCTCGGGCTCCTTGGGGAAGAAACTGGGATATAAATGCAATGAAATAGGTAAAAAAGGAATAAGGGATTGTTTAGAGCTCAAAAAAAGATTGATGAATGGGCAGCAAAAGGGCAAAATGGTGTTCAATATAAGTGATGTGCATTGAGGCAAGAAAAATCCTAACTAACAGGGATCAACCAGGAGAGAGAGATAAATTCACAGAGGAAGTTGCTTCGTACTGAGTCAGATCATATTGGTTTATCTAGTTCAGTATTATCCACGCTAACTGGCAGTGGCTCTTCGGAGTTTTAGATGTGAGACACTCCCAACCCTACCTGGAGATGCCTCCCTGGATTGAACCTGGGAACTTCTGCATTTGGGATCAGCCTCATATAACCAACATGCCTTAACACTAATCTATGCATGAAGGGGTTAAGACCATAAAGTAAATTGCCTTGCCCGGCTTAGCTAGGTCACACACCCTTACCTTAGGAGGAACGGTTAGTAAACCTCTTTGTTCTCCCACTTTCCACTATTCCTTTTCTTTTCCACCAAGTGATCTGACCAGTATGGATGTCTACGCAGAATGCTCCAAGCTTAGACTGTGTGGCTTTAGCAAGCCATCTTTGTGTTTCTATGATAACATAGAAACATTTATCACTTTTTGTTACCTAAGTGAAACTGCCTGTGCTTTCTTGCTGCTGTATGAAAAAACCCATGAATCTGACCTTTGAAAAGTTTTTAAGTACACCATTTTTAACTTACCAAATGTGTGGTCTCTTTCTATGCAAAGCGAAGTTTTAAAAGTCTAACAGCCTATATTTCCACACTTTACTTTGTTGCATATTTTGTGTTTTAAAATCTCTGCTGGGGCTCTCTCACCAAAGAGTACTTGCCCCAAACCTGAATCTAGGCATCTAGGGAATTCTCCTTTTATTGCTTAACCTAATTACCAAACTAAAATACCAACACTGCGTGCAAACCCAATGCTCCACCACTGAGCCAAGGCCCTCCATAACAGCCAAAGGCCCCACAGTTTTATAGGAACATAGGAAGTTGCTTTATACCAGACATCCCCAAACTGCGGCCCTCCAGATGTTTTGGCCTACAACTCCCATGATCCCTAGCTAACAGCACCAGTGGTCGGGGAAGATGGGAATTGTAGTCCAAAACATCTGGAGGGCCGAAGTTTGGGGATGCCTCCTTTATACAAAGTCCATCTCACTCAGCGTTGCCTACTCTGACTAGCAGCAGCTCGTCCTGGTTTTCTGGAGACTGAACCTGGGGCCCTCAACACATCTCTAAAGGGCTGTCACATGGAAGATGGAGCAAGCTTGTTTTCTGCTGCTCCAGAGAGGAAGACCCAAATCAGTGGGTTCAAATGACAAGGAAGGAGATTCCAACTAAACATCAGGAAGAACTTTCTGACATTGAGAGCTGTTTGACAGTGGAATGCACCACCTCAGATGGTGGTGGTGGACTCTGCTTCATTGGAGGTTCTTAAACAAAGGTTGGCTGGCCATCTGTCAGGAATTCTTCAGCTGCGATTCCTGCACTGCAGGGGGGTTGGACTAGATGACCCTCGGGGTCCCTTCCAACTTCTACAATTCTGTGATTCTATTACTTGAGTTATGGCCCTTCCCCCAATACGCAGCAATGCTTTTTGAGGCACGAAATCAACACAGCTCCTTTCCCTCAGGAAACGGGTAGAGGGAGAGGCAACCTTGCCACAGAAAATCTTCAGGCCGCAGTGAAATCTTCATCCAGGGGGTGGGGGAGGGGAGCAGCAGCACTCCTGGCTCACGGCCCACACTGAGCCAGGGCCCTCGCTCCTTCCCCAGAGAAAAAGCCTCCCAGCCGGGCCCCAAACATTTAAAGACCCTGCCCTCTGGAAAAGTCATGAACAGCTGCGAAGGGGAAGAAGAGAATGCAGGGAAGGAGCCCGAATAAAAAGCAAGCAGAGCTGGAGATTGAAAAGAGGCAGCTGCAACTTCCCCTTAAGGAAGAGCAATGATTATTTCTGCAGTGTTTCCACAGGGGACACGAGGGTTGAACCCGTTAGGATTTTTAAAAATTCATTTATTATGCTTGCAGTAAAAGATGGTTTTCAACCACTTTGGAACCATTAAATGTAACAGTATGTATATATATATCGCAACGCATAGGAGCTGCAACTATAAACTGCACTTTTATCCCTCAGCATTTCACTGTGTTTCTACCCCAGCCTGTTTGGCCAGTAAGGTCCTATCTTTCTCATTTTAGTGAAAAACAGTTTCTGAACACTCATCACAACACACACACAGAGTCAGTATCTCAATGACTGCAGCGAGAGTCAAAGCCAGAGAGCAGTCCTCATTTAATATAATTATATAGAAAAAAAGCTTATGTAAAGGATGTGAACCTTGCTCTTAGCCAAAGGCATTTGTTCCCCAGCTGAGCTAACAAGGGAGAAAGAAGGGAGAAAGAAGGGATCCCAAGAGGTGGGGGAAGGAGAGGAATGGGAATATTTATGCTACAATTCCAAGCAAGCTTCAAGGCTGCGAAATTGTGCACTGTACATTATCACTAAACCATCGTTTAGCCCAGAGGTGTGGTGGTCAGAAGCGGGCGAAGCAATGAATACAATTGTTAGCTTTGTACAGTAGGCTAGCTTCTATACACACCCCTCTCTGTATTCCAACCATGCAAGCAAGGGGCATTATCAGTGTTCTAAGACACAGTACAGTGGTACCTCGGTTTATGAACACAATTGGTTCCGGAAGTCTGTTCATAAACTGAAGCGTTCATAAACTGAAGCGAACTTTCCCATTGAAAGTAATGGAAAGTGGATTAATCTGTTCCAGACGGTCCGCGGAGTACTTAAACTGAAGCATTCATAAACTGAAGCGAACTTTCCCATTGAAAGTAATGGAAAGTGGATTAATCCGTTCCAGACGGGTCCGCGGAGGACTTAAACTGAAAATACTCAAACCGAGGCGTACTTAAACCGAGGTATGACTGTACAGTGGTTGGGGTTAGTGACATGACATACTGAGCAAGCAAGTGTCAGGAGCAAGCCAGCTAAGTCTTCATTAGAAGGAACAGGGTCTGCTCAGGAGTGCCAAGCTTAATGACCACAGCAATTCTTCGATATGTCTTGTCCCTATTAACCAGTTGTGGAGACTGAAGGTCCCTGCCTTCCCACAGCTGCCAAAGTCTCCTCCTCTCCTAGGTCCTTCCCAAGCAACCTGATACTATGCCGGCGTGCCTGGTCTTTGCTCTTCCCCACTTCATACCTCTCCTGGTCCTGGGAGACCAGGGGAGAAGGGAGCTTGTCGCAGCAGGAGAGAGAGACACCCTGGCTTCTTCACCAACCTGACTCATCTCTGCCTCTTGGCCTCCTTCCTCCCCTGCTTCTGCCTCTGGACTTCTCTCTGTCACAGACTCTCCCTGCTCACTAGAGCCTGTTACCTCTTCAACTTCTGGCACCTCCTCCTCTGATTACTCATCGTTGTCCCACTGTCAATCCCCACGCTCTGAGCCTTCTTCCCTTGGGGTTCCTCAGCTGGTGCCGCCCACCATTCCTCTGTGTCCAGCCCGCCCATGACATCAAGTCCAATTAATCCAGCATTCTACTTCCAGTCATAGCTGCCAAGTCTCCCGCTGAAAAATGCGGGATCAGCAGTGGCGCAGCACCGGAAGTCGCTTCTACGCATTTCGGATGCCGCTCTGCCCATGGCTGGGCACCGAAAATCGGGCAGCGCTGGCACCGGAAGTCGCTTCTATGCATGTCCGGACATGCGTAGAAGCGACTTCCGGTGCCAGCGCTGCCCGATTTTCGGTGCCCAGCCATGGGCAGAGCGGCATCCGAAATGGAGCCTCCCTGGCAGGTAGCAAATCCGGGGGATTTCCAGGATTTTTTTCTATTCGGGATAACAGCGGGAAACAGATTAAATTCCGGGGCTTTCCTGCGAAAAACGGGAGACTTGGCAGCTATGCTTCCAGTACTAGCTGCTTCTTTTCCTGCCCACTACCTGTTTTCCCCATGTATACTGCCCATGAATAAGGAGGCTCCACTTGGTTCTTATGGCCAATAGACCCAGCTTCCATGAATTTGTTTTCTCATAGTAGCGAGGCACTCCCCAGATGTCAGGTTTTAAACCCTACTGACTCACAACAATACTCAGAAATGTCCTGCTTCTTTTGAAGTGGCAAAGATGTTCGAGAATTATTAAAAACACACTTTCTCACCCACAGGACTGGCACGGTGAACAATCATTTTGTATTTGCATAGCATTTCCTCTTCGAAACCATCACAGGAGTGAGTAGGGCAACTAATGCATAGTGATAATAAAGCCTGGGATTAATGAATTCAATGTTTATTGAGGGGTTTTTTCAGGAGGATGGGACTGTAACTCTTGGGGAGGGCAGTGCCACCCTCTGGGCTGGTTGTAAGTAAGCAGGATCGGGATGGCTGAGCTGCAGGCGGAGATTAGCAGGGCAGGGCCCCATTCGCCCCAAACAGACCAACCTCCACTGTCTGCAAAGTGTATTTCCAATAATTATAAAGTCTTCCTGGATGTCATTATGGTGAGCATTGCATAAGCTAAAATCAAATGCCTGTGAAGGGGAGGAGAGTAACTCCAGAGCTATTGGAAAAGTGATGACACAGTACACAAAGCTTGCTGAGACAAGCCAGTGCCTGGGGCTAGGGATCTCAACATTCACTTGTGCAGGCGTGGGGAGGGGAGAGAAAATGTGTCCCTGTCCTAAATTCACCTTGGGAATAAGTACTTGACTCAACAATACAATCCCTTCCACCACTACCCCAAATAGAACCCTGCAGAAATTAAGTTTTGCTTGTCATTAGTCTTAAAAAAATAAAAATCTGAAAGTTGTTGTCAACTCACCACACTAGGGAAAACTGCAGTTCAGAGGCAGAGTGTTGGAGGATACCAGAAGACAGAGGATACCCATCAGCCCCAAATCTGTGCTCTTGGTAGGCTGGAATGCTTTTTAACATCATCTTTGTATTTTTATCCCCTTTTCCCTCCAAGGAGCTCAAGGTGGCATGTACATAGTCTCTCCTCTTCCCCATTTTATCCTCACAACAACCCTGTGAGGTAAGTTAGACTGAGAGTGAGTGACTGGCCCAAGGATATCCAGTGAACTCCAGGGTCAAGTGGGGATTTGAACCCCGGTCTCCCAGGTCTAGTGATGTAGTGGTTAAGAGCAGGCATCCCCAAACTTCGGCCCTCCAGATGTTTTGGATTACAATTCCCATCTTCCCCGACCACTGGTCCTGTTAGCTAGGGATCACGGGAGTTGTAGGCCAAAACATCTGGAGGGCCGCAGTTTGGGGATGCCTGCTCTTAACCACTACATCACGCCAACCTACTAGAGCAGGCACCCCCAAACTTTGGCCCTCCAGATGTTTTGGACTACAATTCCCATCATCCCTGACCACTGCTCCTCTTAGCTAGGGATCATGGGAGTTGTAGGCCAAAACATCTGGAGGGCCGCAGTTTGGGGATGCCTGTACTAGAGGAAGGCACGTCAGAACCTTACAGGACACAGATACGGTAACACTAGTTGGCTGAGAGTCTTGGGGCTTCTGTCACAGAACAGCAGGAGGCAGAAAGGGGGTTGACTTCATGAGACATCCCTAAGGCTGGTCCAGTCACCCGTATTAGTTGCCCTGGCTCTCAAATTTGTAGTTGTCCTTCTGTCAAAGAACTCAAGATCTCATACCTAGCAGCCACATTTGGACACAGTAATAAGCCAGGTAATCTCAACCGAGTCCAGTATTGTGGCTTATTGTGCACAAGCAACTGCTACCCAGGTCTGAGCCAGATAAACCAGCTGTGACACCTGAATCCCGAATCGGGATAGGCTGACCCCTAACAAGGCACGATCCCGGGTTCAAAGGTAGCGGGAAGCAAAATCTTCCTGGTTTATTTACCCCACTCAAGCAGGAGGAGGAGTGAAACAGGAGCAATTGGTCAGCTTGCACCAGCATAATGCTTGATCCTGATAAACTAGGAACACTGGCTTATTTAGGCTTGTTCACACATTACACTTAACACAGGTACAATTATTATTTATTTATTTATTACATTTGTATACCGCACTATACCCGCAGGTCTCAAGGTGGTTACCAAATAAAATCACAATATAAAAACACAAAATGCATAATAAAAACAAAAACCCAATAAACCAGTCACTACACATGTACTAGTATTTATGCGAAAGAGTCCACACTTGTTGAGGTGTGCAGCTCAACTACCGGTATGTATTTGTGTACGCAGGTACACAAATTGTATGCTTGTTGAACGTGCAATGATTCAGCAGAGATTTGTAACCAGGTCACCCCAACAGAGTCTAACACTGTAGCCACTCTTGGGTGACTTGTTTATATTCTCACACACTGCTCTGCCATGTCTCTTTATTCAGATTTTACATGCAATCCCATCCTGCAGGATGAGGGTGGCTTACAATGGGATGTAATAAGTTCGGAAACAAAACTAGTAAGTGGTTTTCAAAATGACTCAGGAATGAAGCACCAACATGTTTTCCTATTTTGCAAAAAAGCAGTCCCGCACTGAAGGGGTGTCCAGTTTAAAGATAAAGACCCCCCGAGAAGGGAGAGCCTTGAAGTTGCCCATCAACACTTAGCAAAACCCGCATAGCAGACCAAGGAGGCCTATTTAGGTCACCTGCTCAGTCTTGCTCCCTGGGATGTTGTATATTTCTATTTAAATTACACAGCTTCATTGTAAAACAAAACCTCTAAGCAGTTTGCAAGAAATATTAATACTGTCACTTAAAATAACAGCCAAAAACAAGTAATTTAAAATGTGTAAAAAGGTCATTAAAATTAACAGGAAAGGAGATTAAAACTTGTCAATATCTAAGTCTCTGAAATGTTTTAAGCAGGTATCTGAAAAAGTACATTGAAGGTGTTGCAAACTATAGCTGCTGCCACGTCAGAATAACAATTTCTTAAAACTACAACCTGAGTATTGTGTGGCAGCTGTAACAATGTCAGTTCCACAGATCAAAGTAGTCAAGTGCACAACATATGGCATAAGGCAATTCTGCATGTTATTACATTATAATCTTTTAAAGTTTGCATCTGTTTTCTTCATTTCTCCCCCTTTCAGCCAAAGAAAAAGTGGCTAAGAAACATCACTTCCCCCCAAGAGAAAATTGCCCTCTTTGGGCAGCAAAGGGTTTTATTGTTTCAAAGTCCCTTCAAAAGGCCCTTGGCTGATATTACTTGCACTTCGCTTAGATCAAGAAGGGCTGATCCAGCCATCAGCGAGCCAAGCCTTGACTCAAAAGCCTGAACATTCAGCAAAAAGCAGCAAGTGACTCAGCCCCTTAATAAAAGCTTCCCACATCACTGATGGGAAGTTCTCCCAGATATCAGAATGTGAATCACTTGACAAACAAACAAGGGCCAGAGGGCCCTTGTAACTTGCAAAATCTGGGCTTTTTCCAAGATCTGGATCCGGGAGGCTTAGAAAGCGCAGTTGGTTTAACAATGACAAACCCTGAAGGCAAGGTGTTTCTGCAGACCAGAGCCACACCCTAAGCGTGGCTTGTAATCTGTGACTGTGTGCACGAGCGTGCGTATGGACGGAAGTGTGGCACACCCAACTCTCCACTACTTCTTACAAAACAGAAGCGCTCAAAGTGGGTAGGTAAGACAGGAAAGCCTCTGGCAAAAGGCTCAGAGCTGGCTCAGGATTACAAGGAAAAGTAAACCTCATGCTACTGTAGGTAATTTGTTAAGGACGACATGTGAACTACCTAGCTAAACATTGATTCATTTGCCTATCAAGTTTTATACGACCCATCAGGCCAAAACAGCCCCCATCAAGGCAGCTCACGGCCCAGAAACATAGAATTGTAGAATTGGAAGGGACTCCTAAGAGTCATCTAGTCAATGGGTAAGCAAACTAAGGCCCGGGGGCCGGATCCGGCCCAACCGCCTTCTAAATCTGGCCAGCGGACGGTCCGGGAATCAGCGTGTTTTTACATGAGTAGAATGCGTCCTTTTATTTGAAATGCATCTCTGGGTTATTTGTGGGGCCTGCCTGGTGTTTTTATATGAGTAGAATGTGTGCTTTTATTTAAAGTACATCTCTGGGTTATTTGTGGGGCATAGGAATTCGTTCATCCCCCCCACAAAAAAAAATAGTCCGGCCCCCCACAAGGTCTAAGCCAGTGTTTCTCAACCAGTGTGCCTCCAGATGTTTTGGGACTACAACTCCCATCATCCCTAGCTAGCAAGACCAGTGGTCAGGAATGATGGGAGTTGTAGTCCCAAAACATCTGGAGGCACACTGGTTGAGAAACACTGGTCTAAGCGACACTGGATCGGCCCCCTGCTGAAAAAGTTTGCTGATCTAGTCCAACCCCCTGAAATGCAGGAATGACAGCTAAAGAATCCGTGCCAGGTAGCCATCCAACCTCTGCTTAAAAACCTCCATCAAAGGGGAGTCCATGACCTTCTGAAGTAGTCAGTTCCACTGTTGAGCATTCAAGGGATAAATTTTATGAAATAAATAAATAAAAAATAAAAAGGAGAGCAGAGCAGAGGGGGGAAAACCAACTACAGTATGTGATTAACTTTAAAAGTGATATAGCCAATAATAATATAATCAAAGCCCTTTTTGAAATAAAATAAATAAAACCTACAGCTGTCTAGGCTTCTGTTTTGATCACTGTTCCACAGCAACTGCTACAACCAGGGTTAAAACAAAAACTGGACATAGAGGGCAAGAAGTTACAAAAACTCAACATTTCAATCCATGACTTCCAAGGTCTTGGGATTGGGGATCTGACTGAAAGGCGGAACAGTAAACCACATGGATTGCTGAAGTTTTTTAATAATAAAAAAAAGAAGGAATTCAAGTAAGTGGGCAGGAACTTACTGGAAATGGGATACCTTTTGCCCAGAAAATTCATTAAGGGTGAGGAGAAAGAGGTGGGGGAAGGAGTCAGGTTTCGTCCTTCTTGGCTTCACATCGTGTTCCACATGTGCAACAGCTGTACTCCTCTGGAGAGAAATATTCCCCATATCCAATATGTAGGAGGGGCATGACTTCCGAGCTAACAAGAGCTTAGCAACAAGAACAAACCAAAAATATTCCAAGGAAGGGTTTTAAGCCCTCTGTGTCCATTAAGGAACCTCTGCAATCGGCAGAAGAGGAGTAAGAGACTATGATTTACAACACACTCAGTCAACACACTTCCCCACTCGCCATGGCAAGTGTGACATTGCCCTTTGGCGAGCACAACCTTCTTCCTTGAGAGATGATGATCCTTCTTCGACTGCTATGTCCAGAACAGGGCACAGTACTCCAGGTAAGGTTTCACCAAAGTAGAAAAGAGTTTATTGGGATCTGGATCTGACCTCCCCAATCTGGTGTCCTCCATACATTTTGGGCTGTAATTCCCATGACTCCAGCCAGCATGGTGAAGCGTTAGGGATGATGGAAGTTGTAGATCAAAGCACTGGAACCAACCAGGATGACAAAAGCTAATCTGGACGCTATATTTCTGTTGATACAGCCAAGAATTGCATTGGCCTTTTTAGCAGCCACATCACACTGTGGGGACTCACATTCAGCTCAGGGTCCACGCAGAAAGAAAGAAAGAAAAAAACGTAGTTGCTTTTCACATGTACTGCTGTCAAGCCTGGAATTGCCTATCCTATAGTTGCACATCACTGCCCTATGCCCTGTGAGCAAAGCCAAATTCCTCTCCCCTTCCTGCATTTGCAACCAACTGTGGATGTTCAGGAGCAACAGGGAAAATGAGAACCTTGGGACAGCTTGACTCCAACCATTCAGATTCCATGAAGTTCAGTAAGTAACACTGGGTCAACCAGTGTCTCTCCTTCCTTGCAGGACAGGTGAGTGCATAAGCTGGATAACGCTGTGAATACCACCCTGAGTTCCTTAGAGGAAGGATAAGACATAACCACGAGAGAGAAATAAAGGAAGTAGAAAATATCAGAGGGTAGACTCCAGGCTAAAGTGGCTCCACAGCAGATCACAGCTGAGTGATGGATAAGCAGCAATCCATCAAAACGGCCTGGGAGATGGGGTGTGCATGCAATGAGCCCACAGAGATGACTGCTGCAGTATTTTGAAGACTGGTTAAGGTTTACCGCCAAACATCTGTGGAATGCTAAGGCGTGCCCAGAGGTGGCACATACCTAACTATAAAAAGGATGTTTTCAACTAAAAGCCAAAGTCAGCTGCCCTCCCTGCATTTAAAGACTGTTAAAACGATGCATCTGGAAAACGAGTAATAAATATTAGGTCCCTTTGGAAAGATCCTGATCTTTGAACCAGGCACGATTGGGGCTCACAGGAACTGCCCTGCTGGATCAAGCCAGTGGACACCTAGCCCAGGCTCCTGTTCTCATAGTGGCCAACCAGATGCCTGGGGGAATCCTGACAAGAAGCAGGACCTGAGTACAATACCACTGCACTCCCCACTTGTGATTCCCAGCAATTAAGAGTTATCTCACTTTCTTTTTACATTGGGTTGGGTTGTTGTTGTTGTTGTTTGTGTTGTTGTTGTTGTTTGTGTTGTTGTTGCTGCTGCTGCTTACATTATTTATATAGCATGCTAGACTTAGGCAATGGTTTGCTATGGCCAGTACAGTCGTACGTTGGTAGTCGAATGGAATCCGTTCCGGAAGCCTGTTTGACTTCCAAAGCATTCGACTTCCAAAGTGCAGCTTCTGATTGGCTGCAGGAAGCTCCTGAAGCCAATTGGAAGCTGTGGAACATCGGCTTCCGATCGTTTGGGAGCCAAAACATTTGAGAACTAAGCTGTTCAAAAACCAAGGTAAGGATGTAGTTCCTTATTAAGCTGAAACATGAACCAGCTCCTTTGACTCTCCCCTCACGTGAGCAACATTAAACCAGCAAATCTCTAATTAGCCACAGTTTACTGTTCCATCTGAACTGAGAAACTACAGGGAAACTACTGTTGCCCATTCAGAACAAGTCATGGAGGGAAACTTTGTTTTATTCATGGCTTGTTCCAAAGCTGATAGCCACAGTTTTCAGGGAACTTATGATCAATTACCGACTTCCCCGCTTAAACATGGCTCACGGTAAAGGGAGGAGTGAAGGCGCTAACTGCATAGGCAAAAGACTTGCATCTTGGCTTAACAAGCAAATACACAATCATCAGGATACAGCCAGGCCCTCACACTCACAGGCACCACCAGCCCTCTTTATTTCATACCCTTACAAAGAATCTCATCACCATGTGAGTAGTTATGCATTATGAATCAAAGAATAGATTCCGTGAACGGACTAATCTAGGAAGACTTGGGAGAAGAGAAAAATATTCAACAAATGGCAAAAAGATCACAATGCTGGGGATCGCTTCACATCTAGGGCATTCCAGAGGGCTGCTGCCACAGCACTAAAAGCCCATAAGCTAGTAGCAGCATGGTTTACTTGTAGGGACCCCATCAACAAATCTTCGGCCACAGATCTGAGTAACCAGGGGGAGATACAGCTTTGCAGATTCCCTGGTTCAGAATCAGACAGGGCTTTTTACACAAGTAATAAAACCTTGAAATGAGTGCAGTAGCTAACCAACAAGCAAGGGACTGCCCTCTCATTGCCCCTTCTCTCAATTTGAGGAAAGATGCTAGCCACCTTCAAAGGGCTGTTGCTATTACTGAGATAACACACACAGAGGTCCTCTGTAATATTACAGCACAAGGAAGAATGAACTCAGTAATTATCTTTGAATATAGTTTATGGGAGTCACACTAGGAAAATTATAGCCTACAATGAACATTATGAAGCTATAAACCAACCTTTGCTAACCTGGTGCCCTCCAGGCATTTTGGACTACAACTCCCATTTGCCCCAGGCAACACAGGCTGATGGGAGTTCCAGTCAGAAACACCTGGAGGGCACCAGGTGGATGAAGGCTATTGTGAATTTATCCAAAAAAAACCTTGCCCCTCTTTCCACTGCAGAGTGTCCTGCAGGCCCTTCTTTCAATCTTTAAAGTGGTGCACAGCCCCTTCTCCCAGCCCTTTGCCTCCAGTGGCTGTGTGGTGCCAAAGACATCCCAACATATGCCAGGAGATGCCAGACACACAGGTGTTAGCAATGGACTCCTGCTCTCCTCCACTCCTATGCTTCCTGTTTGGAATTCCCCAAGAGATCATAATCCGGTTGGAAGAATGCAGGCCAAAGATTCCAGCAGCCACAGCCTTTCCTAAGAGGGAAGTTTACAGCTTTGGGGGCTGTTTAATTCAGAGAAAAGGAGAGGAAGACGCAACGCAATAGCAGTGTCTAAAATTATGTGTGCAGTTGAGGAAGTGGGTAAAGTTTTTTCTCCTTGACTTAGAAACACGAGAAATTGAGGACACCCAATGAAATGGAACATTGAGAGACATGAGAAATAATTGATCTACACAGCGCATAGCAGAACTGTGGAAGTGGCAGTGATGGTCACCAACTCAGATGGCTTTAAAAGAGAATTGGGGAAACTCACAGAGGAGGATAAGGCTATGACATCATTACCAGTTGCTGGAAACTACAAGAAGGGAAAGTGTTGCTGTTGTACTCTAGTCCTGCTCACAGATTTCCCATAAAGCATCTGGTTAGCCAATATGAACAGGGTGCTAGACTAGGTGAGTCTCTGGTCTCACCCAGCAGGACTCGTCTTGTGTTCTTAAGCAAAAGTGGGCTTACAACAAGCATTTGCTGAAGTTCAAGGGAGGCAAGCCTCATCCGGACACCCACATTCTACCAGTGTCTCCAGCTTTTCATGGCCAATCAACACAAGCACTTTTGAACTGGAATCTCCTATCCCTTTTTATATTTTTAATCCCAACACATAGAAGCAGGCAAGGACAAATTGTTTATCTGGACGATCCAGAAGTCCTGCAATCTCAATCTCAATCTCTGTATCTATTTTGCAGATTTTGTGCAAAATTTCGCAGTGGAATTGCTGCAAGTCCCACCAGGGCAGAGAGGTGGATGAGCACAGGCAAGTCTAGACATATCTCCTGTCTCCTTCGTCTAAGTTACTTATACTGCTGAAGACAGGAGTTTGGATTTGATTTTTTAAAGAGAATTTCAGGGTTATGTCATCTGGTACAGGGGTGGAAATCAGGAGCCGTTTCTGATTAATTGTTGTTGAATTATTATGAGTTTGCATTATTTGTTTACTGAATTATTGTTACACTATTGTGTCTATAGATACCGGTATGATATTGATGGAAATCTTAAATGCTCATTTTAATGTTCTTTTATTATCATGAGCTGATTTGGGCTATTGGAGAATAAAATCAGAACATCCCTATAACACCCCCCAGGATCTTCTGTAATGTACAGCAGAAATCCCATTGCATATAAGGCCTCATACACACCAGACATTCCACCTGCCAATCAATCATCAGAACTGTAGTTAAGGGTTCTAGGAGCTGTCATTCAGCAAACTTTTTCAGCAGGGGGGGGCGGTCCACTGTCCCTCAGACCTTGTGGGGGGCCGGACTATATTTCGAGGGGAGGAAATGAACAAATTCCTATGCCCCACAAATAACCCAGTGATGCATTTTAAATAAAAGCACACATTCTACTCATGTAGAAACATGCTGATTCCTGGACCGTCCGTGGGCCGGATTTAGAAGGCGATTGGGCCGCATCCGGCCCCCGGGCCTTAGTTTGCCTACCCATGGGGTAAACTATAGTTCCCATATTTCTTGGGTGGTGCTTTAAATGGATGGTGTTTACACAGCCTAGTCAATACAGAAATGATTCCCTGGGGTTACAAAATCTGAGATATAGATTTCCCTAACCACAGTTTTTTATTACTCTCCTAACTACTCACTGGAAACGTTTCAACTGTTTGATACTTCACCATGAAGATAAAAAGAATTGTTTTGCCAACTTGCGTTCTTACTGCAGAAATTAATATACCTGCTGTGACCCTGTGCTTGCAGCTGCTATCATTCTCCTAAGGCACTTTCAGGGTATCTACATTTAAACACAGACAGCAAGGACTTCATCAGACGTCATTAATCCTGCATTGTTACACATTTGTTGTTGTTTAGTCGTTTAGTCGTGTCCGACTCTTCGTGACCCCATGGACCATAGCACGCCAGGCACTCCTGTCTTGCACTGCCTCCCGCAGTTTGGTCAAACTCATGTTCGTAGCTTCGAGAACACTGTCCAACCATCTTGTCCTCTGTCGTCCCCTTCTCCTAGTGCCCTCAATCTTTCCCAACATCAGGGTCTTTTCCAAGGATTCTTCTCTTCTCATGAGGTGGCCAAAGTATTGGAGCCTCAGCTTCACGATCCGTCCTTCCAGGGAGCACTCAGGGCTGATTTCCTTAAGAATGGATAGGTTTGATCTTCTTGCAGTCCATGGGACTCTCAAGAGTCTCCTCCAGCACCATAATTCAAAAGCATCAATTCTTCGGCGATCAGCCTTCTTTATGGTCCAACTCTCACTTCCATACATCACTACTGGGAAAACCATAGCTTTAACTATACGGACCTTTGTCGGCAAGGTGATGTCTCTGCTTTTTAAGATGCTGTCTAGGTTTGTCATTGCTTTTCTCCCAAGAAGCAGGCGTCTTTTAATTTCGTGACTGCTGTCACCATCTGCAGTGATCAAGGAGCCCAAGAAAGTAAAATCTCTCACTGCCTCCATTTCTTCCCCTTCTATTTGCCAGGAGGTGATGGGACCAGTGGCCATGATCTTGGTTTTTTTGATGTTGAGCTTCAGACCATATTTTGCGCTCTCCTCTTTCACCCTCATTAAAAGGTTCTTTAATTCCTCCTCGCTTTCTGCCATCAAGGTTGTGTCATCTGCATATCTGAGGTTGTTGATATTTCTTCCAGCAATCTTAATTCCGGCTTGGGATTCATCTAGTCCAGCCTTTCGCATGATGAATTCTGCATATAAGTTAAATAAGCAGGGAGACAATATACAACCTTGTCGTACTCCTTTCCCAATTTTGAACCAATCAGTTGTTCCATATCCAGTTCTAACTGTAGCTTCTTGTCCCACATAGAGATTTCTCAGGAGACAGATGAGGTGATCAGGCACTCCCATTTCTTTAAGAACTTGCCATAGTTTGCTGTGGTCGACACAGTCAAAGGCTTTTGCATAGTCAATGAAGCAGAAGTAGACGTTTTTCTGGAACTCTCTAGCTTTCTCCATAATCCAGCGCATGTTTGCTATTTGGTCTCTGGTTCCTCTGCCCTTTCGAAATCCAGCTTGCACTTCTGGGAGTTCTCGGTCCACATACTGCCTAAGCCTGCCTTGTAGAATTTTAAGCATAACCTTGCTAGCGTGTGAAATGAGCGCAATTGTGCGGTAGTTGCAGCATTCTTTGGCACTGCCCTTCTTTGGAATTGGGATGTAGACTGATCTTCTCCAATCCTCTGGCCATTGCTGAGTTTTCCAAACTTGCTGGCATATTGGGTGTAGCACCTTAACAGCATCATCTTTTAAAATTTTAAACAGTTCAGCTGGAATATCATCACTTCCACTGGCCTTGTTATTAGCAATGCTTTCTAAGGCCCATTTGACTTCACTCTCCAAGATGTCTGGCTCAAGGTCAGCAACCACACTACCTGAGGTGTACGAGACCTCCGTATCTTTCTGGTATAATTCCTCTGTGTATTCTTGCCACCTCTTCTTGATGTCTTCTGCTTCTGTTAGGTCCTTACCACTTTTGTCCTTGATTATGGTAATCTTTGTACGAAATGTTCCTTTCATATCTCCAATTTTCTTGAACAGATCTCTGGTTTTCCCCATTCTATTGTTTTCCTCTATTTCTTTGCATTGCTCATTTAAGAAGACCCTCTTGTCTCTCCTTGCTGTTTTTTGGAAATCTGCATTCAGTTTCCTGTATCTTTCCCTATCTCCCTTGCATTTTGCTTGCCTCCTCTCCTCCGCTATTTGTAAGGCCTCGTTGGACAGCCATTTTGCTTTCTTGCATTTCCTTTTCCTTGGGATGGTTTTCATTGCTGCCTCCTGTATAATGTTACGAGCCTCCATCCATAGTTCTTCAGGCACTCTGTCCACCAAATCTAAATCCTTAAACCTGTTCCTCACTTCCACTGTGTATTCATAAGGGATTTGATTCAGATTGTATCTTACTGGCCCAGTGGTTTTTCCTACTTTCTTCAGTTTAAGCTGGAATTTTGCTATAAGAAGCTGATGATCTGAGTTACAGTCAGCTCCAGGTCTTGTTTTTGCTGACTGTATGGAGCTTCTCCATCTTTGGCTGCAGAGAATATAATCAATCTGATTTCGATGCTGTCCATTTGGTGATATCCATGTGTAGAGTCGTCTCTTGTGTTGTTGGAATAGAGTGTTTGTGATGACCAGCTTGTTCTCTTGACAGAACTCTATTAGCCTTTGCCCTGCTTCATTTTGAACTCCAAGGCCAAACTTGCCAGTTGTTCCTTTTATCTCTTGATTCCCTACTTTAGCATTCCAGTCCCCTGTAATGAGAAGAACATCCTTCTTTGGTGTCATTTCTAGAAGGTGTTGTAGGTCTTCATAGAATTGGTCAATTTCACTTTCTTCAGCACCGGTAGTTGGTGCATAAACTTGGATTACTGTGATGTTAAAAGGTCTGCCTTGGATTCGTATCGAGATCATTCTGTCATTTTTGAGATTGCATCCCATTACAGCTTTTGCCACTCTTTTGTTGACTATGAGGGCCACTCCATTTCTGCTACAGGATTCTTGCCCACAGTAGTAGATATGATAGTCATCCGAACTGAATTCGCCCATTCCCTTCCATTTTAGTTCACTGATGCCCAGGATGTCGATATTTATTCTTGTCATCTCATTTTTGACCACATCCAGCTTACCTCCACTCATGGTTCTTACATTCCAGGTTCCTATGCAATATTTTTCTTTACAGCATCGGACTTTCCTTTCGCTTCCAGGCATATCCGCAACTGAGCGTCCTTTCGGCTTTGGCCCAGCCGCTTCATCAGCTCTGAATCTACTTGTACTTGTCCTCCGCTCTTCCTCAGTAGCATGTTGGACGCCTTCTGACCTGAGGGGCTCATCTTCCAGCGTCATAACTTTTATATGCCTGTTGTCTTTGTCCATGGAGTTTTCTTGGCAGGGATACTGGAGTGGCTTGCCAGTTCCTTCTCCAGGTGGATCACGTTTAGTCAAAACTCTCCACTATGACCTGTCCATCTTGGGTGGCCCTGCATGGCATAGCTCATAGCTTCTCTGAGTTATTCAAGCCCCTTCGCCACGACAAGGCATTGACCCTTCATGGATCAATGCCTTGTTACACATTATCCCACTTTAATTATCTAACCTCAGAAGTCAATAGAATGACTCTGAGGACCCAACTAAGGCGTAAAGAAAGCAAAAGAACACTCTGGGCAATTCCCAAAGCACAGAGATTTATTTTTAAGTCACTAGGCCCATTGTGCTCATAGAAGAACTACACCCATTCCTTTGGCAAATGTTTGTTTCTTAAAACAAAAAGAGCCAGTTGCAGCAATACCCAAGATTTCTTTAAATTGCAGACTCCCGCCTCCCTCCACCAAAAACCAAGATCACTATGGTGAAAGTTCAAGAACACGTTTTAATCAGGCTCCCCCTGGAAGCAAAAACTCTCCAGATCCTAGCTGCAAGGCTGCACACATCATGCATTAAAGAAGAAAGAAAAAAGAAATAAGACTCCTGGGGTTTGTGTGTGTGCTTTCAATGTCCTTTAACAGAGCCTCTCCTCCCTTCCAGAGGGGAGAGGTTGAACGTGGGGCCCGCCTCCCGAGTCTGCAGGGGGGCGTGGTCGGCCCCCTGCACCAGCCCCTCCCCGCCGCAGCATCATACCCCTCAGCCGGCCAATAGGGCTCACTGGAGGGGGGGGGGAGTCCAGCTCCGTTTAAACGGCTGCTGCGGCGGGTTAGGGCCATGGCACGACCCCTGGTGACGTCAGGGGAAACTTCCAGTTGTATTTGCATCAACAAGCTCCTCCCACTGTTTGTTAACCTTTAAGTGTCTCCACACCAGTCACGTGGAGTCATGTGTTGCGTTCCCGTCCAATGCCTAAGCCAATACCACTCACATGCTATAACCAATAAAGTTGTGGCCTTTATTTACCCATTAACCTAAAATCATGTGTCCTTGTGTCTTATTTACTCCACGCGGGTGACGGGTCATCGACGCGCAATATAGTGTGTGTACGGTTTCAGCCCATCTAACTGCAGAATCCAAATTTATCACTGTAAAAGCTGATACCTAGCAATACACTCAATGGTATTCCACAAGACTCCGTTGTATTCTTGGAGGAGAGGTTTCTCATTCAATCAAGGCGAACCACCACCTACCTGGCAAAAGGGCTCCAGCAAATAAATGTACATCCTCAAGTGACCGTTTCCAACCTGGCTCTCAGGATGCGTTTTCCACATTCCCTGAAAATTTAGCTCTCTTCTGGTTTACTTACTGCATCCCCCATATAGTACCTTGACCACAACCTCCCCACCCGAACTGTGCGTCGGATGGAGCCGCCATCCCCACCCTCTGCCTGCGTGGAAAACTACGTAGTTTTAAGGCAGATCCAGACCATCCGTTTCAAGCACTTCACATACACGTTTAAAGCACACGACTCCCCCCCCCCAAAAAAAAACACACCTGGCAGCTATAGTCTGTTAAAGGGCTGGGAACTGTAGCTCTGTGGGGGGGGGGGAAACTGCAGTTCCCATGATTCTTTGGGGAGAAGCCATGTTTTTAAAATGTGCATGGGGAGTGCTTTATAAGTTGTTTTAAACTATTTTTAATACAGACGACTCCCCACTGGGGGTTACATTCCCTCGTATATGTGAAAATGTTTATTATGGGGAACACCATCTAAAAAGCCTGTAAATACCATCTAAACCTCTGGAAACCCTTGAGAAGCCTTTTAAAAAACCAGCAGCGCTTACTAGCCGTCCCCCGTCCCCCCTGGCTCTTTTCATGTTTCTAGTTTTCACATTCTTTTCAGGCCGTTTCTGCCCTTTCCATGCCTTTTCGCAGTTTAAATCAATTTGTTTATTCCCTGCCACCGCGCATATACGCAGCCGCACATGAGTCGAACACATGTTAAGTGGAGAGTCGCTTGTACTGTTTTTAGTGCCGTAATGCATCCTGGGACCTTAGAGTGAAGGGCAGGTAAATAATAATAATAATAATAATAATAATAATAATAATAATAATAATAATAATAATAATGGATGGTGTGGAGGCTCCCCTACAGTGGGAGAACAAAGAACAGGCAGTACAGTCATACCTCGGTTTGAGTACTTTCAGTTTAAGTACTCCACGGACCTGTCTGGAAAGGAGTAATTCACTTTCCATTACTTTCAATGGGAAAGTTCGCTTCAGGTTAAGTACGCTTCAGGTTAAGTACAGACTTCCGGAACCAATTGTGTACTTAAACCGAGGTACCACTGTACTAAAAAAAAAAAACCTCAGTCTGGAAGCGCGGCAAGTCTCAGGGTGCTGCAAGACTGAATGTCACATACACTATAAAAGCAGGAATATAGGAAGTGTCTTTATACAGAGTAAGACCTCTGATCCGTCTACGTCAGTACTGTCTCCAGGGTTCTGGACAAGAGACTTTCCCAGCCCTACCTGGAGATGCTGCCAGGGATTGAACCCAGGGCCTTCTGCATTCAAAGCAGATACTCTGCCACTGAGCCATGGTGCCTCCCACTCTCTCTACAGATTAAGGTGCTTCCCTGAAGCCTGCAACAATACAGTAGAACCTCAGTTTTCAAACTTAATCCGTTCCAGAAGACCATTCGGCTTCTGAAAAGTTTGAAAACCAAGGCTCAATGGGCTGGTCAATGGGGGGGAAATGAAAACCACGGCTCAGAAGCCGTTCAGCTTCTGAAAATCGTTTGAAAACCAGAGTAGTTACTTCCGGGTTTTTGGCATTCGGGAACCGAAAGGTTCCAAAACGGAGGCGTTTGGGAACTGAGGTTTGACTGTACTTACATATTCACAGCCCTTCTGCCCACTGCAAGAATTCAGAGGGCATTGGGCTCGGTAGGTAAAAAGCAGGCAGAGAGAGATAAAAAGAGATGAGAAAGTGAAGCAGTAGAAAGGAAATGTATTGCGGCCTGTAACCAGAGCATATTGGGATTAAAGGTGGATCTGCATGTGAAAAGGGCGGACAGCTATTTGTCTATATTATTTCCTGAGGGGCAGCTGGGTTTGTCTCTTGCAGTAAAAACAATCAAAGGAGTCTTGAGGCCCCTGACAAGACTCACACATGTATTATAGCAGAAGCTTTTGTCAGCTGTAGCCCAATCCACCAGATGCATGGGGTGAAATCTTATCCTAAGGCGGGAGTTGAATGGCAATGAGATGCAAACAATTACAGTCAGTGGTAACTGGGGCCTAAAGGTAGGTTCAAATTAGGCACATCTTTTACAGTAGTAGCAGGTTGGTGATAATTACTCAGCATTGTGGAGCACTGACTGTAGGAGGGCACAAACCACCCATGACAAAACTGGCTTAGATAACACAGATGCCGTAGCAAAGATAAGCCACTAAATACATGTAGTGTGATTTTTTAAAAAAACCTTGTCTCAAGCTCTACCTTTACAATGGTACCTCGGGTTACAGACGCTTCAGGTTACAGACGCCGCTAACCCAGAAATAGTACCTCGGGTTAAGAACATTGCTTCAGGATGAGAACAGAAATTGTGCTCTGGCGGCGCAGCAGCAGCGGGAGGCCCCATTAGCTAAAGTGTGTCTCAGGTTAAGAACAGTTTCAGGTTAAGAACGGACCTCCGGAACCAATTAAGTTCTTAACCAGATGTACCACTGTATTCCAAAGGCAGCAGCACAGTATGTCAAGCCCCAGGGGAAGAGGGAGGAAGACCCAGAATTTAGAATTTAAATGTGAGCTCAGTTGAGTTCTGGGCCTCAGAACAAATTCCTGCCCTCAGAATTATTTTTGCATTCCAGTGACAGTTGGAGGAACTCATGGTTCTAGTTGTGTGTGTTTTAAAGTGTATCTTACAAATTGTATATCATAGACTGACCACTTCTGTCCTAGATTAGCACCCTGCCACCCACACCCACACAAAAAGATGTCAACAAAGGTGGCATTCGGACATTGCTGGGGATAGCACTCCACAAACAGAGAACCACCAATGAAAAGGTCTTCTCCCTCCAAACCTCCCTCGAAGGAGGGACCAGGAGAAGGGCCTCAGATGAAGATCTAAGGGAGGTTCATACTGGGAAAGGCACTCCAGAAAAATATTGGAGTAAAACACTGTAATAAACCAGCACTCTGAATTGGGCACAGGCGCGTACAATGCATAATACATGTTGTTGTTGTTTAGTCGTGTCCGACTCTTCGTGACCCCATGGACCATAGCACGCCAGGCACTCCTGTCTTGCACTGCCTCCCGCAGTTTGGTCAAACTCATATTCGTAGCTTCGAGAACACTGTCCAACCATCTCGTCCTCTGTAGTCCCCTTCTCCTAGTGCCCTCAATCTTTCCCAACATCAGGGTCTTTTCCAAGGATTCTTCTCTTCTCATGAGGTGGCCAAAGTATTGGAGCCTCAGCTTCATGATCTGTCCTTCCAGGGAGCACTCAGGGCTGATTTCCTTAAGAATGGATAGGTTTGATCTTCTTGCAGTCCATGGGACTCTCAAGAGTCTCCTCCAGCACCATAATTCAAAAGCATCAATTCTTCAGCAATCAGCCTTCTTTATGGTCCAGCTCTCACTTCCATACATCACTACTGGGAAAACCATAGCTTTAACTATACGGACCTTTGTAGGCAAGGTGATGTCTCTGCTTTTTAAGATGCTGTCTAGGTTTGTCATTGCTTTTCTCCCGAGAAGCAGGCGTCTTTTAATTTCATGACTGCTGTCACCATCTGCAGTGATCAAGGAGCCCAAGAAAGTAAAATCTCTCACTGCCTCCATTTCTTCCCCTTCTATTTGCCAGGAGGTGATGGGACCAGTGGCCATGATCTTGGTTTTTTTGATGTTGAGCTTCAGACCATATTTTGCGCTCTCATCTTTCACCCTCATTAAAAGGTTCTTTAATTCCTCCTCACTTTCTGCCATCAAGGTTGTGTCATCTGCATATCTGAGGTTGTTGAAAAATGTTTAAAAGTGTTGCAGCAACAGCATTTTTCACACGGTGGCAAGTTAGGCAACGCAGGCACACCCTGGGATCAACTACAGAAGGCCCCAGAGGCACTCCCAACTTCCCTCTGAGAGACAGTTAGAATCCAGAGCAATGTATGTACTCTGGAGAAAAGCGTCTGCACTGCAAATACCTCCAGACTCCTCAAGAGAGAAAGAGAGTACAGTGGTACCTCTGGTTAAGAACTTAATTCGTACCGGAGGTCCGTTCTTAACCTGAAACTGTTCTTAACTTGTAGCACAACTTTAGCTAATGGGGCCTCCTGCTGCCGCTGCGCCGCCAGAGCACAATTTCTGTTCTCATCCTGAAGCAAAGTTCTTAACCCAAGGTACTATTTCTGGGTTAGCAGAGTTTGTAACCTGGAGCGTTTGTAACCCGAGATACCACTGTATCCCTGACAGGGGAACAAAACACACACATACCAGGGTCATGGGCCGGTTTGAACGAGGGGGGCAATTCCATTTCAGCCACAAATAAAGTGGTTAGTTCAAGACCCCAAAGCAATTCCACAGAGAACATTTCCTACCCAAAACTATGCAAAAAGGAGGCCTGCCTCATCCGTAGTCACTCCCTACATAGAACACCACAAACTGATTTGGATTTCTTTAAAACTGTACAACGGATTTACTCACTTCCTGAAAAAGCGGCCTACAATTCATAAAATAATTAAATAAAGCGAAATAACAATGGGGAATGTCAGGAATCGCCGCCCATACAAAGAAACATTTCAATCCTACACGATACTCTCCATCTTCCCAGAGGGGCCGAGCACAACAGATGCCCCTTTGTGCAAGCCAGCCACTCCATACTAAATCATTCTGACAGCCAAGACACACATTTACGGAGCGTTAGGAAAGCAGGAGGCAAGGACGGAAACAAACAGGGGGAGAGACATACACAGAGAGAGAAAGGACTATTTCAGGACTTTCTGGACTTGTATAGCACGAACTTTAGCCTTCTTTAAAGAGAGAGAGAGAAGCAGTGATGATGCCTTATAGCTCAAAAGAAAAGAAATTTTTTTTAAAGCTGCCAAACAGCTCATTTTTTCCAGTTCAGCAAAACCTCATAACAGAACGCTAAGCACAGCAGCTCCCACCCCCCAAAGACACTTCTGAAACTTTACAAACTTCCCAGCTCATGCGTGCAAAACATGAGTGGTGTGTGCCTGCACACGCAATAACAGCCATGCACGGAATGTAAAGAATGAATGGCCAGAATAACAACCATGATTAATTACTTGGCCTATATAATAATCCCCACCCTGTTCAGTTTAGGTGTTACTGCCCTGCCCGTAAGAAAGAGCTGCCATCGCCTGGGCCCACCAAGAGTCCTGGAAAACAGAGTCGTGCTGGTTTCAACACAGTACATGCAAAGTTTTTTGCGTAGAAGTGGAAGGAGGAAGGAACACCAGCGTTTGGCACTAACAGGAATAAAGCAAGAGACTCATACTGTTATTTCCAACCCAAGAGGAAAGTAAGCGAGATATGGATGCACGGACCCCAACAGAATATTTGCAGGCTCCCCAGTTTGCATAACACACCTACTGTATTCTAGAAATTCAAGTTAATGAATACCATGCTCTTGGGCAGCCTTCGCCAACCTGATGCCCTCCAAATGTTTTGGGCTAGAATTCCCACCAGCCTCATGCCTGCGGAAGCTGAAGCCCATAACATCTAGAGCAGGGGTCCCCAAACTAAGTCCCGGGGGGCCGGATGCGGCCCAAACGCCTTCTTAATCCGGCCCGCGGACGGTCTGGGAATCAGCATGTTTTTAGATGAATAGAATGTGTCATTTTATTTAAAATGCATCTCTGGGTTATTTGTGGGGCCTGCCTGGTGTTTTTAAATAAGTAGAATGTGTCCTTTTATTTAAAATGCATCTCTGGGTTATTTGTGGGGCATAGGAATTCGTTCATATTTTTTTCTTCAAAATATATTCCGGGCCCCCCCACAAGGTCTGAGGGACAGTGGACTGCTGAAAAAGTTTGCTGACCCCTGATCTAGAGGGCATCAAGATGACCAAGGCTGTTCTTGGGTGCCTCCTGCAATTTTAAGTCCACCAGTACCTCTATGGGTTGTGAGGGAAGAGATACACAAGAGGATCAAGACCAGGGGTCCCCAAACTACGGCCCCTGGGCCGGATGCGGGCCAATCGGCCTCCCAATCCGGCCCGCGACGACCCCCGCCGCCCGCTGCCACCGCCCGCTCTTACAGCGCGCGGCGCGGCGACGGTCTTAAAAATCGGCAAAAAATCGCCGAAAATCCTTTGTGCGCATGCGTATGGGCCTCTCCCGACCCAGAAGAGGTCATTTCCGATGCACTTCCGGGTCAGGGGAGGCCCATACGCATGCGCACAAGCGATTTTCGGCGATTTTTTCCCGACCGTGTGCATGTGCGCATGCGCACTCCCCCGCCCTCCGGCCCGCCGCGCGGTAAGTCTGGGGACCCCTGATCAAGACTGTCCATCACTTATCCAGACATCGCTGAGGAGCACTACATTCAATGCTTAAAGGTACACTGCTTCTCAACAGTGAGGTTCTATTTCTTTCTCAGAGGTGGTCTGCATAAGCCTGACTTCCAGTACAGGGGAGGGTTTTACTGTATGAGAGTGTCTAGCTGCCTGCCTACAAATACCTAGAAATGAGTCACTTTACACCTGCTTCTAAATCAAGGTGTACCTCCTTCATATATATGCCTAAGCTAAACTAACTGTTAACTGCTTCCAGGGAAGACCAGATCTTTCATGCTCATCAGTCCTACCCAGAGGCCCACAGGTTCCCCATCCTTGTTTTGGAACATAGAAACCTGCCTTATACCAACCCAGACCCTCGGCCCATCAAGAGCAGGCTTTCAGGCAGGGGACATTCCCCAGGGATTCCTGGAGATGCCATCCAAGCAAAGCAGATGCTCTACCACTGAGCTGCTGCCCTATATGTGAATCTGGCCTCTTCATTCTACAGCTTTTGGCGAATGCTTAAGGGGCACCTCTTGACCCTGGCTTTTGACATTTCAGTTGTATATTTGTAGGTCCCATCTTATCTCTTGCGACTGCAAGTTGTTTTGAACTGTTTTCAATATTGTGCTTCAATTGCTGTAAGCTGCCCTTGGACCTTATGGGGGTGGGCAGGTAATTAATAATACGGTAATATTAATAACAATACATGGATACAGCTGCAGCAAGTCTTCTGGGAGGCCTTGATGAAAGCACTCGCTCTCACTCACTCACTCACTCACTTGGGCTTTCTAAAATGCCAAAATAGAACTATGAGCAGGTGAGCTGACCTTCCAAAGACAAGACTATAAACAAGGACTATAAATCAGCTTTCCCCAACCTGGTGCCCACTAAAAGTTTTGGACTACAATTCCCACCAGCCCCAGTTAGCATGGGGAGCCCCAGGTTGGGGTAAGTATTTCATGATAGAAATCAACTTTACATTTAAAAGGAAATAATCTATTTATACTTTTCACGATATACAGCGAGATTTAAAGATCTCAAACAGGAGGTTGGGAATCCTTTTAAAAGCTGATTCAGAAAATGCATGTGTACAGATTTGCAGTACATAAAGTTAAAAAGCAGCAGACACTCTCCTTGCATTTCCAACTCCTTAAGGGTGTGTAAATGCTCCAAGGTGTGGAGAGATTGTCCCCAAAGTGCCCAGCTGTGTACAAGAGCCTGTGTCCATCAGCCTTCCCCAACCAGGCGCCCTCCAGGTGTTTGGGAGTTGTAGCCCAAAACTTCTGGAGGGCACCAGGTTGGCAAAGGTGGCTTACACAACACCTTGAATGGATAGAGATCCCACGCCTTTTACACTGGGGCACTCCAAAGAACTACACCACTGTTTCATTCTATAGTACTGTACCGACATACCAAGTTTTTTAAAAAAACTCTCAGCACAATCATAACCATGTCTACCCAGAAGCAGGTCCTAATGAATTCAATGGGGCTTCTTCCCATGTATAGGGTGGTGCTCGGATCGCAGCCGTAACGCGCTGCACAGGGGCAAGGAGGAAGAACAGCCGATCCCCCACTTTTTGTATTGTTCCACCCCCGCATAAGACCAAGTCCAAATGCACGGTTACAAGCGACATGCCGGAGATCCCGCTTAGCAACCCACTTTCCTCGCCGCGTTGCGGAAGAACCGGTCGGCGTGGTTTCCTGTGGGGCCACCAGGTGGTTCAAGGAGGTGAAGGGGTCCCCAGCCTAGCCAGAAGAGGTTTCAGAGAGGGAACCAATTTCCCAGCAAAAGCAGACGAAAGCGTGGCAGGACCCCAGAGGCACCTGCTTCCCCGCCTCCGCCTTGGCCGCACGCCGGCACTCTGCCCATGCCCAGAGGCGCCCTCTCCTCACCTGGGGATGGTGATGCACTTGGTGTTGACGCTCTGGGTGGTGATGGCCTTCTCCAGCTCGTCCAGCTGCCCGGTCTTCTTGAGCTTCTTCACGAGGCTCTTGACCGCCTTCTCGCACCACTTCTCCTCCTGCCCGTTCTGCTCGCCTTTCTTCCAGCCCAGCAGGCGCTTGACAATGGGGGGAGTGAAGGGCAGGATGGACGACATGGCTGCGCCGCCGGCCCCAGACGGGGAGGAGGAGAGACGAAGACGGGAGAGAGGCCGGCCAGCCGGCGGCGGCGGGAAAACGACGGAAAGGCGCCGTCAAAGAGCCAACAACTTCCCTTGACTAGAACTTCGCGGCGGCGGCGACCCCCGGGCCGGCCCGCAGGCTGCAGCGGCGAAGAGCAGGCGGCGGCTGCACAAAGGCGGCGCGCGTCGGGGTCGAGGCTGCGAGGGGCGGCCGCTGGCCGGCTTGGCCTGGGGACAAAGCCGAGGAACGCGCCGCAGCTGAAGCAAGCTCCTGCTGCTGTTCCTGCTGTTGCTGCTGCGGCTGCTGCTTCAAACTTTCTCCCGACTTCTTCCCCGGCTCCTCCGCGAAGGCGCCTCCCCGAGCTCCTCCTCCTCGCTGCGTGTTCTTGGGCGCGTAAAAGCGCGCGCTCCGCGGCCCGTCTGAGTCTCATGCAAATGCCCGAGTCGCCCCCGCCGGAGGCGAAGCGAGGGGGCGGGGAGAGGGGGCGGAGGAGGAGGCTGCTTGCCGGCGGCCCTGACGCTCCGGACGCCGCTCCCGGGACAGGCCAGGCGGCGCGACTCTGCCTGCGCGGAAGGGGAGCAAACAGGGGGAAAGTTTCCTTCCCGCGCAGCGCACCACCTTCCGATGGAGGCGGGGGTTTTGCTTGCTGCGTCTCTCAACCTCCCTGGGCTTCTGGTCAAAGCCACAAAAACAGGAGAGAAATAGTGCTGTAGTGGTTAGAGCGGTGGCTCCCAAACTTTTTCCATAAACTCTCGCCCCCAATGCCCCCGCCCCTGCCCCATAACAAGGATTATTCAGAATACGGCTTTGCGCGGCCCACGAAGGAGGATAATAACACAATGAAAGGCAAAACAGTAACAGTTGCACATTTATTCGAAATCCAGTTAAAGCTATCTAATTCAACAAAATCGATGAACTTGATCCAGGGATAGCAGCTTTCGCCTTGCCTCAGTGCCCTCCCCAAGTAATCCCGCCCCCCGCCACGAGGACAGTACTTTGGGAACGACTGAGTTAAAAGTGATTCTAGAGTCGCTCCTAGGTTCCAAAAAATTCTCACACTGCCATAAAGTTCACTGGGTGAACTCTCTAGCTCTAAACCGGGCATCATAGCTGCCAAGTTCTCCCTTTTTTTAGGGAAATTCCCTTATGCTGAATAGGCTTCCTCGCAAGAAAAGGGAAAACTTGACAGCTATGCCGGGCATCCCCAAACTGCGGCCCTCCAGATTTTTTGCCTACAACTCCCATGATCCCTAGCTAACAGGACCAGTGGTCGGGAAAGATGGGAATTGTAGTCCAAAACATCTGGAGGGCCAAAGTTTGGGGGTGCCTGCTAAACCAACCTCATAGGATTGTTGTGAGGATAGGGGGGGGAGAAGAGAACTGTTTGTGCCAACTTCAGCTCTGGAGGAATGTTAAGGTGTAAAGGTCATGTTTACTTACTTCATTGATGAATCACATTTCCATGAGGTGTCTGGAAGTGATCTACAATATTTATTTATTTATTTATTTATTTATCAATCAATCAATCAATATATATAAACCAATTACATGTAGCAACAGCATATATCGAAACCATTTTTAAATACATGCATACATACAGTTTAAAGCTGCAAATGGCACATACATAAAGTTAAATCAGATCCAAGGCAGAGACCAACTAGGATAAAGATTTTAGAGGAATGTCTTTCACAGGTGCTGAAGAGATAATAGAGGAACCTGCCTGGTGTGCAATAGGAGGTGGTAGTAGTAGTAGTAGTAGTAATAATAATAATAATAATAATAATAGGCTTTGGTACTATTTATATTATTATCTAGGGACCCAGGTGGCGCTGTGGTTAAACCACTGAGCCTAGGGCTTGCTGATCAGAAGGTCGGCGGTTCGAATCCCTGTGACAGGGTGAGCTCCCGTTGCTTGGTCCCAGCTCCTGCCAACCTAGCAGTTCGAAAGCACGTCAAAATGCAAGTAGATAAATAGGAACCGCTACAGCGGGAAGGTAAACGGCGTTTCCATGTGCTGCTCTGGTTTGCCAGAAGCGGCTTTGTCATGCTGGCCACATGACCTGGAAGCTATACGCCGGCTCCCTCGGCCAATAATGCGAGATGAGCGCGCAACCCCAGAGTCGGTCACGACTGGACCTAATGGTCAGGGGTCTCTTTACCTTTACATTATTATCTCTGATAAAATAATAAATTCCTTTTCCCACCAGAGGGTTTGGCCTTGAAGCCTCTGTGGAATACCAGAGCTGGGTGCTGGAGTCGTGGAATTATAAGCAAACAACATGCCTTGGAGCATGTGCAAGGTGCCTTAATAGTTCACTCTTTCATTCTTTACCGTATTTTCATCCTGCTTTTCAGACAGACAGCTCACATCAATTTAAAAAAAGACAGAAAGACGGAGTAGCCCTGCCTGCCCTCAGGTATTCCAAATGGAAAAGTCAAGACACTCAATGAAACTGCAGCTGGCTGGAATAGCTCGTGCTACACCCAGCCTATTTGCTGCCCTGAACTCAAGAACTGTAAGAAAAGGGAAAGAAACAGAGCGGTGCAATGGTTAGAGTGTTGGACTAGGACCTGGGAAACCACGTGCCAATTTGCCTTTGTGACAACCCTGTGAGGCGGGACTTCTGTTATTTCAATTTTAACAGATTTTAACAGATGAAAGGTCGGGTGAGAGTGACATGACCAAGGCGACACAGCCAGTCAGTGGCAGAGGAAGAACCTGAGGGAGTTCTCCCGACCCACCCAGAGCCAATTTTGAGAGGTGGAAGGCACAGGGGAAAGAGGGGTGGGATCCCCTTTGCTTAAACAGAAGTCCTCATGCAGACCTTCTGCTCTTGGGGTTCATTAGGTGATTCCCACCCTATACCATTAAAGCACATTTGAAGCACATTCTTGCCCTCAAAGAATTCTGGGCACTGTAGTTTGCAGCTCACAGAGTTCCATTTCCCGGCAACCCTTCGCAAACTACAGGGCTCAGAATTCTTTGAGGGAAAGAACGTGCTTCAAATGTGCTTTAAAGGTATCGTGTATATACATAGTCTTAGCTGGTGGGATGTAGTTCACGCCTCAGAAGCCGCTTGAGTTTCTGAAGATCAGGCTGGATCTAAAAGCACCGTGACTGCAAACCTCACCTTAAGAAAGAGTAGGACTCCAGTCCATATCATAATGTGCCCACCTGCAGCACCTCCATCTTGTCTGGACTGAGCTTCTTTGTTGTTGATAGTGATATTTTTTTTTTTTTTGGCCTGCATCCAGTCCACTACGGATCGCAAACAACAATTCAGCAGTTCTACAGCTTTTTGAAACTGGTGGAAAAGAGAAGTAGAATCTGAGTACCATGAGCATACTGATGAAAGCTCACTCCAAACCCACAGACAATAGTGAGCCGGTGCAGGGCTTTTTTTTAAAGCCAGAACTCACCAGAACTCAGTTCCAGCACCTCTCAGGTGGGCGCCATTGCCATTATAAGAGAACGAGGAAGGCGTTCATGGTAAGTCCTGGCCCCTCTATTTCTAGATAAATTGCACTGGGTGGGTGAGTTTCTTTGGGGTCAAGGGCGATGTTAGATCATAGAAGTTAAGCCTCTGGTGGCCATAAGAGGGCCACTGAACCTCTAGTAGCCAACCCTTATTATACAGCTAATGGTTAAGGCTCCCATAACTGTGCAATGTATTAGACTGGATTTTGACCTTGTTTTCATTCATTTGCTTTGGCCTGGCCAGAACCTTCCTCACCAATCTATTTCAACTACAAAATTTGCTTGTAAATTTTCTATGGTTATGTGAGTGTTAGGATTACTCCAAAGGCTACCTGCAAACCCACAGATCTGTCTCCAAAGCCCTAGACAGGGTTGCTTTCTGGCAAAGAGTTTTGGACATTCTCATAATGGAAAAATAACCGAAAGGAAAAGGACAGAGTCGTCCTAATTTTATACGGTCTGGATCCCTTTTCTGGCATAATAAGAGTCTGGTGCCTTACAAGCTTCCTTCAGGATTATGTAAATCGAATAGTGTGCCCTTTTAAGTGATGAGAATGGCTTTTCAGCACATGCACACACCCCCAATAACAAACTACTGGAAGCAAGGCTCTTTAACCCAGAGGTTTTATTTTCTGTTAAATATTAATATGCGTCAGTGTCTGTGATCTGGAGGTTGAGATGAAAGTGCACCATTCTCCATAGTTTATGTATTGGAAAAGCACTTGAAATAAAAATAATAATATTTTCATGGGTAGCATGCGCCACTCAGTCCCGTAATAACAAAACCACGAGATCCTAGTAAATGTTTTTATGTGTCTAGCTAATTTTTAAAAGCCTCCTTGGGGGCAATCCTATACTAGAGTTATGCCAGCTGAGAGGCTTTAGGATTTGATGGAGTTCCCACAACGCCAGTGGCATAACAGCTAAGCTGGCAAAATCCCCCTCCCCAATACACCAGTGCAATGGCTGAAACAAGGCGGGCATGTGGGCAGCACAGCTGAACACTGAATTCTATAAACCCGAGGCCTGGGGGTCAAATGTGGCCCTCCGTGCCTTTCCATCTGCCCCCCCGGAACATTCCCCAGGTCACACCCATCACTGTCCAGCATTACACCCTGGCTGGAATATGTCCTTGAACTCTTGATAATACATCTCGCTTGTCTGGATAGAGGAAGCAGACAAGTAAGATTTAGAGAACTCAACAATTAAGAGAAACAAACACAGTATCATCAAGTGGGAAGGGCCATAGCAAAGTGGGAGAGCACCTGCCTTGGATGCGGAAGGTGCCAGGTGCAATCCTCAGCATCTCCAGGTAGGCCTGGAAATGTCCTCTGTCTGACAGTCCCCTAGAGGGACGGACCATTGGTCTTGCTCAGCATAAAACAAATTCCTCTATTCCTGGGAGGGACTCATGCTTTGCACATGGAAGGTCCCGGTTTCAATCCTCAGCATCTTTAAGAAGGGGTGGGTATGCCCCCTGCCTGAGACCCCAGAGAGCCACTGCCGGTCAATATGCAGACAATACTGACCTAGATGGACCATTAGTTTGACTAGGTGTATTCTTGAGTCTTACTTGCAGGTTTCAGACGGGCATTTGGTTGGCCACTGTCAGAAGAGGATGTAAGGCTAGATGGGCCCTTCTTACGGTTTTAAGCCATCTCCCAAAGTTTGGGGCCCATGAGGCTCAGGCAGCAGGCTGGGGACAGCTGGGGGAGTGGCAGATCCAAGTCCTAAGGAACACACCGTTCACTGCTTCCTGTGTTTGTCACCCACCCCTGCCTCTTCTTCCTCTTCCTCTTCCTCCTCCTCCTCTGCCCTCCCCACACCACTGCCTGCTCCTCTCCAGACTCGTTTTTTCTCATCCGCCTCTTTCAGTCTGCTGGGGTTCCCTCTGGGCTGCCTCCAGTTACCTCAGGTGGCAGGAATGAGGTGGCGGGTGTGCGCGCGCCATTTTCTGCTCTGCTTCAAACAGCGAAATGTCCTGGGTCGGCCCTGCCAATGTTCCTAAATTCATAGAAACCCAGGATGTGTTTGCAAACCCGACACCATCTTCCCCGGGGTGAAAAGGAGGTGGGAAGTTTTCTCACCCTCCAATGGCGAGAAAAAGGAATGGGGCTGCTGTTAGAAATGGCAGGGAAGGCTGGATCCAGCTGGCTGGTGGGATTTATTTATTTTTACAGAAAGGTGGCGGGTAGGGAAAAGCTGTGACCTAGAGGGTGATGATGCTGAGAGGGGGTGGAGAAGCAAGGTGGACCCAGAGATGGGGATAAGGGTGTGCTCAGACTGGGGCAGCTAGTCATCTCCCCCCACACCCGGCTCCCCAGCCACCGAGTTCTCTTACGTAACCCTCAAAGCCAATTCCGCACACAGCTGTCTGTTCCTCCTGAGTACTTCTAATGTTTGTCCTCACCTCCGCCTCGCCAGAACACATCTGTTTAAATCTTCACTTTCCTTTTCAAACTGGGCATTCCGTATCCGAGTGAATGTTTAAAGAAACACGCACACAACCCACCAAACTGCCCCAAAGCATTTTAACAAGTAAATATGGTTTTTTTCCCTTTTCATTTTTATGAATGGGGCCCTGTTATCCCAAAACTGGTCTGTAATGATTCTTTGTTCCTTGAGTCTGCTGGACTCCGATAAAAGGGTATTCCTATTCCAGGAACATTTTTGCATTTTTATTTTACTGGGTGAGAGACTAAGGAAGGAGGCTTGGGTCAGTAGTGATGGGAGGCGTTCAATGAAGTTTTACTCAAGAGTAGACCCAGCTTAGTCAGGTTCATTAATTTCAATAGGCCCACTCGTAATAAAACTTAGCTGAATGCCTCCCATCATCATTTGCCAAAGCCTCAATTATCCCTCTCCTCTTCTCCCACCAAGCAAAATTAAAATGCATGAGATAACATTTGCAGAGGAGGGCGACCGAGATGATAAAGGGCCTTGAAAGCAAACCTTCTGAGAAATGGCTGAGGGGGCAGAGGAATGAGAATGAAGAGGCCATAGGGATGGAGATAGTAGGTTCTGAGGAAGGGAGAGAGTCACTGCTGTGAACATGTTAGACGGAGTTGCAGTTTAGGTGGTCATTTTGAATTTTGTGCTCAGTTTTGTTTTAATAGCTTGGAAACCAAGCCTTATGAGGACCGTTTAAGGGAGTTGGGTATATATTTAGCCTGGAGAAGACTGAGAGGTGATAGGACATCCATCTTCCAATATCTGAACGGCTGCCACATGGAAGATGGAGCAAGTTTGTTTTCTGCTGCCACAGAGGGTTTGGGTAAGACCCAAACCAAGGGATTCAAATGACAAGAAAGGAGATTCTGACTAAACCTTAGGAAAAACATTCTGACGGTAAGAGCTGTTGCGCAGTGGAACAGACTCCCACGAGAGGTGGTGCACTCTCCTTCCTTGGAGGTTTTCAAAACAGAGGTTGGATGGCCATCTGCCATGGATGCTTTTCCTGAGATTCCTGCATTGCAGGGGGTGGACTAGGGACTCAAGCTACACAGCTGCAAATAAAACGTTTTAAATGTGTTGTAAAGTGCAATATACAAATGAGACACAAGATGGCGACAGTGAGCTCTGCAAAATTCAATGTATTCTTCGAAACATCTTAAAATAAAGCATTTTCACAGCATTTTAAAAAATGTTTGTAGATTCCACCTAGATTCCATTCTATGATTCTATGACAGATGGCCACCCAACCTCTGTTTAAAAACCTCCAATGAAGGAGAGTCCACCACCTCTCGTGGGAGTCTGTTCCACTGCTGAAGTGCTCTCACTGTCAGAAACCTTTTTCCAAATGTTTAGTCGGAATCTCATTTCTTGCAACCTGAAGCCATTGATACGAGTCCTACACTCTGCCAGGCGGCAGTGGATCCAATCCCCCAGCAGGTCGCCAGGAACGGATAAGACAAGGAAAAGTTATTACCAATTGCTTTTTATTTAAAATTCACAGAGAGAGGCCCAGAAATGCATCCTCTTGGAATAATGGTGTTGCTCCGAGTGAGTCTCCCCCCCCCTCTCTCCCTTCATGCGTCATCCCTACGGGGGCTGAGCAGTGGCCTCTGCCTCTGAACTCTCTGCTCTCCTACTTTCAATGCTTGCCGGGTTCTGGGAGAGGAGGGTCTGAAATGCTTTCTAAAGACACTGTGTCCATCAGCTTTCCCCCCTCTGGTGCTTCTCTCCCATTATTTCCATTATTTCCCAGCTTCCCCCCCCCCCTCATCTGCTTCTGAGCTGTGATCTCCCTCACACCCCTGTTGTAATTCTGAACTGTTTTTTTCTTCTCTTTTTTAAAAATAATATTTATTCATTTTATAACAAACAACAACATACAAATAACATTTATAACAAATAAGAAATTCACATAATGCTACAAACCAACTAGTACAGAATGAAACTAAACAATAAAGAGAAGCAAAAATACATAAAAATATTTCTGGTATAGACCTTATTTTCATTCACTTCTTCAAATGACTTCCTTCATTTCCTTCTTTCTGAATTTCATTATAATACATCTTTAGCAGTTTATTCTTCATCTTCTTTAACCAAAACTTAATTTAATTGTTCCTTACTTTATTAACCAATTTCTAAATTCTATACTAACACTACTTCAAATCTTATTTTAGCGCATATAACCTATATATCTTCACAAAGGAAATAATTTTCTAAATCTTACAATATTTTTTCAAATATATTTTTTTTTAAATTTCCCAATCTTCTTTCACCGTCTCTTCCTTCTGGTCACGTAGTCTCCCAGTCATTTCGGAGAGTTCCATAAAGTCTAACATCTTAATTTGCCATTCATCTACCATAGGTATCTCTGATGTCTTCCAATTCTTGGCTGTTTTCTTCTTCTCTGGAAGGGTCAGGCTGGGGAGGTGGTTTCCTCTGCCCAGTCCCTGACACCTGCCAGAGCAGGAGGGATTATTTAGCTGTTTTTCCTGCACGGCAGAGGATTGAGCTACATGACCCTCAGGGTCCTTTCCATCCCTACAGTTCTATGATTCTATGAAGTAGAGTCGGCAACAGATCACCTTGACACATTGACCAGGCCTCAAATAACAACAACAACAACAACAACAACAACAACAACAACAACAACAACAACAACAACTTATTATTTATACCCTGCCCATCTGGCTGGGTTTCCCCATCCACTCTGGGCAGCTTCCAACAGAAAAATGAAATAAAATAATCTATTAAACATTAAAAGCCTCCCTAAACAGGGCTGCCTTCAGATGTCTTCTAAAAATCTGGTAGCTGTTTTTCTCTTTGACATCTGATGGGAGGGCGTTCCACAGGGCGGGCGCCACCACCGAGAAGGCCCTCTGCCTGGTTCCCTGCAACTTGGCTTCTTGCAACGAGGGAATCGCCAGAAGGCCCTCGGTACTGGACCTCGGTGTCCGGGTAGAACAATGGGGGTGGAGACACTCCTTCAAGTATACTGGGCTGAGGCCATTTAGGGCTTTAAAGGTCAGCACCAACACTTTGAACTGTGCCCGGAAACGTACTGGGAGCCAGTGTAGGTCTTTCAAGACTGGTGTTATGTGGTCTCGGTGGCTGCTCCCAGTCACCAGTCTAGTTGCCGCATTCTGGATTAATTGTAGTTTCCGTGTCACCTTCAAAGGTAGCCCCACATAAGTCCTGCTTGTTATGTGGTCCTAGTATGGTGGTGACTCAGGGCTTATTTACACTGCAGGCTCTCAATAAGCATTGCATCTCCCTCAGGGACCGCCAGAACGGAAGCTTGCTGAGAGGGACTAGGGATCTTTCCCAGAGAATTCCCAGCACACCCTCAGCAAACTACAATTCCCAATATGCTTCGAGGGGGAGCAAAGGAAAGTTAAAACACCTACAAAGTTGGCGTAGGATGCACCTGGCAACTTATTGTGGATTTGCTGCACGGGCCAGCAAATGCCTGCACAACACTGTCCTCAGCAAAATGCTGTCCCATAATTCAATCCAGATTGATTCCTTCCTCCTAATTTATTTATTAATCAGAATTTCTGCTGAACTAATAAATCCAGATTTAAACACATGCAGACTATACATTTAAAACACCACTCAAAAGAATCCTTGGAAGTACGGTTTGTTAGGTGTGCTGGGAAATGTAATTATAATAATAATAATAATAATAATAATAATAATAATAATAATAATAATATATTTATACCCCGCCCATCTGGCTGGGTTTCCCCAGCCACTCTGGGTGGCTTCCAACTGAATATTAAAAACAGTACAGCATCAAACATTAAAAACTTCCCTAAACAGGGCCGCCGTCAGTTTTCTTCTAAAAGTAAAATAGTTGCTTATTGCCTTGACATCTGCTGGGAGGGCGTTCCACAGGGCGGGTGCCACTACCAAGAAGGCCCTCTGTCTGGTTCCCTGTAACCTCACTTCTCGCAATGAGGGAACCGCCAGAAAGCCCTCGGTGCTGGATCTCAGTGTCCGGGCTGAATGATGGGGGTGGAGACGCTCCTTCAGGTATACAGGACCGAGCGCTGTGAGGGGTAAATTACAGTTCCCGTGATTCTTTTCCCAGGGTGGGGGGATGTGCTTTAAATTTATGGTGTTTACGCAGCCCCTATGGGTAAATATGGGGTGCCATCTCTAGATGAGGATAGGGATATCACCTATCTGAAACCCTATGGAGCTGACAGTACTGAGGTAGAAGGACCCATGGTCTGACTCTGTAAAAGGCAGCACCTTGTGTTTCTGTCTGCCAGCTTCAGTTTCTCACTTCCCCAAAATGTGGAAATGTGGGAATTAACATAACCAACCTACCTTACAGGGTTGTTGTAATGATTACTTAGACGACTAATGCTTTCATGCCCTGCTTTAGAGCTTGGCAGAAGAGACTGGCTAGATTCCAGATGTTCTGCTGGACTTGGTGGTCTTTTGGCCTGATTCTGGAAGGCAGCTTCTTACGAGCATAAGGATAAGGTGGTTCAAAAGTGTCAAGGGGTAATGAGCATGCACAAACTGATCTTTCATTTTTGGATGCACTAAAGATTTATATTTTTTAATCCAGCAAAAAAAAATGAAAAAGGACTTTTGGTTCAAGTAAACTATATTCCACTTTTGCTAGATGCAAATCTCTGGAAAACACTGCTGGAAATCCCACCCAGTGGGATTTTTAAAAGAAAGAGAAAGAAAAGGGGGGGGTTTGGAGCCCCTAAGGCTGGTTTTACATAAAAGTTAACCTGTCAAATCAATCAGCATTGCAAAAATAATTATGATGATGCTGTGCGACTCCAGCAGTGGGGGTTTGGCTTAATCATCTTTCCATTCCAACTGCACCATTCCAGTTCTGCATGAGTAAGGCAGCAGACTGCTCAGTAATGAGCATTATTATCGCCCTTCCTCACCACTGGGGCTGAGGGAGCCTTGCAAGGCCGGCAAATGGCTGTTTCCAAAAGGGCGAAGGCTGAAATCCAAACCTCGGGCATGTGACGGAGCTCTCTCAAATGCCAAGCAGGCAGAGGCCCCCTCAAGGGTGGAAAATCCTGCTCTCAGAAACATTTGGATGCTCTCGCCTCAGCCCAGAGAGCCTGGCGTGCTCTCCATTGCTCCCCTAGGAGCATGCAGCCTGCTCTGTGGCATGGGGCAGGGAGAACTCAGCATACAAGCCTGCAGGTCCCATTCCTGCAAAAACTCAACCTAGGGCACATGCACATCCCATACATTTAAAGCACGTGGCTTTCCCCGCAGAGAATCCTGGGAGTTGTAGCTCATTCAGGGTGCTGGGAACTGTAGCTCTGTGAGGAGTTGGTTGGGCACTGCGAGGACAGGATGCTGGACTAGACAGTCCATTGGCCTGATCCAGGAGCCAGGCTGTTTTTCAGTTCTTATGGTCTGACTCTGTTTAAGGCGGCTCCCCATGTTCCAGTGCAAAATATACCTCACAGAATCATGTACACAGAGGTTTCTGGGGCTCACCCAGGTCAGACGAGGACACTTTTTCTTTGCCTTTTTAGGGCAGCAGAAAGGGAAGGGCTGGCCTTGTCCAGCTCAAACTGAATCCTGAAATCCAGCGCTTTCATCTTGCCATTGCTTTCGGCCTTTGCCAGAGACTTTGAGATAACATAGGTAGGCTGAGCATTGCCTCCCCCTTCTCTGCACATGTGCACAGCCTTGCTCTTTGCACAAAGAGAGGCCTCACAGAGGGGTACAATTTCAGAGTCAGCCTCCAGAAGCTTTGAAGAGGCAGGGTGGGGACGGAGTGTGTTTCATTTGCAGGGGGGCGTTTTCACTGGCATCTTGGGATGGGCAAATCTCGCAATTTCAGACAGTTCCTTCTTTTTCCATTCTTAAGTTCCATTCTCCACATTTCCTACTCAGTTTGTGAATCTTTTGTCATTGTTGAGGTTACCAAGAAAATTCACCAGCATTTTAGTGCAGATTTCTTCTGATACAAACACGTTTTTGCACACACCTTTGCCCAATACTCACATTTTGACAAAGGGATTGTCCCCAGTACATTGCATTTTGCATATGTTGTTTTCACTAATCTATGCATTTAGGTCATGGGTCAGCAACCTTTTTCAGCCGTGGGCCGGTCCACCGTCCCTCAGACCATGTGGTAGTCCAGACTATATTTTGAAAAAAAATATGAACGAATTCCTATGCCCCACAAATAACCCAGAGATGCATTTTAAATAAAAGCACATATTCTACTCATGTAAAAACACCAGGCAGGCCCCACAAATAACCCAGAGATGCAATAGGACATATTCTACTCATATAAAAACATGCTGATTCCCGGACCACCCACGGGACGGATTCAGAATGCTATTGGGCCGCATCCATGGGCCTTAGGTTGCCTACCCCTGATTTTGGTGCACACTTTATCCCCAGTCTATGCATTTTTGTAAACATTACTTGGTTGGAGAACTGCATTGCAAAATTCAGAGAAGCACAAATCTTGAAAGATGGCTGCCTTTTGGTTCACATCTTGTTCCAGAAAAGTTTCAGGTAAGTTCACCTTCAGGTGCAAACTGCATCAAGAAACTGCTTCCGCTCGAGACGACCCAACACAACCAGCGGCAGCTCCACTCCCAGGTCAGGCATGACCCAGGGGTGCAGCGGGCTCCCTCCATGCTCCACTCCCCTGGGGGCGGGGCGCTCCTCATGTACCTACCCCGGGCGGCGGTAGCATATGTGCTCCACTACTGGTTAGATTAGAGTTTTGGACTAGGACCTGGGAGACCAGTGTTCAAACCCCCGTCAGCCATGAAGCTCACTGGGTGACCTTGAGCCAATCACTCACCCTCAGCCTGACCTACCTCTTAGGGTTTGTTGTAAGGATAAAATGAGAAGTATATACACCACTCTAAACTCCTTGGAGGAAAGGTGGGATATAAATGTAGTAAATAAATAAACCGTTTATCGCCCACCCTCTCCCCTTATAACAGGGTTGCAATGACTATGTTGTTGCTGGATCAATGTTGTTCAATCAACATCTTCACTCATCATAGCTGCCAAGTCTCCCGTTTTCCCCAGGAAACCCCCATTTTTAAAGCCGTTTCCTGCTGTCATCCCGAATGGTGAAATATCCTGTAATTCCTCCGGATATCTTCCGGTGCCGCTCTGCCCATGTCTGGGCACCGGAAATCGGGCAGCGCCAGCACCGGAAGTTGCTTCTACGCATGTCCGGACATGCGTAGAAGCAACTTCCAGTGCCAGCGCTGCTGATCCCGTATTTTTCTAAGCGGGACTTGGCAGCTATGTCACTCATATAGCCATGTGGGGCACCTGCTGTGCCATTGATCAGTGTTTTGCCAATGTACCGACCTGAGCATTAAAGAGTTCAGTAGAAAATGCACCTTGAGCTTCTTAGCTCAGAGATGGAAAGAAGATAAAGTGCCTACGGAGAAGAATGGCAAATGAAGCTGTTGGGCTGTGCCGAAATGGCAAAAACTGACCGGCAAGCTCAGGAACCAGAAAGACCAAAACTTTAATAGGGAGTGGGGAAAATTTACAATTTACGTTTAAGACCACTGTAAGCAGCTGAAAACATTAGCAGGATTGCAATGACACTTGTAATGTAGCAATAACTATGGATACAATGGAGTTACAATATTTTTTTTTTGGTTTGTTTAAAAAAAGATGCAGTTGAAAAAGGTTTAATATAGAACCCATCGAGGGGAAGGTGGGAAGTCCAGAGATTCGGGAGAATCTTGTAACTTTGGATGTGTGGTGGTATGATTGTAAACTTAAATATGTAAGCTTAAATATGTATTATGAAAAAAAGAAAAAGAAAAAAGAAAATGCACCTTGAGTTTGAGTTCTTCATTGAGTGGGAGCCAGGACACAAGGCTGCCCTTGCAAAACCCAGCAGGGAGGACAATGGAGATCTTCTAGATCAGGCACCCCCAAACTGTGGCCCTCCAGATGTTTTTGCCTACAACTCCCATGATCCCAGCTAACAGGACCAGTGGTCAGGGAAGATGGGAATTGTAGTCCAAAACATCTGGAGGGCCGTGGTTCTGCTTGGCATTGGTGATGCCTGTACTTCCTGTTGGGTCTCCCTGCACTTCACCCAGCCAGTCTTGAGAGACCCCGCCATCCACCACTAATCAGAAACAAGTGAAGTGGAAACTGTTGGTCCAGGCAGAGGTGTTTCTGTTTTTTGTTTGCAAAGCCTTCTACGGTTATGACGCAAACTAACCATTTCCCTCTCTGTAATTATCTTATTGTGGTGATCCAAGCCGCATGACTATTGTACATTCTCCAACAGGGCCAGCCCTACTATCTGGAAGGGTGAACCTGCTGCCTCAGTCGGCAGTAATCTGACTTCCACCCCCACCCCCACCCCCACCCCCAGTTGTGTCCCATAAGCTAGCTTGCTGCTCTCAGGTACAGTGGGGTATACTACCCTGCCACTGGCATTCAAGTAAGATTCAACTGCAAGTCTGGTCAGATTCTGTACATGGAATGTGAAAGATCGCCACCTTGGCTTTTACCTCGGCCAGGAAAATGTCTTGGCTCTGCTCTTTGAAGCCATTTTGACTCTTGTTAAGATAAAATGGATTTCTTTTGGACCCAAACTGGGGTCACACCCACACCTTACATTTAAAGTAGTAGTCTACAGCTTTAAAAGCCCCCCCCCAAATTCTGGGAACTGTAGTTTGTTAAGGGAGCTAAGATTTGTGAGAAGCCCATTCCCCTCATAGAGCTACAATTTCCAGAGCTCCCTAGGGAGAGGGATCGATTGTTAAACCACTCTAGGAATTATATTTTTCTGAGGGAAAAGGGGGCTCTCCTAACAAGTCTACCCCTCTAATAAACTATAGTTCTCGGGGTGTTTGAGGGAAACCATGGCTGTTCAAAGTAGCTGGATAGTGCTTTAAATGTAATGTGTGGACGTAGCCTAAGACTCCGTGGTTCTTACTAGTTCCCTAGTATTTGGAATACAGTGCATGTGCCAAGACTTTGGGCTCAAGATCTCAGGATGTCATGCATGATAAAGCATGTTACATGCGTGTCAAAGTATGACATGTGACCAGGGGCACATATGGGGCTGGTTACACTGGGGAATGCCACTGCCCTCCATTACTCATGGCCCTCAGAGACCCAGAGCTGGATTTACAAGTCCTGTTCTTGCTTCCTTGCCATCAAAGGGGAATGGAGGTTTGTGGCTGTGCAAGTCAGGACTTGGCAGAGTGTGTTTTCGTTTATATTTCACAAGAAGTATGGGAGGTTAGAAGGGCATTCTTTTTTCTTTTAAAAAATAAGATGTGCTTTTGAAATGGGATGCTTATTTTTGTTAGAATGATCTGCCAGTGGTGTGTGGGGTGGTTGGGAGACAGACCTTCCCCCAATTGTAGAGGATGTGAGAAGGGAAGTCTTTTTGTTATCGCCTTTCTATGCAGGAATGGAGGTGGTTGAATACATTGGACACACCAAAAAGAAAAAGAAAGAGAGAGTTTGTGTTTTGCTATGATGAAGAAGCTGTTTTCCCCCTTGAACAGACAAATGCAGTCTCTTCCAAAAGCACTGAGATACTGCAGTGGTGTGCATTGTTGCTGCACTGTTTCCTTATGAGTGAAAACTATACCGCTTACATGGAAAAATATCTGAGATATACATACCCGGTAAGTAAAAATACGCATTGGGCACTATCAGCCTGTTGCTATTTTGCACAGGGAGTTCAAGTGTGTACCATAACTATAGGATAACTATAGTATTCCCGTATTCAATGAATCTGCTCCCCCTCTTTTTTCTTTCTTTCTTTTTAAAAAACCACCCTCAAAATGTACTTTTTTGCAGTTTAAATGATGAAGAAATGCATTGAAAAGTGTGGGAAGGATTAATGACTAATGGGAGGCATGCAAACACCCCAGAAGCAAATCCAAGTGTCCCTATTTTCCAGGGACAGTCTTGGATTTACAGAAGGCATCCTGGTGGTTCGTTGCTTACCAGGCAGAGCTGGTAAGTTGAACAATGGAACTCACTCCTACAGGAGGCAGGGAGGGCCACCACCTTGGATGGCTTTCAAAGAGACAAATTCATAGAGGAAAGTCTACTGCCAATGGCTACTAAGCTATGACGACTATGACGCGGGTGGCGCTGTGGGTTAAACCACAGAGCCTAGGGCTTGCCAATCAGAAGGTTGGCGGTTCGAATCCCCACGACGGAGTGAGCTCCCATTGCTCAGTCCCAGCTCCTGCCAACCTAGCAGTTCGAAAGCACGTCAAAGTGCAAGTAGATAAATAGGTACCGCTACAGCGGGAAGGTAAACAGCATTTCCGTGTGCTGCTCTGGTTCGAGATGAGCGCCGCAACCCCAGAGTCGGTCACAACTGGACCTAATGGCCAGGGGTCCCTTTACTTTTACGACGGCTCTGCTCTGCTACCACAGTAGGAGGCAGCAATGCTGGAAACCACAGGAGGAGACAAACGCTCTTGTGCTTGGGTCCTGCTTACAGGTTTCCAACTGGGGCAACCGTTCAGCCACTGTGAGGACAGGATTCTGGACTAGATGTGCCATGGGCCTGATCCACCAGGCTCTTCTTATGTCCTTATGTTTCTATGCAAGTTTTTGCAGTTGACAGATGCGTGTTGTTGTGTGGAATCTTTCTCCATAAGCAGGGGAAGCCCTGTCCCCTTCTCTGAAGGAAAAATGGGAAACACAAGCACTGTGATTAAAAAGTATTCAATGCACACCCACCCCAGAAGTCAGCTCTGAACTTGGCTCTCTTCTGAGACTTGGGCCATTAAGCTTCCAAACCCTGGAGCTGCTCCAACAACAGCAACAACATTACATTTAAATATTCCAGAAATCACATTGCCTTTTTTAAGAAATGCAATTAAGAAAATAAGCACACTGGGGTTTTTTATTTTCTGTTTTCCCCACCCATCTCTCTATGGTTCCCAAGCTCGAAACAAACTCCTATGATGTGATTAAACTTACCCTGTTTCTCATATTTTAAGACATACCCATAAAATAAGCCATAGCAGGATTTTTAAGCATTCAAGGAATATAAGCCATACCCCGAAAATAAGACATAGTGATAGGCGCAGCAGCAATGCCGGCCATGGCAGGAGGAGGAGGAGGAAAAATATAAGACATACCCTGAAAATAAGCCATAGTGTGTTTTTTTGAGGAAAAAATAAATATAAGACATGTCTTATAATATGAGAAACACGGTAGCAACTTGGAAATAGGGAGAGCATCAGAGCGACCTTTTGTTAGGACACAGTGGTGATGATCTGAAAGGTTTGTAACCTGAAGCGTCTGTAACCTGAAGTGCTTGTAACCCGAGGTACCACTGTAGCTCAAAAACTCATTTTGTTGTTGTTGTATACAGATATACATGCAAGTAATGTAAAAAGAGTCCTGTCTTTTTTTTCTGTCAGATTAATGAGAATTATAGTTCCTCCTCCTCCTCCTCCTCCTCCTCCTCCTCCTCCTCCTCCTCCTCCTCCTCTTACTATATGGGGATTTTTATTCTATTTTATTTTATGCACTGCATGAAGAAGGGTTTTCTTCAAGGCCGTCTCAAGCAGGTCGGGCGCCCTGGCGCTGTGGCACGGAGATCGCTCCGGCGCCCCTGCCCTAGTGGGCGGGCGCAGTGCGCAGCATGGCTTCCGTGCGGCTTTGCCGCGCAGCACCCCCCCGCCAGCCCAGCGCCCTGGCTCCCCGCGCCACTGGGACTACCCCTAGAGCTGGGCCTGGTTTTCTTTTATCTGTCTGGAATCTTCCAACATACCCTTGTAAAGTTAGTGAAAGACTTCTGGGAAACGATTTATAATGAACTGAAAAAAGCTCAACAACTTTGCAAAAAAAAGCACAAAAAACTCAACTTTTGTGTCCTGATTTTCACTTTTTGAGCAACTCTGCTCTATGACCAGGCCTTTAGTTGATTAACAGTCTATGTCTATTTAAACGTATTTGTGTGTGCGGGGTGTGTGTGTGTTATGGGTTTGTTTTGTTCTTGTTTTTATTATGTATTTTTATACTGTGAACCACCCTGAGATCTTCATACAAAGGGTGGTATACAAAATAAATACATATATACCATTAGCCATTAAATAACCTTACCCTGCATGGGTACAAGAAGGCTGCTATGGAAATGAAATATAAAGCGGCAATCATTTTATTTCTAAGCCTGTGGATACACCATGCATTTAAATCATTCCTTGAAAGAATATCATGAATTGTAGTTCATCCCTCACAGAGCTATAATTGTTGGGCAAAATACGCACCAACCGAGTGGCAACAGCAGCAGGGTCGACGAAATAACAAAGTCGTCTTTAGTATCTTTGCTTGCTTTTATTTACAATTATATACAACACACTCCTCTACTCCTTTCCTCTCATTTCACAATACATCACCACCACCACACCCATGAACCATTTGCTTAAATACAGAATTCAAAATAGTCAATTACCCAATCACATTACAGTAAGCAAACTCTACCTTCAATTATTCAAATTAGCAAAAGCTCACAGGAGTGCTATCATTCAGAACAAGGTTACAAACACACATCTCTGTGTAGCACCATTGACCACATCAGTCTTAAAGGAAAAACCTAGCAATAATCCCCAGCACCCTTAACTACAGTTCCCAGAATTCTGAGTAGGAGAGGAAGAAAGTGCTTTAAATGCATGATGTGCCCACAACCTTAACTACTATTCTATGGAACCCTCTTCGACCTTTGATACCTATATGCTGCCTTTGGATCCTTGGGATCCTTTGGGAGGGAAGGCAAGATAGAAATTTAGGGTGGTATTCATAGACCCACAGAATTGTAGAGTTGGAAGGGATTGCTCAAGAGCCACCTGGTTCAAGCCCTCACAATGCAGGAATCACAGGTAAAGAATCCCTGACAGGTGACCATCTAAACCCGTGGTTCCCAACATGGGGCACACGCCCCACAGGGGGGCAATTTGATTTGGGGGGGGGATTCAAGAATGAATTATTAACAGTGAACGGCCTTTTAGGCTTCCTCCACGTGAATAGGAATTCACTTTTTGAATAATAAGAATTATATGTCACGGGGCAGGCATCAGGATTTTAGAGGTGCTTAGGTGGGGCATGGCCAAAAAAAGGTTGGGAACCACTGATCTAAACACTGTTTAAAAACCTCCAATGAAGTAGAGCCTGACATCTTCTGAAGGAACCCATTCCACTGTTGAACAGCTCTTAGCGTCAGAAAGTTCTTCCAAATGTTTGGTTGGAATCTCCTTTCTCATCATTTGAATCCATTGGTTCGGGCCCTATACTCTGGAACAGCAGAAAACAAGCTTGCTCCATCTTGGCGGCCCTTTAGTTTTACTCAGAATAAGCCCACTGAAAGTAATGGCCATAACTTACTTAGGCCAATTAATTTCAATGGGTGTACTTTGAGTAAAACTTAATAGGACCCTTATTATACAAACAAACAAACAAACAAACAAACAAACACTATCTTCTTGTCTCATTCTACAGCTGTCCCACGCAGGCTACAAGAAGGGCAGATGGGAGAACTGGGAAATGGGGTCACAGAGGAGATGACCCTCTTTCCCTCTTTTATGGAATCCTTATCTGAAGAGCCCAACTCTGCCTCCTCTTCCTCCTCATTTGGGGAAGGGCTGCAGCTCAGTGGCAGAGCACCTGCCTTTCATGCAGAAGGTCCCAGGTTCAATACCTAATGGCATATCCAGGTAGGGCTGGAAGAAAAGCTGGCTTGAAACTGTGGAGAGCTGCTGCTAGTCAGTGCAGACAGTATTGAGCTAGATAGACACTGCTCTGATTCAGTATAAGGCAGTTTCCTGTGGTCCTATGCAGATCACAAGTACCTCCTTCTCACCCATGAATGGCTGCTTGCTGTGTTTGTGGTCTCTGCTGGCACAGGTGCGAAACCTCCACTCCTCTGACCTCTACATAGGTCCCCCTGTTTGCATTTCCCTCAATGAAGGTTGCTTTCAAGGGATCCTTGTTTAACACAACTTGCCCCTGGAGCTTCAGGCTCATGGGACAGCCAAGGAACAAGAACACCCACTTGCTTGTGAGCAGTATCAAAAGACTCCCTGTGGAGATTTTGCTCTGAGGAATACCTTAGCAACGAGGAGAGATGCGATTCAGCCCACACTTAAAGATGAGCCTACTAATCTGCACTTCCCAAAACAACATGTGAACAAAAGAACAATTATTCAAAGTTCGCACTTCTCCAAATTTTGCAATGCAGTTAGTTCTCTTGCCAATTAATGTGAACCAGAGTGCATATATTATGGTAAACGAGCATAAAAATGCATGTGTGAAAAACACAAAACAAAAATGTGTTATATTAAGGGAAATTGGTTGGAGGGGGGAATGTGTGTATTAGGAAAAATCACCTACAAATATGTTTATCAGGAGAAATTTGCACTAAAATGCTGATGAATTTTCATGAAGAGAGAGCGAGTACAAACTGATGTGGAAATGTGGAGAACTGAATTTAAGATTGGAAAAATGAGAAGCTGAAATTGATAAATTGAGGGAGGCTTGCATGCTGGTGGAGCAGAATTCAGCTGAAGACCGTCCTACGGGTGCCGTGTGGGCCTCTTGCCAGGAACCTTGAAGAATCTCCTGAAAACGCAAGAAAGCTGCTGCGTACGGTTCAGGGCTGGCTCTAGGTAGAGTCCCGGTGGTGTGGTATGCCAGGGTGCCGGGCCGGCAGGCAGGGCGCTGCGCCCTGCGAGGGCGGGGGCGCTGGAGCGATCTCCGCCCCTCAGCGCCAGGGCGCGCGACCTGCTTGAGACTGCCCTGGTACGGTCCCAGCTCCTGCCAACCTAGCAGTTCGAAAGCACGTCAAAGTGCAAGTAGATAAATAGGTACCTCTCCAGTGGGAAAGTAAACGGTGTTTCCGTGCGCTGCTCTGGTTCGCCAGAAGCGGCTTAGTCATGCTGGCCACATGACCGGGAAGCTGTATGCCGGCTCCCTCGGCCAATAATGCGAGATGAGTGCCACAATCCCAGAGTCGTCTGCGACTGGACCTAATAGTCAGGGGTCCCTTTACCTTTACAGTTACAGAACTATCCAGACCAGCCTTCTTAAATCCAGCAGCGCTCCCCTCAGCTCCATCACCTCTGGGAAGATAAGAGATTGCTGGCAGAATGCACCCTTTGCCCTTAATGGGCTAATCTGCACTCTATGGGCTAGGTAGTAAATGTGCGCACACACACTTTTGTACATATGCATGTGTACATATATCCATATCTGTTTTACTTCAAGGATGAGGACACAAAATCCTCCATTCAGCCCATGCTTGCATCTTGGGTTTCATTTCCGCAGCTGTTGGATAATCCCCAGCCTAGGAGACTGAAGACTGGAGCAGCCCTAGCAGATATCCTGCCCTTAAGCAGCAAAATAATCCTCCCACCCTTATCAAGGGATACCTTCCTCCCCATTTCTCTGCTGCTGTTTCTCTAGATGGCACTGCCAAGGCTCGCAAAACCAATGTTCGATTCCAGAGATTAGCAATGTACCCTCCAACTGTCCCGATTTTCCCGGGATGGTCCCAGAATTACAAAAGCCATGCCGCCTTCTGATTTGACCCCCAAATGCCCCAATTTCCCCCTCCAGCGCCACTGCCAAGCTTTGGGAGAAGAATGAGCCAGTGCATGTCCTGAAGGAGTGGCGGCTGCTGCTGCAAGAGAACATCCCGTTGCCTCTCCATGGCCACCGCTTGCCTCCTCCCTTAGGCAGCTCAACCTCCCTGCAAAAACCCCACAGACTCCAGAAAGAGTTGACACAGGTGGGCGAGTTTTTTCCTGAGCAATGCAGGAGCGGAGTGGCGCTGCTCCAGACCTCACAGCCAACCTGAAACTACAAATCCCATCTCCAACTACACCTCTCAGCAGGAGGGTGGGGACCAGGCGTAAAGATGATAATAAATAATACCCAGGGATATAATGTATTATGCATATTCCGTCAATTTCATTTATATTTTGAAAGTGCTATGCAGTCATATCTTGGATCTCAAATGTCTTGGCTCCTGAACAAATTGGCTCCCGAACAATCGAAACCCAGAATTGAGTGTTCCAGTTTTCGAACGATTTTTGGAAGCTGAACGTCCGACGTGGCTTACGCGGCTTCCAATTGCATCCTGCAGCCAATCGGAAGCCGCGCCTTGGTTTTCAAACAGTTTCAGGAGTCGAATGGACTCCCGGAACACATTCTGTTCAAGAACCAAGGTACAACTTGTTTTAAATGTCCGTTTTCATCACTATTTTGTAATGAAAATTTGAAACTATTTTATAAACTGCCGGTTCACCAGATTATGAGTCCACTGCTCTTAACCACTACACCACGCTGGAGTGAAAAGGGTGACTGGGAGCAGACCAGGTCACTGCGACATGCTGACATTAGACATGAAGCCAGTTCCCCACTTCCACACCATACAATTAAAGCACATGGATGCCACTTTAATAGCTTCCCCAAAGGATCATGGGAACTGTAGTTTACCCCGCACAGAGCTACAATTCACAGCATCCTTAACAGACTACAGTCATTTACTTCAAATGTGCTTAAATGTGCATAGCATGGATGTGACCTGTGCGTGTGAAATGATGCTGCAATGGAGGCAGGAGGGGCAAATCCATAATATAAATTTAAAGCGCATCCAGCACACATTTAAAGAACATGAATCCCCTCAAAGAAGTGTGGGAGCTGTAGTTTGTTAAGGGCTGCTGGAAATGGTAGCTGTGTGAAGGGAAAACTACAGTTCTCAGGATTCAAGGGGGGGGGGGGCGCGAGAGTCATGTGCTTTAAATGTATTCCTTCCTTGTGCAACGTTTGAACTCCTCCATCCACTAAGCACAAGGGGTCTTGCTTTAGCAGACAGAGAATGTTGGGTGTGTGTTTATTTCTGGAGGGTATTTTGGTTCTCGTAACTTACTAAAGTAGCAAACGGCAAAGAGATAAAGAGATCAGCAAAAATTCTTCCTTTGTTTGACAGGCATAAATATAATAGAAAAATGCCTCCGGGCTCATGCATAGTTGTTGCATTAAATGTACATTTATGAGTCAAAATCTGTTTGATTTAATTTACATGTAATATCCTCCTTTTGCGGGAAGTACAAGTGTGTGTGGGGGGCAGGGGGCCGGGAGGTGAAGGGGTTGACAAATTAATGTATTTTGGATCAGCCACTCCTTGGAATTTATCTTGGCTGCTTCTTTCCTGTTTGGCAGGCAAGAGGGAGAAACGCCAAGAGATCTCTGATGAATCCCAGGGCCGTTTGTCTCACGGACATATGCAAATTGTTACAGCAGCCGTGTTGCTAACTCACCCACGCAGGCAAACAGATTTTACTCACCACCTGATGAAGGCAGAATGAGTCACAGGTGGCTCTTTGCAACAATACCTGCCGGATGGGCCTCTGAACATATGGCTCAAATAGCATTATTAATAGCAGAAATCAGAGGTTTCCCATTAGTCACATGGGAAAGAACCAGACGGAACGGGGAGAAACACACCTTTGCTGAAAAATACCTGATACACACCAGCCCCCATGATTCACTTGAAATCAGGACACTGCATCCCTGCTTCGACTTCCTTGCTCAGTTATGAGGCTAAAGTTGTTTTTTCCTTTGCAAAGGCTGGGCTGGACAAAGGCCAGGCCATAGGCTCACCAGAGCCAAGTTCCTGTCTGGCATGCCTGGAGGCTACAGGTAGAGGAGCCGGCACGTTTTCATGCTCCCTTAACTTCAGGGCCAGTCCTGCCATTAGGCAGAGTGAGCGAGCCTCCTCAGGCTGCCATTGCTAAGAGAGTGGCGGAGAGATTCTGAAGGAGAAGATGGTGTGCCCAGGCCACTTTAGTAGCATCTCAGAATTGTAGAGTTGGAAGGGACCCCAAGGGTCAACTGGCCCAACCCTCCCCCCCACAATGCCGGAATCATAGCCTGCTGCCTTCAGATGCAGTAGAGGATGCTGTCCTGTCAAATTTCATTTTGTAGAGTTGGAATTGTAGAGTTGGAAGGGACCCTGAGGGTCATCTCGTCCAACCCCCTGCAACAATATTTTGCCCAATGTGGGGCTCGAACCCACAACCCTGTGATTAAGAGTCCCATGCGCTACCGACTGAGCTAGAAGAAGAGGAGGAGGAGGAGGAGTTTGGATTTGATATCCCGCTTTATCACTTCCCGAAGGAGTCTCAAAGCGGCTAACACTCTCCTTTCCCTTCCTCCCCCACAACAAACACTCTGTGAGGTGGGTGGGGCTGAGAGACTTCAGAGAAGTGTAACTAGCCCAAGGTCACCCAGCAGCTGCATGTGGAGGAGCAGAGACGTGAACCCGGTTCCTGTAATTCCCCAGATTACAAGTCTACTGCTCTTAACCACTACACCACACTGACTCTCTAGAAGGGTGGAAAGAAGATTCTGCTGCCTGTCCAGCTCACTTCTGTAGGTGCAGTAGGGGTGGGTGGGTTGCCGTCTTCCCCTTTGCATCGGGCAGCAAAATCCATTGGATGAGCCTTAAGTCTGAAGGTGCATTCAGACATGGGAAGTATTGTGTTAAGTTTCCCCGATTATAACACTGGTGCCACTATCCCATTTCCTGTTGTTGCTGTCTCACTGCAGTACCTGTTGCATTATGGAACTGTGGCTTTTTGACTGACCTACCAGCAGGTTGCATAAAATTTCATGCACACCAGTGGGGTGGGGTGTGACGCAACAATGAACATCATTGGACAGGGTTGCTACTCCCCAACTCTTTCCGCACGTGCCTGCGTCTGTTTCCCAGTATGATTCCCCTAAGAAAACTGAAGGGAAGAACTGTATGTCAATATCCAGCTCCAGATTTTGTCACTTTACTCCCACAATTTACAGGTAAAAAGATCTGTAAACGGATTTTTTTCCTGGAACCAAATGATGTGGAAACGAGTTCTAAACTTCTAAGCTAATTCTATTAGTTTTTCAGAAGTGACTTTTACGTCAACTGAAAGTTCAAACTAATGCAGAAATCAACTCTTAGGAAAATGGAAGAAATGGCACTGTGAATCCATGTTTCACATGTTGCTCCTATGAAGGGGCAAAACATGGAGGAAGGTTCTTCAGCAGGCAGGGCACAGGGGCACTGGATCTGAGCTGCAGGACAGATCTTTGTCTATTTCCCCCATCCCTCGCTGGCGAAGTTTGACAGGCTGTTCACCTGTCAATCGCTTAACATCACAATGATGTCAGATGACTCTTTATCCCCAAACATGTCTTGAGAAACCCCTTATGAAGCACTCTGTAAGACGTTCTTGAGATGCCCCTTGAAAAGCACTTGCAAGACCTCCTTGAGAAGAACTGCAAGACCTCCTTGAGAAGATCCTTGAGAAGCACTCTGCAAGATCCTCTTGAGAAGCACTCTGCAAGACAGCTTTTTAAGGCCCGACAATCAGCTCAACATTACCTCAACGCTTTTCAGGGAGAGGAGTTTTCAGTCAGCTGATTGGCAATGTCTGGAAAATGCCTTTAGGTGGAGCTAGGTTTGTACCTGCCCCACACCTGATGTGCTGCCCCACACTTGTGCTATGCCATCTATTTATTTGTTATTACTTTTAGATCCAATTTTTCCTCCAAAGAGCTCAAGGTTCTCCCCCTCCTCATTTAATTCTCCCAGCAACCCTGTGAGGTAGGTTGGGCTGAGAGGCCCTGACCATCCCAAGGTCACCCAGAGAGCCACATAATTCAATGGGGATTTGAACCCTGGTCTTCCAGGTCCTAGTCAGACACTAACCACTAGACCGCACTGGACATTGGGGCAAGGCTTAGTCAAAAGGGGTTTAACAAGGTAAAAATGCAACTTTAAAATCACTTAAAACCATGGTTCAAAACTGACTTGGTAATGGAGCTCACTAGGGGACCTTAGGCTGGTCACTTATTCTCAACCGAACCTACACACAGGGTTTTTGTGAGAATGAAATATGTAGTGGGAAACACTTGATAGGGACACAGGAGAGGGCCTTCTCGGGAGCTGCTCCCATACGTTGGAACTCCTTCCCTAGAGAAGCTAAACTGTCTCCCTCCTTGCTGCCCTTCTGACTGCAGGTGAACACTTTCCTGTTCTAACAGGCTTGGGGGGACTGATTGCTTTTGATGCAAAGGCTGGTGCTGTGTGGTTTTTATTGTAATTATTTGTATGGTTTTAATAGATTTTATATATGTACCGGTATGTAGTTTGAATTTTATCACGGTTTACTTGTTTTTTTTAATGTTTGTCTTTCCCCCCTGTTTTTAGCAGTTCTTAATTTTTGTCAGGGAAAAAGGAGAGGTATAAATAAATTTATAATATAAAATAATAATAATAATAATAATGAGGAGGAGGAGGAGGAGGAGGAGGAGGAGAACCATGGATGCCACCTTGAGCTCCTCGGAGGAAGGGTGGCAAATGATAACAAGAAGAAGAATGTCTTAGAAACATGTATCTCAGGTGCCAGAGGCAAAAAGAGGTTGGAGACCTTTTGTTACCAATTATCTACAGACGAACCGGAAGTGAGTCAAGCATCTCCTAATAAACTGAGGACTCTCTGCTGCTCTGAGCTGGCTTTGGCCTCAGCTGGCTATGCCTCATGACGGACTCCACCGAGAGGGGCAAAGCGTGAGCAATTGTGTTTGTTCAGGATAAATGGCAGTGTAAACAAGGCCTCTGTCACCGGCTTCCTCTCCTAACCCCGCCATCCCTACACACCCCTGACTGACTTCCTACACCTCAAAGGCTTCCCTTACTATTCTCTCCAATGATAACCACATATTTTGCCTCCTGGGGTCCTGGGTAAGAGATCAAAGCAGCAGCAGGAGGAGCAATGCTGGGAGGCTGGGGCAGCGGGGATGTTTCATGCAAAAGCAAATCCCGGAGCTGGGCCAAGGAGGGAGGAAGGAACAGCCCGCTGTCTTCAGCAAGCTGGGGCTGAACATCAAACAGGCCGCCAGGGCGGAGAGTCCTGCGCGTCACGCTCTTGCTTATCTTCTCCATCCAAGTGGATGCCGAGAAGTGGACAGTCTCATGAGCAATTTTGAGCTGGCTGGGCGCTTTTTTCCTCCCCATGGGACAAGACCCGAGATCTGTATCAGCTGGTTTTCAGATGTTAAGGAGGACACATGCCTTATGCAGAGTCAGAAGCTGCAATAGATTGAGTCAGACTGTTGTTCCATCTGGCTCGATGTTGTCTATGGGCTAGACTCTACACCAGGCATCCCCAAACTTCGGCCCTCCAGATGTTTTGGACTACAATTCCCATCTTCCCCGACCACTGGTCCTGTTAGCTAGGGATCATGGGAGTTGTAGGCCAAAACATCTGGAGGGCCGCAGTTTGGGGATGCCTGCTCTACACTGATCGGCATCAGCTCTCCTGGGTCCCCCCCCCCAAAAAATAACCAAATAAATGTTCTGGGAACCTGGGATGTCTTCTTATTTAGCAAAGGTCCCCGATTCTCACTGCTATGCCATGGGGACAGAGAGGGCAGGCAGCCAATAACCCCAACTTCCTAGGAGAACAGAAGGCCTATCTAGCCCTGTATCCTGGTCTCATGGTAGCTAACCAGATGCCTGGGGGAAGCCTGTAAGGTGGATGTGAAGCAATCAGCACTCTGCCTGCCTGCATTTCCCACCAGCAAATGATCTCCACAGGATCTGACAGTGGAGCCTGAGTTTAGCCATCATGGCTAGTTGACATTGTCCACATTGCCCTTTACGGATTAGTCCAAACCTGTTTTCAAGCCATCTAAGTTGTTGGCTATTACTACCTCCTGCAGGGGTGAGTTCCATAGTTTAACTGTGCATCAGCTAGGGTTGCTGGGTTTTGCTCCTGTTTTTGTTGTCCACAAGAATGCCCCACAATTTATTTATTTATTTGCAAAAGGACTAAAGTGGTTCTGGGGGGAATATATATATTCATATAGGGTTGCCATACATCCGGAATTTCCCCCGGACATAGCTGGTATTCAGCCCCATTAAGCACCGTCTGGGTGGAAATTGCTGAAATGTCTGGGAAAATCCGGACATATGGCAGCCCATGTCAGTCGTGTCGACTTTGTTGATTTTCATTTAAAATAGCTCAAAGTCTCATATTTTTTTAATACAGATATACCTGCAAGTAATGTTTTTTTTAAAAAAGTTGTGTCTTTTTCTTCTGTCAAATTAATGAGAATTAGAGTTACCGGTACTTTTTCTTCTTGTTCTCTTATTATATAGGGAGTTTTATTCTATTTTATTTTATGCACAGCATGAAGAAGGGTTTTCCTTTATCTGCTTGGAATCTTCCAACATTCAGCTTCATTGGATGCCTATGAGTTCTAGTGTTGTGAGAGAGGGAGAAAACCTTTCCTGCATCCACTTTCTCTTTGCTGTGCATAACTTTATAATCTTCCATCATGTCACCCCTTACTCACCTTTTCTCTTAATTAGAAGTCCTAAACGCTGCAACCTTCCTTCATCATAGTGCATTCCATCCACCCCTTTAATAATTTTGGTTGCTCTTTTCTATGCACTGTGAGAAGATTGGCCGGTAAGCTGAGTTCCAGGGATGCTTACCCACATTTAACTGCTCTCAATGTGCGATTTAGTTTGAACACCATTGATCAGCATCATCCAAGAGAAAACAAGAAGACAGGCGGACATCAACTTCGGTGTGGATTCCAACACTGGCGAGTATGGATGGAGGGACCAATTTGCTTTGGTTCACACTGTAATGTGAAACCTACCTCATTCATGCATCCCAAACCAACCCAGGAACCAGGAGCACAGCTATCCTTTGAAACTTGCACTTCTCCGAATTTTGTGATACAGTTATTCAATCAGAAAATGTGTAGAAAAACACAAATATTACAAAAAAGTGTGTTCAATACGTACACATTTAAAAACAGCATACAAAGCTAAGTTGAGTTTGATAAAGTTGCTTAGAAAAATGTGTATAATAGGATAAAGGCACACTTAAATACTAGTGGATTTTCATGTGGACTCCAGAAATAAAAATTGCAATCTGAGGTAGAAATGAGGAACTGAAAGAAACTGAAATTTACAATTCATCCATTCACTCTGAACACATAGATACTTCTGAACAGATATCAACAGGTATGTTTCAACAGTAAGGTGAGCATCTTACTATCGCCTCAAAGAGTGAGTTACCTCCCTGGGAAAACTGGCTGCAATGGTTATCTGTAAGCATGGCAGCAACAGTGCAAACTTCCATCCCCAAAAATAACCATAATAACAAATGGGGAAAAAACCATTCCAAAATAACAGATGCTTTTGTTCTTTTAAGTCTTTGTGCACCCTCTTGTGGTGATGGAAGTACATTGCCGAGATGCATTTCGATACAAAAACGTGAAAAGGTTGTGCAGCTGCTCAGGCAGCGGCGTAGCGAGCCGCCGCGACACCCAGGGTGGCAAATTGCCATGCACCTGGGGGGCGTCGACGCTATGTAATGACGCATGCGTCGCTACGTAATGACGCATGCGTGCTACGTAGAGGGGGATCGCACCCCCCGCGACTTCTAAACGGAGCCTAAACGGAGTGTCCAGGCTCCAGGCAGATAACCCACTGGCGCAGCACTCAGCGTCGTGCCAAGCGGGCTTTACCGGGAGGCTGGAGGGGCTCGCCTTGGGAGCCGACTGTCACCCCCCCATAGTGGAACCCAGGGTGGACCGCCCCCTACGCCCCCTAGCTCCACCCCTGTGCTCAGGATCCAAACATCCCTTGATTGCCATGTATTTACTGTGATAGATGCAGACGTCTTTACCTCTTCTCTTGCAGGAAAGCCACATTTCCCAATGAAAACTCCACTATTTTCTGTTCCGGAAAGCAGGTTTGCTTTGTTTCAGCAAGAGGTTTGGTGCCCTCTGAGCATCTGTCTCATTGCCAGAACAGGGGCATTTATTAGCCACTGTTAAATTAAGCCTGGCTGGCATCATGATGAGCTGATGGGGTGAGGAGAACAGCCTTGTTCTTCTCCAGCAGCAGCTACACACACAAAGACCACCCACTCTGCTGGATTGTGTACCACACACATCCCCATGATGGTATGGAGAAAGTGGGTAGAGAAAAGTTTTTGCTCCTCTTTCATAACACTAGAACTCATCTGCATCTTATGAAGTTGAAGGCTGGGAGATTCAGGACGGAAAAAGGAAAGTCCTTCTTCATGCAGTGCAGAGCTAAACGATAGAACTTGCTCCTACAGGAGGCAGCGATGGTCATGAACTTGGATGGCTTTAAAATAGGATTAGACAAATTCATGGAGGAGAGGGCTATTGATGGCTACTAGCCATGATGACACGATGCTCTGCCTCCACAGTCAAAGGCAGTAATGCTTCTGGGTACCAGTTGCCAGAAACCACCAGAGGGAGAGGGCTCTTGTGCTTGCAGATTCTCCATAGGCATCTAATGAATCATAGAATCATAGAGTTGGAAGAGACCACAAGGGCCATCCAGTCCAACCCCCTGCCAAGCAGGAAACACCATCAAAGCATTCTTGACATATGGCTGTCAAGCCTCTGCTTAAAGACCTCCAAAGAAGGAGACTCCACCACATTCCTTGCTGGCAAGTTCCACTGCCGAACAGCTCTTACTGTCAGGAAGTTCTTCCTAATGCTTAGGTGGAATCTTCTTTCTTGTAGTTTGAATCCATTGCTCCGTGCCCGCTTCTCTGGAGCAGCAGAAAACAACCTTTCACCCTCCTCTATATGGCATCCTTTTATATATTTGAACATGGCTATCATATCACCCCTTAACCTTCTCTTCTCCAGGCTAAACATACCCAGCTCCCTAAGCCGTTCCTCATAAGGCATCGTTTCCAGGCCTTTGACCATTTTGGTTGCCCTCCTCTGGACACGTTCCAGCTTGTCAGTATCCTTCTTGAACTGTGGTGCCCAGAACTGGACACAGTACTCCAGGTGAGGTCTGACCAGAGCAGAATACAGAGCAGAATACAATGAGCTGATGTTCCTACTATTGTGCACACAGTGCCGTCTGTCTATAGGTCTGATTTTGTTATTGCGTATCATTTTCACAACCATAATTATTTGAGAGTGTTTTTTTTAAGTAGGCTTGAATTATGAATTATGGTGCTGGAGGAGACTCTTGAGAGTCCCATGGACTGCAAGAAGATCAAACCTATCCATCCTGAAGTAAATCATCCCTGAGTGCTCACTGGAAGGACAGATCCTGAAGCTGAGGCTCCAATACTTTGGCCACCTCATGAGAAGAGAAGACTCCCTGGAAAAGACCCTGATGTTGGGAAAGATTGAGGGCACTAGGAGAAGGGGACGACAGAGGATGAGATGGTTGGACAGTGTTCTCGAAGCTACAAACATGAGTTTGACCAAACTGCAGGAGGCAGTGGAAGACAGGAGTGCCTGGCGTGCTCTGGTCCATGGGGTCACAAAGAGTTGTACATGACTAAACGACTAAACAATAACAAAGGCTTGCATACCCTCCAACATTCCTCAGGAGAAAATAGGGACATGGCTCACTCCCACCCCTCAAATGACCCTCCTCAACACTCCCATTTTGGGTCCCCCCCCCAAAGCATGTGCTATCAGAAGAACGGTGAGTGCCACCACCATTTCATCAACAGGATACAGCACACATGCCCCCCAATGTCCTCGGAAAACCCTTAAATCCTTGTTTTGTTTTAATCTTTGGTAGATTTATAAAAAAGGAAAAAAACACCAATAAATAAATTTTGGAAAGAGGCAAGATTAGACATGGAAGCAACAAAGCATGAAAATAAAATAAAAGCAAGACCCCTGGTGCTCTGCTCCGCTTGCACTTTCTTCCCACTCAGGGCTTCCTGTGGGACATTTCTCCTGTGACTTTAACAGCAGCTTGATCTGCAAACATTAGCAAGTGAGCATGCTTATCTTTTTCTGGGCAGTTGGCAATCCTTCCCAGGAGGAGGAGTGACGTCAGTGCAGCCATGTGGGGACGTCCCACAGGTCTCTTCAGCTCTGCTTTTAAGAGAGGATGTGTTCCTTCATCTGTGGAGAGTAAACGAGGGACAAACTCTGCTAACATTCCCCACGAAAACGTCAGAGCAGGGGAATGCATTCATTTTTAAAAGAGGTGCCCGTATCCCTCAGACTGGAGCCAATGATGCTGTAAGTGTGAGCAGCACCAGCAGGAATGGCCCAAGACCTTTTGCTGCCTGAGATAGCCACCCATTCTTCCATGTACCGAAGCCAACCAGATTGGTGGCTGCCTTGCTTCAATACTTTCAGTGGGAAGAATTGCAAGCTGAAGGCCTAGCGCTCAGTGCTAGAGTATCTGCCTTGCAGGCAGAAGGTCCCAGGTTTAATCACCGGCTCTCCAGGTAGGACTGGGATAGAATCCCTGTCTGAGATGCTGGTGAGCTGCTGCCAGTCAGTGCAGACAATAATGAGCTAGATGAGCTAAGCGTCTGACACAGTGTAAGGCAGATTCCTATGTTCCTATGCAAGGATGGTGTCCTCCACTGTTCCTGAGGCCAGATTGCTAGTTTAGGATACTCTGATTCCCCCAGCATCTGAGATAGGTGGTGCATTCTGTCTAACGGTACGGCCTGCCTTGAGCGCCAACCCTTAGGGACCAATCAGAGGTAATCCAGAAGATGTTGTTGAACTCCAGCTCCCATCACCCCTGATCGGGCGGTAGGTCATGCTGGCTGGGGCTAATGGAAGTTAGGCTCCAGCAACATCTGCCAGGCACCAGTTTAAATTATTTGGAGCCCAAATGGAGATGTCTCAGGAAGCAAGGGTTAATTCTGGATGCCACGAAAGAGGGTGCTCAAGTAAAGGGTGCCAGAAAGGTGCCTCTGCAGCGGCTTGTTTACCAACACAATTAAACCGATCGGCTATTTACTTCCTTTCTTAAAAAAACAAAACCCCGTCCACACATCTGTTCTTGATTTCTGATGTGGCGTTGCTGGGCTGGTTGTGAGCAGCAGGTGCTGCGAGTATCTGGTGAACATTAGGGGAGAGTCAGTTCGGAGGCAGAGGCGGCGCCAGGAAAGGATGCCGCTTGGACAGATGTTAGTTCATTACTGTTAACTTGGAGCCTCGGATATTTAAGGGAACAGTTGTTTGTTGGGGGAAACACAGCTGTCAATGGGGGGTGGTTTTGACGGGGGGGGGGGAAGCAAAGCAAATTTATTCTGCTGGCCAAAGGACACAGAAAGGCAAAGCTATGAAGGACAGACACACAAACACACAGTGACCTCACAAAATCAAATGGGCATCCCCCCCCCAAGAAGCACAAATTAGGTTTGTTCCCATTAAACTGTGACTTTTCTCCCCTGTCCTGAATGCACATTCTTTAAACATCTGGGAAACCTATAAAGTCACATTTTCATAGAATCACAAAACTGTAGAGTTGGAAGGGACACCCCAAATGTCATCTAGTCCAACCCCCTGCAATGCAGGAATGCACACGATACGGCACTGGCAACCTATCTCAGGGTCGAGGAGACTAATTTTGGTACCTGCTCCACCTGGCACCCTGTGGGAAAGGTGGGACAGGGTGGCCCACTCCAGTGCTCCAACTGCCCTGGCAGCAACTATCATGATCTGCCTCCTCAGTGATCTGCTCATGATATAACTGGGAACTTTTGATACCTAGGATTTTGATACCTAGGATTTGCTTTCCTTCTTTTTGCAACATACCAGGTAGATGGGGGTAGGCAACCTAAGGCCCGTGTGGCCCAATTGTCTTCTAAATCCAGCCCGCGGATGGTTCAGGAATCAGCATGTTTTATATGAGTAGAATGTGTCCTTTTATTTAAAATGCATCTCTGGGTTATTTGTGAGACCTATGCTTTTATTTAAAATGCATCTCTGGGTTATTTGTGGGGCATAGGAATTCGTTCATCCCCCCCCCCCCAATATAGTCTGGCCCACCACATGGTCCGAGGGATGTTGGACTGGCCCACGGCTGAAAAAGGTTGCTGACCCCTGAGGTAGATGGTAAGCTTGCAGGCTGAATGTGCGTCGTGTGTTTGTGCTTTAAAATGGCTTATTGCAAAGTTTTGCAGTTTTAGTTATAATTCTGAAATTTGTGTACAGCACCTGAAATATTTTACGCACTTTATAAATTGGTATGTAGACAGGAAGTTACTTAACTTCTCGTTCATGGTAGATATTTCCCAGTGATGGAGAGATGGACAGTAGAAGCGCAACAGGATGTCCTTCAAAGGCAGTTTGATGCTACTGCTGTGATTTTTGTATCTCAGTTTCTGGATTTCACTGGCTGATCTTGCCTGTTGGTTTGGATCACCAAAGTCATCATGAAAACTGGATTTATATATTTATTTTTACAGGATTTATATACCACTTCATTCTCAAAACCTCCAAGTGGTTTACATAGTATGTTTTAGTGCGCCTTTCTTATAAAATGCGGATTTTTGAATGCAATTTTGCCTAATATACACATTTTTGCAAACAATGTTCCCTGATATAATGTGTTTTTAATATGTAATTTTCAGTATATTATTATTTACATCTACGAATCACCTGACGTATAAGGAGTCTCCAAGCAACTTACAAAATGCAAAATAATTGCATTTTACGTGCAATTTCCTTTAACATGCATTTTTTTGGTACATATTATTTGGTTGTGGAAATTGTATGACAAAATTCTGAGAAGTGCAACTTTCTAATGCTAGCCACAAGAGCAAATTGGGTAGGTTTGCATTAAATTGTGAACTGAACCCAACTCCTCCATCATTCCTACAAGCTATTTGCCTTCTGGAAGCAGCCTTAGATACTTCTTTAGTGAGCATCGTTTCTCAGTTTGAAACAGGACCAGCAAGGACGAGAATTCGGAACACGGGCTTTATGAGATGCCTCCTCTTGAATTTAAACTTGAGATCTGCTCTATCAAAAGCCAAGAGTTCTGAGCTGCTATCTTCAGAGGTGGTAGGCAAAGATCTCCACGGCCTTTAGTGGAACTGCTAGATATAAATATATATTGGTAAGTTAAGCAAAATTAAAGAAATGTTAAGAATTAACTAAAGGCAAGCAAGACTGAACGGATAATAAGATACCTCCGGATGTTCATCATAGTGGATTTCCAGACAGTTAAATTGTTTAATGTGTTTCCTTTGGTTCGCCTATCAATCTCCCGGCCTGTCTGAAAGGCCCTCCTAATATTCTTCCCCCTTTGACGTGATTATCGCTTAAATGCCTCAGTGGCACAACAGCGGTGGCTCTCCCACCAGGTAGGGCCTGTGATTCATTGATGGCACTCGGGTGTGGAAAATTGATTGCTAGCTATTGTCAGCAGGCTCCGATTAACTCGCCAGGGTTGTCTCTGTGACACAAATTAATAGTGGGGAGAATAAAAGCAGGGAGAATAATTTTATTAATTAATCACTTCCTGTAAATAAATGAATCGAGATTTTTTAAAAAAATAATATAAAAAAATTCTTTACATATTAAAAAGTCAAACCATTCAGTTTGTTTCTAAAAATGGGGGCATCCTCCCTCTGGGGCCCACCACATGTTGGCTTAACAAAGGAGCTGGAGGAAATATGAATGTCGAAGGCACGATATTCTCTTCAAAACAAGTAAAGAGGAGATCAAGTCACCCTGAGTTGATCAAGGGATTATTCCAGTAGCCTTTGAGAACCAGTGAGAATGTACGATGGTGGGGCTGATGGAAGCTGTATTTCAAAACATCTGGAGGACACCAGGCTGGTGAAAGTTGCTGTGGACCACTGCTTGTGCTCTGACGTCATTTGTTCCTGTATTCTGTCATCCAATCTGCTTAATGTGAAGATAAATTCTAAGTAGGCCAGTGACCCATTTCCAAACGATTGATTGATGATTGATTGATTGATTGATTTAGTATCCCACCCTTCCTCCAAGGAGCTCAAGGTGCCATGATGTCATGAACTGGTTGGGCGTAGAGGAATGGTGGGAAGAACAGGCTGGGGAAGCGCCGAGGCAAGAAGGCTCGGAGCCTGGGGATTGGTGGTGGGACAATGATGAGTGGTCAGAGGGAGCAGACTGGGAGGTGTCAAAAGCTGAAGGGGTAGAATAATAGAATCTTAGAGTTGGAAGGGACCACAGGGTCATCTAGTCCAACCCCCTACAATGCAGGAATCTCAGCTAAAGCATCCATGACAGATGGCCATCCAACCTCTGCTTAAAAAACGGCCAAGGAAGGAGAGTCCACCACCTTTCGTGGGAGTCTGTTCCACTGCCAAACAGCTCTTACTGCCAGAAAGTTTCCCCGAATGTTTAGTCAGAATCTCCTTTCTTCTAACTTGAAGCCATTGCCTTGAATTCTACCCTCAAGAGCAAGAGAAACCAAGCATGCTCCCTCTTCCTTGTGACAGCCCTTAAGATGTTTGAAGATGGCTATCCTATCTCCTCTCAGTCTCCTCTTTTCCAGGCTAGTTTCCACACCCTTGATCATCTTGGTTGCCCTCTTCTGCATACATCCCAGCTTGTCAACATCCTTCTTAAATTGTGGTGCCCAGAATTGGACACAGTATTCCAGGTGTGGTCTGACCAAGGCAGAATAGAGTGGTGTTATTACTTCCCTTGATCTGGACACTAGACTTCTGTTGATGCAGCCTAGAATAGCATTAGCTTTTTTTGCTGCTGCATCACACTGTTGACTTCATGTTTAGCTTGTGGTCCACCAAGTCCCCATTACTTACATGTATGCAAATATATGAATATATTATTCCCCAAACCACTTCAGTCCTTTTACAAATAAATAAATAAATTCAGTTGACTATATAGCATCACTTTACATGTTTTCAGATGTTTTCAAGTGCTTTCAATTGTGTTTTTATTTTTAATTGTATAGATTTTTTTTACTGATGTGTTCGCTGCCCTGGGCTCCTTTGGTGAGGAAGGGTGAGATATATATTTAATCCATCAATCAAGAAAATAAATATTACTGATCAAGCGAAAACTCTTTAGCAGTGGAGTGGGGTAGATTTTGGGATGACACACTTTGCAGGAACTCCAATATTGTTAGATCAGAATTCTAAGTTCCAATGGGGCCTCATTTTGCATTACTGACACTCTCTGTCTGTTCAGGCCTACAGTTCTTCCACCAGGATTTTGCGGCAGTTGGACAACAGAAACCCGCTTGCAGCGTTTGTCTGGAGAAGAGTGCTCTGAGCAGGACAAAGAATGTTTTTTGTAAGTTCTGGAAGCAGCCTCTATTGCGCTCTCTCTCTTTCCAAGTTGAAGCCTGAACCTGAACCTGGTCTTTTCCGAGTCTTGAGGCTCCAGGCAATCTTCGATTGATCGTTGAGACAAGAAAATTAAATTTGCATTTTAAACTGACAGCAGCTGTTCCTCTAGTAATGTTTCAAAAATGCCTTGGAGGGCAGATTATCCCAGGCAAAAAAATGCACACTTGTGGGGTTTCTTTCTGTCTGTTGGACTCTGTGGCACAGCACACCCTTGGCACACTGCACACCAATGTTTGCACGCTGCTTGGAAAGGGCTGCCATTTGACCTTGACACACTTCCTTCATCCTCTAGCCCATTCCGGGGCAAATGGCTGCTGGAGGCCAGGGTGGTGAAGCAATTTTGGGTAGAAATAAAGAAAGAAACCGCACTCCATTTCCAATGCAGCCCCAACCCAGATCAGGGGTGAGGAGTAAAAAAAAAAGAGAGAGATAACTAGTTCTAAGTAGGGGAACCATTCTCAGCCCAAGAGGAACATTCCCCTTTGGGCAACCTTCTGGGAGTCACATGACATTGGTGGGCAGGGCCAGAGGAGAACATGGGCAGAGTAATGCATGTAAATTTTGCCTTTGTACAGTGGGGCATTTTCTATACTCATCCCCCTCTATCCTCCATCCAGGCAAGCAAGAGGTATTGCCAGAGTTCAGGGACACATCCCAGTCAGGCAAGAACACTTCAGCTGGGTGTGAAACAGGGCCAGTACGGGATGTGGCTGGGAAGGAGAGGGGTGCAGTGGTGGGGAAGTCGTGTTGGAATGGCTCTGCTGTTCATAGCTGCCAAGTACCCTGTTTTCCCTGGGAAACCCCCGTTTTTACTTACCTTTTCCCGGTGGTCCCCGTTTTTCTCCGTTATTTTCTCCTGCCGGTGGCCTTTTTTTTTTTTCTTATTTGCCCTTCTATGGGCACCAAAAATGGCCGCCGCCGGCTTCAAAAGTTGCATCTACGCATGTCCGGAAGTGCATAGACGCAATTTCCAGCGGCAGCGGCGGCCATTTTGGTGCCCATAGATGGGCAGAGCGACACCGGAAGTTGCATCGACGCACTTCCTAACATGCGTAGAAGTGACTTTTGAAGCCGGCGACGGCCATTTTTGGTGCCCATAGAAGGGCAAAACGACACCGGAAGTTACGTCGACGCAATTTCCGGTGTCACACGGCTGCCGGTCATGGATTCTGCAGTCCGGGACTTGGAAGGTAAGCTGCTGTTGTGTTTGCACCATCATGATCTCCCAGCTGCCTTGCTTTTCCTCCTTTCATTCCTAGTAAGTGGCAATGACTCAGTTCCCAAGTGAGCACAACAGCAATCCCATCCGCTACTGTGCAGACCATAGTATGCTGTCGTGAAAAAGAACTTTGCATGACTTCTGAAGGAGAAGTCCTGAATCGCTAATTTGTTAGAGTTCTTTGAGAGTGACAGCAAGCCTGTAGATAGAAGAGATCTAGTTTACATTACGCACTTGGATTTTCAAAAAGCTTTTGACGCGGAACATCACCAAGGACTCTTGAGCAAGCATAGCAGTCATGGGATAAGAGGAGAAGCCAGGACCAGGAACTCGTTATGAAACAGAAAACAGAGAGTAGGACTAAATGGATAGTTCCCCCAATGAAATAATAATAATAATAATAATAATAATAATAATAATTTATTTTTACCCCACCCATCTGGCTGGGTTTCCACAGCTACTCTGGGCAGCTTCCAGCAGAATATTAAAATACAATGATTCATCCAGTATTAAAAGTTTCCCTAAACAGGGCTGCCTTCAGGTGTCTTCTAAAAGTCCGATAGTTGTTTATTTCTTTGACATCTGATGGGACGGCTTTCCGCAGGGCGGGTGCCACCACCGAAAAGGCCCTCTGCCTGGTTCCCTGTAGCCTTACTTCCCATAGTAGCCTTACTTCTGGGAACCGCCAGAAATCCCTCAGTGCTGGATCTCTGTGTCCAGGCAGAACGATGGGGGTGAAAGGACGTTGAAAGTGGAATCCCTCAAGGATCAGCTAAGACCAGACCATGTCATTACCAAGGAGGCAGGTTTAGTCGTTGTTTGAGGACTATCCCTGCCTCTGGGTCTGGTCTTGTCTGGGCGGATACTGGAATCAGCAAGGGATACCCACACGACCTGAAGGTGCTGCTGTGCAATGCCAGGTCAATGATTCATAAGACCACTGCCATCCATGACTTGATTGTGGATAGAGGCCTTGACCTGGCATGTGTAACAGAGACTTGGTTGGATTAAGCAGATGGGCCTGTCCTTGCTGCTGCTTGTCCACCAGGTTTCTCTTACGCACAACAACCCAGGCCTTGTGGGTGGGGGGTGGGGGTGGGGGTGTTTCCAGTCGGGATTCAGGCCTCATCATGGGACTGAAACTGCCTTGGTCGCACTGGTCAATGATCAGCTAGGGACAAAGGTGAGAGCTGTTTCCTAGTTCTGCCGGATCTCTCAGCGGCTTTTGACACCATCGATCATAACATCCTTCTGGACTATCTAGAGGGGTTGGGAGCTGGGGGCACTGTTATACAGTGGTTCCACTCCCTCCTCGGCTGTGTTCAGAAAGTGGTGGTGGGGGATGAGTGTTCAGCCCCCTGGGCTCTCACTTGTGAGGTGCCTCAGGGTTATGTCCTCTCCCCCATGCTTTTTAACATCTACATGCAGCCGCTGGGAGATATCATCAGGGGGTTTGGGCTGGGTGTTCATCAGTATGTGGATGATACCCAGATCTACCTCTCTTTCCAATCAGAACCAGTGTAGGCAGTGAAGGTCCTGTGTGAGTGTCTGGAGGCGATTGGAGGATGGATGGCGGCTAACAGATTGAGGTTGAATCCTGACAAGACAGAAGTACTGTTTTGGGGGGACAGGAGGCGGGCAGGTGTGGAGGGCTCCCTGGTCCTGAATGGGGGAACTGTGCCCCTGAAGGACCAGGTGCGCAGCCTGGGAGTCATTTTGGACTCACACCTGTCCATGGAGGTGCAGGTCAATTCCGTGTCCAGGGCAGCTGTTTATCAGCTCCATCTGGTATGCAGGCTGAGACCCTACCTGCCCACGGACTGTCTTGCCAGAGTGGTGCATGCTCTAGTTATCTCTCGCTTGGACTACTGCAATGCCTTCTATGTGGGGCTACCTTTGAAGGTGACCTGGAAACTACAACTAATCCAGAATGCGGCAGCTAGCCTGGTGACTGGGAGCGGCTGCCGAGACCACATAAAACCGGTCTTGAAAGACCTACATTGGCTCCCAGTTCGTTTCCGAGCACAATTCAAAGTGTTGGTGCTGACCTTTAAAGCCCTAAAGGGCCTCAGCCCAGTATACCTGATGGAGCGTCTCCACCCCCACCGTCCAGACCGGACACTGAGGTCCAGTGCTGAGGGCCTTCTGGCTGTTCCCTCACTGCAAGAAGTCAAGTTACAGGGAACCAGGCACAGGGCCTTCTCAGTAGTGGCACTCGCCCTGTGGAACGCCCTCCCACTAGATGTCAAAGAGAAAAACAACTACCAGACTTTTAGAAGACATCTGAAGGCAGCCCCGTTTATGGAAGCTTTTAATGTTTAATAGACTATTGGATTTTAATATTCTGTTGGAAGCCGCCCAGAGTGGCTGGGGAAACCCAGCCAGATGGGTGGGTTATAAATAATTTATTATTATTATTATTATTATTATTATTATCATTATTATTATTATGACCTGCACTTTTTAACATGTTCATAAACAGTCTAGAGTTAGAGGCGAGCAGCCAGGTGGCCAAGTATGCTGGCAGTGCTATATTGTTCAGAATAGTTAAAACAATAAAGGGATTGCTAAGAGCTCCAGAAAGGCACCTGCAAACTGAGTGAAAGGTCTTTTGAGACTTTTTAATTTAGAGGAAAAAGTGAGCAAGCTGTGTATAAATTTATGCAAGGTGTGAAGGAAGTAGATAGATAAGTTTTTCTTCTGCCATGGCTTCCAAAAAAACCCTGAATGCTGGAAGATTCAGGACAGAAAAAAGAAACAACTTTTTCACATGTTGCATAATTCTGAATTCTGGAATTTACTCCCACGGGAGGTAGTGATGGCCACCAACTTGGATGGCTTGAAAAGGGGATTAGACAAATTCATGGAGAATTGGTTGGATAGTATTGGATGGTTGGATAGTGTTCTCGAAGCCACCAACGTGAGTCTGACCAAACTGCGGGAGGCAGTGGAAGACAGGAGTGCCTGGCATGCTCTGGTCCATGGGGTCACGAAGAGTCAGACACGACTTAACGACTAAACAACAACAACAGGCACCCCCAAACTCGGCCCTCCAGCTGTTTTGGGACTACAACTCCCATCATCCCTAGCTAACAGAACCAGTGGTCAGGGATGATGGGAATTGTAGTCCCCAAACAGCTGGAGGGCCGAGTTTGGGGGTGCCTGAACAACAACAACATGGAGAATAAGGCTATGCTGTGGCTCCACTTTTAGAGGCAGGAATGTGTCTGAATACCAGGAGGAGAGGAGAGTGCTGTTGTGCTCAGGTCCTGCTTCCATCCTTCCCAAAGGCTTCTTGTCAGCCACTGTGAGAATAGGATGCCAGACATTTGCCTGATCCAGTAGGTTTTTCTTATATTCTTGTGAATGGAATAGCAGCTCTCCACACTTGTTGTTCCCAGCAACTGGCATTCAGAGGCACCCTGCCTTTGACAGAAACCTGACATCTTGTTCTCCGTCTTCAGCCTGCTCCACCTCCCTTGGTTTCACTAGTACTCGTTTTGGCAAAGCAATCTCTCCAGGGCTTCAGCCCAGCCATTGTCAGTTCCTTATTGGAGAGCCCCTCTCACCTGATCATTGTAATATTTGCTTTACCTTACCTGATCATTTCAGATCACAGACATTCCTTTTGACTAACTGCTCACACTGTGATGCTGGGTTTCCTATCACACCAGATCTAAGTTTGTAAAGTTTACAAGTTCCCTGACATTCATGGTAAATAACTGGGCAGATGGAGATGTCTTCAAAGGAATATCAACCATGAGAATTCGACAGGGCGACTTTGTTATGTCAGAAACCACACATGAATTTGTGCTCAGGAAAGGTTTTGGCCCACACCAAACCCAGTATGAAATGGAAAGTGGGTTGGACTTTAATATAAATACAGAACATTAAAGATGCATCTCATGGTCATCAATAAATAACCCAGAATGGGGAAAAACACACAAGATTTGTCACCAAACGGGAGTATGTTACAAACAACGAAAGTTTCCAAAATTAATTTTCCTCATTTTAGTTTATTAAAATTGCTTTCATCCATCTCCCATGTTAAATATTTTATTTTTCCATATTAATGGCTGCAATTTCGACCGTGGCTTCCTTCTGTCATTAACACTGTACAAACTTAATATCATTAGTAGTTTTTTCCTTTAATTATGTGACTGGAAGAAGAAAAACATCAAAGTTTCCGTGAAATTGGAATAGTATATCTAAATTGCCTCATGTTTATTTTAACATTAACAGTAAATGAAGCTAATGGGCTTCTATATTATTAAAAGCAGCCATTTGTGTCCTGCCTGCTTTAAAAGATGTTAAATAATTAGTTATTTAATAGAGAGGTGCAAAATAAATCAAACAAGCAGAAAAACTTCCATGTGAGCCGTAGTGCTCCTTCCTTCCGGAGCCCTTGGAGAGGGTGTGTAGATTGAAGACGGCGCCCCCAAGCAATGTCCCCCCACACCCTACTGCGAATCTGATAGCTCTAATTTAATAACAAGCCCTGAGGGCCTCCCTGCCACCTCTGAGATGTAAAGGAGCTGCATATCTGGAAATGATCTCTGGAAATCATTTAATGAGTTTTGATTGGATTCCTTCGCTCCTCAAGTTCCTTCGCTCAGCAGCAGGAAAGTGCTGACCCACAGTCCCAGGCTCCCAGCTCAGCACCCGAGCTGGATGTGTTGTTTGGGGACGACGGGTGCTGTAGTTTGAAGCAGCTGGAGAGGGCACCAGGTTGGGGAAGGCTCCTGCTTGAGTCATGAGCAAAGGTAGCAACCCTATTGTCCCTGATCTGTTCCCAACATGGTCTCTCAGTTACAAAGATGGCAGGAAGGCAGGCCACCTTCGATCTCCCTGCACTGCAAACGCCTGCCAGTTTCGTACCACATTAGCAGTCGCGGCTTACCCCAGAGCATCCTGGGAACTGTAGTTTGGGAGGGCGTTTGGAATCAGTTTGGAGGGAGACGGAGCTACCCAGAATTAATGGCTTTTACAGGTTCAGGAGATTCCCTAGGTATGCAGACGTTCCGCGAGTTTATAAATTAAAAGAATCAATTTTTAAATAGGCTAACTAGACCTGTGAGATTGCAAGACATAAGGACACTCCAGATGACCTGTTTATTGAGCATTCATCCTGATTTGCTTGCACGGAGTTTATGCAGAGGTCTGATCATATATTGTCTTCACTGAGCAGGATGGCTGCATGATAATAAGCATCGATCCTAATTTGCTTGCACATCTTCCCCTTAGTAATTCATTCACCCCTTACTGTTCAATGCCATTCCCATTACTTTCCAAAGTTCTAGAGACAAGAAATTCTGGAGTGACTCACCTCATTGTCTGGAGATGGAACTCCCAGGTTCATGGGGCTCCTGGCTCTGCTGCGATGTTCCGCTTGTGTGTAGCGCAGGGGGGATAACATTTTGTCCGTTCAGAGCTGTGTAAGCATCTTTCATTACCCTACTGTTTTCTGTGGGCAGTTTCCCCTTCTGCTCTTCAGTGAGAAAATAAGCAGGGACCAGAAATCGGGTGGAGCCTGTAAATCTGAAAATTCAGTCTCTATGGGGAGGAGTAGTTGAGACACAGAGAATGCTAAGGTTTCAGTTGAGGGTGGGGAGTAGGAATAAAGGAAATTCGGAAGCAAGAGAAGGGAGGGTATTGAACCACTCAAGCCCCTAACCTAACACAGTCGTCTGCAATGTGGTGCCCTTTGAGTGTTTTGGACTACAACCGCCATCAGGCCAGGGAGTTACTGTACTCTTACGTATTTCTTCCCTGAGTTGGCGAGGTTCATCTGACAACAAGAAACTGAGCCTTTAGTCTGTGTCATCGACCCAATCTTGTGGAACACTCTGCCACAAGAGATTGAACACGTCCACCTTCTGCTTCAACTTTAAACACCTGCTGAAAACTTTTTCTTCATTCCACCAGGCCTGTGTGGGCTATTAAGAATGCATCCTTCCACAATGGTTAATTAACATCCATTTTAAACTTTTTAATAGTTTTTATTCTTGTGTGGTTTTATGTTTTTATTGCTGTAAACTGCTTTGCACTCTCTCTCTATATATATAATGACACAGCAGTATATAAGCAATTTTTATAAATAAATAAATAATAATAAAAGATTCCTAAGCTGGGACACAGGAAAGGGGCTCTTTCAATATACAGTACTCCTGGTACTGGTGAAGCCCTTTGCCCTTATTATTTGCTTGGCTGCTCATTCCTGTGCATGTGGCAGAATATAAGGCACTGGTAAGGAGTGCAGGCAGCCAAAGTGTCTGGGCTCAAGTGACTGTGCCCAAGCCTCTTTTACTGTTCCTATTGGGGCTGGCAAGGGGTTAAAGAGCCCTTTATCTGAGATGACTTATTCGCTCTGCCTAATATATGACCTCCTGCGCCTGCCTTCTCAGACATTTGTTTTACCTCTTGGCCAGAATCCAAGAGGGCTAAACGTAACTTCTAAAAACTGACACAGTTTTTGAGAGGAGGGGCCTCTCACTCTCTCAAGATCCAGGGCCACAGTAATAATAATAGCAGGGGCGTAGGAAGATAGGGACGGTGGGGGTGGGGTGCCATCGGGTGGCGCGATCCCAGGGGCGCCATCGCGGCTACCCACCCCGCCCCCCAAAACGTGCGTCCCACCCCCGCCCCCAGAACGCGCGCCACGTCCTTAGGGGCAGCGCGCCTGCTCTCTGGCCCCAGTGGCGGAACATGAAGCTCCGCCGCTGAGTAATAGTAATAGTTATAATACTGTTATCACTAATACTAATATACCAGAATCCACATTTTTGTTTTTGGGTTCCATATGAAAGTGGTCGCTTGAGGCCTTGGATGGGAAGTAGAAAAAATTTGATTTTAGCCCATCCTGCTTGCCAATGTTGTACCCCCCCAAAAAAACCACCCCCAGCAGACACACACATCCAATTTCCTTCTGTACCAGAAAGAGACCTCTGAAGCCTGAATGTACAGAATCCTAGCTGGGTGAAGCATCCTCAGGTTAGGAAGGAGAGGGTAGGTAAGGAAGCCACTGGGTATGATGATCTAGGGCAGCTGCAGGGAACCTTAATCAGCCCAAGGACCACATTCCAACCTTCTGGGGGCCACGGTTAGAGGCTCTCTGAATCTCTCTCCAGCTTGCTGCTTTTTCTCTAGGTCACATCATTGCCAAATCCTAACTGTAAACTCAGGTTTTGTCCTTCTAATTATCTCTGAGCTGTTGTCTCGCACAGAGTACCCTTTCCTTCATTCTCCTAATGGACCATCACCCAGGTGATCACCTCAACACAGCAAGCTAGCCTGGCTTATATTTTAACACTCACTCCAAGGGTTAGAAGGCTCCTGCATACAGCCTCCCCACCAAACTCATGACAATATTAAGCTTTCATCTGGGGATGTCCTTGAGCACTTTTATGTCAAAATTAATGGGATTTTTTAAAAGCTTAAAATTGGCAAGGTCATGCCCTTTATCCTTTTTTTTTACAAGAACAACAGCAGCAGCATCTTCCAAAGATGTGCATGAAGTATCGTCCAATTCAATATTGGACAGCAAAGCTACATTTGATAATAGTTGTACCAAAGGGAAGAGGTTGGTGATGCCCCTTCTCTTGTGATAGGAGAAACTGTACCAGTCCTTGCTATTAAAAAACCACCAAGCGGAGGGGGCTGTGCCCTGCAATGACCAACTGTGGTTTCTCAGACTCGATTGGAAGAAACAATAAAGGCTTTCTAGTGCCTTTAAGGGAGTCTGAATGATCACTCCCATTTCTGTCTGCGAATTATTACTTTAAAATGCGACTGAGGCTGTCAGATGTGCAATAAGGAGATTCAGAAGGCATCCAGAATCGCCAAATACCTTGTCAGAATCCAGCTCTTTGAATATCCATCACGCAGTCCTTAAGACATATTAAAGCAGATTTAAAAGACATGTGTTTTCTCTCTTTAAAGGAATACATTACTGCTACGTAGGCCTTTGTTTTAATTAAAATAGGTATTGAAATCCTCGACACAGCTCTAGCAGGATTGTTAAAAGGGGACCAATCCATTTGCTTATCTGCAGCACAGCCAAAAAATATCCTTGTAATTGTCATTTTCCAATGCAGCAGAAGGCTTAATTTAGTTCAATCAAATCAAAAAAGCAGCTTTAATTTACGGAGCAATAAAATCCACAAGCATCACTTTCGATCAAAGAACTAAAAAACAGTCCAGAGCGCAAGTGGAATGTTTATTTTGTACAATGGCCCATAACTGCATTTATGTGATTTAAAAGCTTTTTGAACCATAGGGTAATATTACATGCATATAGAATTGAGCACTTGTTATGGCTCATTTCTCCCCGCAGAGACCAAAAATCATTTGCTACTCGATTCCTACCTAAAATATTTCTTTTTACATATAATTCTCACCGCTTACTTTAAATGGGATCTTTGTATTAAGAATTCCAACCCCACTCCCCTCACAGCAGATACAAAGTCAGTTAGTGAAAGGGTGCTTAATATCTCTCAAAATATTGGCCAACATTTCCATGTGGTCTGGAGAACAGACATAAGAACATGAGATGAGCCTGCTGGATCAGGCCAACGGCCCATCTAGGCCAGCATCCTGTTCTCACAGTAGCCACCCAGATCCTTGTGGGGAAACCCACAAACAGGACCCATGCACAAGAGCATTTTCTCCTCACATGTTTTCCAGCAACTGGTACTATAGCCAGAAGCATTACTGCCTCCTGCGAGGCAGAGCACAATCATCATGGATCACCTTCTCCTCCATGAATTTGTCCTTTAAAGCCATCCAAGTTGGTGGCCACCTCTACTTTCTGTGGGAGCGAGTTTCTTTTCTCTGCCCTGACTCTTCCGCCATTCAGCTTAATGGAGTTCTAGAATTAGGAGAGAGGAAGAAAAAACTTTTCTCTATCCACTTTCTCTGTGCCAGGCATAATTTCAAACACTTATATGCATGTCCTCCAACACTTTGAAGCCAAAATCTGGGGCGCTGTAGAATAGTGGGTAAGAAGGATGAAGACACAGCTCTCAAAACAACCAGCTCCTTATTTTAGCTCTGAGTCCAGACTGAACAGTAGCTTAGCCAACTGGCTTATATAGTACTCAGTAACTTGCAACAGTAACAAATTTCCCCTAGCTACCCAATCCGTGAACAGCACTCTCAATCCTTCATTTGCATGTTGTGGACCTGAGTGAGAACTGCAGCCACAGTGGGCAGGGTAAGAACTGCAGCCACGGTGGCCAGAAGGAGTACTGCAGTTAACTTAATACATAACAGGCACCACCTTCCTGTTTGTTATTGCGAGAGCACGCCGGCCATTTTAGCTTCCATGATCTCACGCAATTTCGTAATGCGGTTCCCCGCCTCCAAAAAGCGCTTTTTATCAGGCACAACACCCCAAAACATGCATTTTGGGCACCCTGTGAATTCACCGCTCTGAAAAAAAAACGCTTTTTCTTTTTCCTTTTTAAACTGATTTTTATTAAATTTTCCAAATAAACAACAATTAAAAACAACACAACATAAACAACAAACATAACAACAAACAAAATTTTCTCAATTTACCCTCTAATCAACTGTTCTAATTTAGCTCTGCCGAGTTTTGACTTCCCTCCTTCCCAACCTTCGGTTTTCTTTCCCACTCTTATCTCGCAGTTCCATTTAGTCTGCCTACTTAAAGTCAATTTGTAGGATTTATTTCAAACGTGGAAGTGTCTTCAAACTTCTACAGTTCTTTTCCATATAGGAAACTTTCAGGATATGTTATATCATGTCACCATCACAAAGCTGCAATTTTGGGTTCAACAGAAGCTTCCTAAGGGAACCACCCCTTGGCCTAGCATGGACTGAAACATACCTTCACCCCATTTCTCTCAGCAATGAGGATTCAGGGGTGCAGGGCGTAGGCAGGTTTCAAAATTCATTTGGATCGCCTCAACAAGGATATTGTAGGGTTGGATTCAGAAGTTCAGAAAAGCAACTGAAATGATAAAGGCCCTGGAGCAACTCCCCCATGAAGAAAGGTTGCAGCACTTGGGACTTTTTAGTTTTGAGAAAAAGCGAGTAAGAGGTGAAACGATAGAGGATTACAGAATTATGCCTGGCATGGAGAAAGTGGCTAGAGAAATGGTTTTCTCCCTCCCTCATAACACTAGAACTTGTGAGCCTCCAAGGAAACTGAATGTTGGGAGATTCAGGGCAGCTAGAAGAAAGAACTTCTTCACTCAGCACAGAGTGAAACTGTGGAATTTGCCCCTACAGGAGGCCAGTGGTGGCCAGCAAATTGGATGGATTTGAAAGAGGATTGGGCAAATAGATGGAGAAGGCTAATCTTGGTTTGTAGCCATGATGGCTATGCTGCGCCTTCACTGCCAGAGGCAGCAATGCTTCTGAATACCAGTTTCTGGAAAATGCAAGAGGAGACGGTGCTCTTGTGCTCGGGTCCTGCTTGCTCTTTTCTTACAGGCATCTGTTTGGCCCCTGTGAGAACAGGAAGGTGGGAGAGGTGGGCCATGGGCCTGATCCAGCAGGGTCTTCTAAGGTTCTTCTGAGGTCCCTCCTGGAGATTTACGGGCATTTTTTGCAAGATCCCTGTTTATTTACAAACATTCGGGCTGAGCATAGGCAAGAGGTACGCAATGTCACACAGTCACAGGTGTCCCTTAGTTCACCACTCCTCTCAACAGATTTTGAGGAGTGGGGGATGAGAAACTGGTTCCATCTTGCATGTGTATCTCCCGGTCTGGTTCCAATCTAAACTGAAGCCTGAGTGTTACACCCAGGCCTTGGATTCCAAGGCGACTTAGCATGGAGGGAAAAGAGGCCTTCTGTTCAGAGGTTTGCTGGCCATCAGTTTACTATACAGTGGTACCTCGGTTTGCGACCGCCTCGGGGAGCGACCGCTTCGGTTTCCAACCACCGCGGACCCAGAAGTGTTTACATCCGGGTTCCACGGCGCTTGGGTGTGCAGAAGCGATCTGCACAGCGTGTGTGTGTGCAGAAGCGCTCTATCAGCGCTTCGCGCATGGACAGAAGCGTGCCTCGGGGAGCGGTGAACTCGGAGAGCGACTGGCTCCCCGGAACCAATTGTGGTTGCAAACCGAGGTACCATTGCATTTATGTTATTTATCCTATTATATTTATTAGTCACTTCCTCAGCCCCCTGCAAAAAGTAAAACACAAAGCACCCCCTCCCCAAAGGAACTGACACTGTTATAGGTGCCATGTAATATTTGATCTGCACTTTTAAGAACTTGAACTTTTAGTGTGACAGCACCTACACTTTGGAACTCCCTGCCCCATGACATAAGGCAGGTGCCTTCACTGTACTTTTTTGGCCCCTGCTAAAAGCATTTTTGTTTAGGCAAACCTATCCAGGTATGGAGAATGTTGACATGGTTTTTAGCTCATCACTGATTTTAATTTTTTTTTAAATGTTTTAAATGGTTGTTTTAAACACCCTTTACTGAAAATGTAACTGCTTTATTCTTTTTTTGTAAACTTTTTTGAGGTTTTTGTTTTAAAGAAGAAATCAAGCAGTGTATAATTTTTTAATGATGATAATAATAATAATAAAAAGTCTGCCAGTGGATGCGCCTAGCCCAGATGATGTGCCTGGGTGAAACCCGCTGGCTAGGTTTTGACTCTCCCTCCAAGAATTCAGAATGATTAGATTGAAAGGGACTCTCAAGGTCATTCAGACCACCCCTCCAGTCTCATAACAATATATACACACCTGAGCAACCACCAGCATAGGTGCTGCTCTTCACTGCAGAAAGAAAAGAAATAATAAAAATCAACGTTCCTCAATGTTCTCCATGCTGGTTCAGCTTGGTATCAGCCACAGAAGTCAGCACCCTGAGACTCTCAGACCCCACTTGATATAATTTCTAAATATGTTTTGTGAATCAACAACTGAATCAACAGGTTTCTAGCCTTCATGGGTGTGATGAAGAAGCATATAAAATATATGGACAGCAAGACCTCCAAGGGACTTGGAGCCAGGGCTTGCATGCTCTCCTTCACCGGAGGTTTTTAAAGAGCAGTTGGGTGGCCATCTCTTAGGGCTTTTTTAGTTGTGCTTCCTGCACTGCAGGGGGTTGGACTAGAAGACTCTTTGGGTCCTGTCAGGGATGTAGTGACTACTCTTGAGTAACGACCTTCTACATGCTTGTCTTTCAGACGTTTTTATTGGTGCACATTATTTACAGTGTAACGAGCTACTGATTCCATGTCTACCCGCTCGAGTCAGATTCCTGCACTGCCCCCCTCCGCATTCTGGACCAACATAAAAGCCTCGGAACTGAGAAGCGCCTCCCTTTCCTCCTCCTTCTCAATTCCGGCGTCGGGGGGGACGGGTCTTCTGTCTGACCAATTCCTGTCCTCTCTGTCCGCCTCCCTTTCCTCCTGCCTATGGAGCAGGGGCTCTTGGGTGCTGCCAGAGCCCTGGCCCTCCCTCTCCGTTCCCTGACTCCCTCCATCAGACCCTTCGCTCACATGACTGCTGGGAGACGGACTGCTTCGGATGAAAGGGGGGGGTTTCTCTATAAGCCACGGGTGTCAAACACAAGGCCCGGGGGCCAAATCCGGCCCGCCAGACCTTGTCATGTGGCCCGCCGAGCGCCCCAGCCAGCGGGACCCAGCAGCGGGACCTTGCTGCTGAAGCGCCACGCCGACAAAGCGCCGACAAACAGCTGGGGCGAGGGGGGGTAGAAAGGCGGCCAGAGCAGCGCCGCACAGAGAGTTCCGAGCCTCTGCGACGCAGTAGTGCTCTGTAGCACTTTGAATCCTCCTCCTGCCACGGCTCGGCGCCTGGAAACGGCTGCTGCTGCTGCTGAAGCACAGACAAAACACCCAGCAGCGCCGCGTGGAGGAGGAGGAGGATTCAAAGTGCTACAGAGCACTGCTGCGTCCCAGAGGCTCGGGACTCTCCGCACGGTGCTGCCGGGCACCGACCCGGCAAGCCTCCTCCTCCTCCTCCTCCTCTTGCCTCACCTCCTCCTCCTCCTGCCGCGGCTCAGCCCCATGAACATGCAACTCTGAGGCTTTACACACTTCTCCTAAAACGGACACCCGCTGACTCACGCTGCACGGGAAATGCTTTTTGCCCCTGGGTCCCTTCGCACTCTTTTATGGTGCTGAATCAAGGCGGCAACCCCCCCTTCCCTTTCTTTCTTCCTCTCTCTCGTTCTTATTCTTTCTTTCCCTCTCCTTCCTTCCTTCTTTATCTCTGTCTTCTCTCCCTCTTTCTTTTTCTTTCCTTCTTTATTCCTTCTTTCCTACTCTTCTTTCTCTCACCTCTTTCCTTCCTCTCTCCCTCCTGCTCCCTCTTTTCTTTCTTTCTTTCTTTCTTTCTTTCTTTCTTTCTTTCTTTCTTCCTTCCTTCCTTCCTTCCTTCCTTCCTTCCTTCCTTCCTTCCTTCCTTCCTTCCTTCCCATCTTTCTTTCTCTCCCTCATTCTTATTCTTTTCCCCCCTCTACTTCCTTATTTCTCCCTTTCCGTCTTCTCTCCCTCTTTCTTTTTCTTTCCTTCTTTATTCCCTTCCTTATTTCCTACTCTTCTTTCTATCCCCTCTTTCCTTCCTTCCTCTCTCCCTCCCACTCCCTCTTTTCTTCCTCCCTCCCTCCCTCCCCTCCCTCCCTCCCCTCCCTCTCCCTCTCCTCAGAAACATAGGATGCTGCTTTATACTTCTGGCCCTTAAACCCTGGAACCAGGAGAGCAGCTCCAGTGAGTCAACCTCAGCCAGTCCCTTTGGTGAAGGGTGGTGGCTCACTGCATGCAGAAGGACCCCAGCATCTCCAGGTACTAGTAGCTCTGCAAAGGTCCTGCATGAAACCCTAGCGAGCCTCCACCACCCAGTGCAGTTACCAAAAATCATTTTTCAATAAATTGTACAATAATTGTACATTTGAATATCTACTTGCCATTATTCTGACTATGTTTCTGCTTTCAGAGCTAGTTATTACTTACATTATTACAATAAACAGTAATAATTGAATGCAGTGACAATAATTTATGATAATAAAGAGTGGACACATAGTCCTACAGATACAACCGGCCCTTTGAGGGTGACCAAACTGCTGATGCGGCCCCCGATGAATTTGAGTTTGACACCCCTGCTATAAGCCTTCCCCCTTACATGTCCCTTCCAACTCTACAATTCTATGATTCTATGCACAGCTCTTGCTCCTCCCCAGGACTGTCTGAAACAGGAGAGATTGAGCAAAGCAGTAGTGGGCACCACTCCATTCGGGCAGATGGGGCACTCACTGTTTCACTCTCTGCAGCCTGCCCTCAGGCAGCTACCAGGCCAGCCAGGGGCGTAGCCAGGATCAAAACTAGGGGGGGGCAAGCCATGGTCATTCAGGGGAGGGGCCACGAAGTGGGAATGTGGGTGGGGCCACAGGGCCAGTGGGCCCAATGACATTGTGGCGGCGGTGGCGGCAGTGGCCACCTTGTGCTTCTGGGGCTGGCAGCGTTGGCAGCTACCCTGCTTGGCTGGAGAGGATGGGAGGGTCGGGCAGGCGAGAGGGGGTGGCAGCACGGGCGAGGGCGAGGCAAGGCACGGCCGCAGCCACGACGGCTCCAAGGCGTTGCTGCATATCAGCATAATATTTCAACCATGTCTTGGGTTCAAGCCCCACCTTAGGAAAAAAATTCCTGAATTGCAGGGGGTTGGACTAGATGACCCTTGTGGTCCCTTCCGACTACAATTCTATGATTCTATTGATATATTACCATAGCATATGCATCATTCTGCTTTCTTGAATTGTCCTACTCCTAGGCATAGCAGCCAACTCCTAGAGGCCTAGGTGCCTCCCCCCTCCCCCCCCAATTACTGGTAAATACCGTATTTGAAAGAGTCACCCCCCCATGTTGATGGGCTTTCTATGTAGGGCTTATCTGCCCCCCCCCCCAGTATTTTATTAAGGATGGAAGAGGGAGGGAAGGAAGGAAGAAAGAGAGAGAGGGATAACTCATATTTTTGGGTGCCTCTGGGTGACGCTGTGATGCTGGAACTCTGCAGCAAGAGGAGTCTTGTAAGCAGCTTTCTCTCTGCTTGATTTACAGCAGGCACGTCCAACAGGTAGATTGTGATCTACCAGTAGATCACTGGATGTCTGTGGTAGATCACTGGTAGGTCACTAGCACCCCTAAAAAAAGCTCACCCAAAATTTTCCTCCTCCCTAAAAAAAGTTGAACTATGACCTGAAGCCCTAAACAAAAATGGGCCTCCCTCCCTCCTAAAAGAAGCTCAACAAGTTTGACCTAAACCCAAAAAACAGGGCTTCCCTTCCTTAAAAAAACTCAACAGCTTTGACCTGAACCCCCCAAAAGGGGGTAGATCACTCCCAGTTTTTAACTCTGTGAGTAGATCAGAGTCTCTTGGGAGGTGGCCACCCCTGATTTACAGTATACAGATGCAGGAGGAGGGGCAGGCTGGAACACCTGTGCTTTTTATAAACATCACTGTGTCTGTCAAAGCTACAGCCCCCCCCTTTCTTATTCACTTCCCTTTAGCCTTGCAGAGCCACCTTAGTCAAATTGAATCCTCTGCACCCTCATTAAATCGTCAATAGAACTCTTAATGTGATTCCTGAATGCTCATTAACAACTCCCACTCAAGAACAATAGGGTGAATTGGTCAGCTATCGAAACTTGCCTGGGGATATCTGCTCCATTGTCTTAACTGCTTAACTACTGGTAGCCACTTTGCTTTATTTATTTGATGTGTTTTTGTTACAGCTGTGTGTCCCCCCCCCCCCCCAGCAAGCGGAGACTTAGCTGCTCTTGCTAAAGCAAAGCCCTTTCCACTTCAGTTTTTGGAGGGGAAAAGTGCTGGTTATGGTCTGTAAAATACATTAATTTTTTGCTTCTAGGGGGGGGGCAGCTGCCCCCTCCTGCCCCCCCTTGCCTACGCCCATGAGGCCAGCTGCCTGCCTTTTTACTTAAAACCAGGGGGTGGCCCTGATAGGATTCCACACAAAGCAAGCACACTATATGGTATGGACCCTTTCGTGGTTTGAGGGCCGCATGACCTTCCAAACAAGTTTCTGGGGGCCACCTGCCAGTGATTGGCAGGACCAGGGGCAAATGTGGGCAGAGCAACCAATGCAAGTGTTGCCTTGGTCCAGCAGGTTAGTTCTTCCATGTCCTTGCAATGCCCCTCTCCATCCTCCACCCAGAGAAGCCAATTTCTGGCCAGAGGTGTGGTCTTGTGAGAGGAGGGGAGTGGGTGGGTGGGGAGAGTGCCGAGGGCCAGGGAAAGAGGCTGCATTTGGATCCTGGGCTTGAGTTTTCCCACCTCTGCTGGATCCAGAGGAGCTCATTAGAAGCTTGAAACGTCTCCTTGTGGACCCTTTATAAGCTGAGCTACAGTGGGAGCTCCTCCTCCAGCGGGTCTGTGTCGAATGAGGCCTCAGCTTGCGCCACTGCAGCCAGCTCCCACCTCCTCCTCCTCCTCCTCTCTCTTTTGAAAAGCCGCCAGGATCCGGGCAGCCTCTTCTCTCCCCCCCCCCGCGCCCATCCCCCTCCTGTCCCAATTGTTTCCGAATCTGCTCTTTTCCTTGTTGCTTTTGAAGATGGCTTTATAGAGAAAGGGAAGCTTCAATAGCAGCAGATGGCAGATAAGTAGGAATGGTAAATAGTTTTAATTACTGCATAATGTAAGTGAGACAATAAAGGGGAAGAGTGTTGGAGCAAGCTGCTGCTGCCACGGAGCGCGTTAGAAGTGTTACGGGACCCAATTTGTCTGGGAGGCAGCATGTGTTGCTCCGAGTCTTTGGAGGGCTTTAAAAGAGAATGCCGAAAGAAATATTAATTGCACGGTTGGTCTGCCCATCCATCTTCCCCACCGAAAGTCGCAGGCTTCCTTTAATTTCAGGGGAATGGTTTTCAAATGGGAATCATGCAAATGAGTATCTTAGCTATTCATTTGTTTTACTGCAAGCGTTTTGTGAGCAAATGGCCTACAGCCTGCAATGAATTAAAAGACACTGGCACTGGAGACCGATTTTTAATACAAAGTCCTGACACGAAGACGACCCAGACCGACTGCGCCGAAAATGTTGGCATAGCAACTTTGGGCATTTTCATGCAAATTGGCTCCTATATAGATGATACGAGTGCAATGATTTCCTTCAACTAATCATCATAAAATTAGTTTCACTATATTTAAATGCCTCTACTTAATGCATTATATCCATATGCATGAAATTGCCTTGGCTAATGCAGTACATAAAATGCCAAAGACACAATGAATAGCCAAATTGCAAACAGTTATGCTCTCTCCCATTAAAAAAAACAAACAACAACCCTCCATTTTGCCCAATTTTTTTTTTTGGAGGAAAGGAGGGGGAGTGTTGTTATTGAATGCGTGGTTCCCTAAAGGCATCTATCACCCATTGCTAACAACGCGCACAAACACTCAGCCTTCGTTTAAGTAACGATAAGGTTGGAACAAAATCCAGCCTAACCCAAGGAAGACACTGAAGAATGCTGCCATTTCAGTCCCCAGATATTGGCGAGAACAGAGACAAGGCGTTTTGGGGGGTGCGTCCTTGACGTGGAACCTGGCAGGCTAAGTAGAAATGGCATGGAATCTCAGTGTTCCATTTTTAACAGAAGAAGGCGAGTCTGAGGCTAATCAAAAGATCACTGCCTGCTTCAACACATCTGATCCAAAAATTGTCTTGTTTTGCCGTATTTTTGTTGCCTTGGCCAGATATGGCCAATAATGGCAGAAGGGTCATCATTATCCATGACCATCACTATCCCCTGACCATCACCTCCTTCCTCATGGACCACCTCCTTCCATATGAACCTACCTGGACCCTGAGATCATTTTCTGAGGCCCTTGTGTGCCTGCTCCACATGAGATCTGGAGGATGGCAACACAAGAACGGGTCTTCTCTGCAGTGGCTCTCCATTTGTGGAATGCTCTCCCCAGGGAGGCTCACCTGGCGCCTTTATTATACACCTTTAGGCGCCAGGCAAAAACATTCCTCTTTAACCAGGCCTTTGGCTGATTGACATCTAATGCCCTTTTAAAATGTGTTTGGGGGGAGGGGGAAATTGGGTTGGTTTTGTTTTTATTTTGATTATGTATTTTGTGGTTTTATATTCTGATTTTATCCTGTAAACTGCCCTGAAATATAGGGTGCTATACAAATTTGATAATAATATGAATCATCACTGTATTTGCAAGTGGCGATCATTTGCACAGCAAAGGAACACCCAAAATACAGAAAAGAAAGGATTAGACACATTCGTGGAGGGTAGGTCTAGCCATGGCAGATAAAAATGGAACTTCTGTGCTCAGAACAGTACAGCTCAGACACTGAAGGGCAACAAGTAAAAAGGTCCCCCCACTGCTGAAGTAAAGAAAACTTATGGGAGTGGGGAACCAGGTGTGGATTTTTGTGTGGAAGAACTGCATGTGATCAGGGACATGTTGTTCTTTGAGTCTAAGCTTAGGTCTGCCTGTGGGTGCCACTGTTTCACACTTGGACCTAGACTGGGTGGCCTTCTAGATGTTGCTGAACTACAACTCCCATCATCCTTGACCACTGGCCATGCTGGCTGAGGCTGATGGGAGCTGTAGTTCAGCAGTATCTGCAGGGCCACAGATTGCCCATCCCTGACCTAAGGTTTTTATTTAAACAAAGAAGATTGTGTAAGTCTGAAGTCCGCTCATCCAAGCAGTCAATGGTTATCTTTATCTTACCCTGGTGGAAATTTGGCAGCTGCAGAAGCTGTCAGGAGCAGCTGAGATCCCATGCAGCTACTGAGAACATTGAAAGCTACCTTATACTGAGTTGCACCACTGGTCCATGCAGGTAAGTAGTGTCTAAACTGACTTGCAGCAACTCTACAGGGTTTCCAGCAGGGGTCTTCCCCAGCCCTATTTGCTGGGGATTGAACCTGGGACCTGGATGCAAACAGGTACTCCACAAACCTTCCTCATTTAAAAAGATTTAGAGGAGGCAGATATCATGCATGGAAACCAATGTCCCCACTGAGGAAGGACGTGTGGATCCAGAATTGGCCTCCACAGTCACTTACGGACCCATTGTTAATATCGTGTTTATGGAAGACAATCTTACTTGGCTACGAGTGATCGCCAAAGAATAACTGACCATTGCAACACTAGCAGGATGCAAAAGAAAGCAAAAAAGGAACAATGGAGGATGGTCCATTTGAATGAATGGGTCACCCATATTACTCACAGTCTGCCCTCATCCAGCCATCGCCTGCCAGCCTGTCCAGAGGGTGGTGGCAGGGGCCAACAGCTTCCTCCTCCTTAGACTCAATGCTAAAGGTAAAGGGTAAAGGGGCCCCTGACCATCAGGTCCAGTCGTGTCCGACTTTGGGGTTGCGGCGCTCATCTCGCTCTATAGGCCAAGGGAGCCGGCGTTTGTCCGCAGACAGCTTCCAGATCATGTGGCCAGCATGACAAAGCTGCTTCTGGCGAACCAGAGCAGCACACAGAAACGCCGTTTACCTTCCCGCCGGAGCGGTCCCTATTTATCTACTTGCACTTTGATGTGCTTTCGAACTGCTAGGTGGGCAGGAGCTGGGACCGAGCAACGGGAGCTCACTCCGATAGCAGGGATTCGAACCGCCGACCTTCTGATCAGCAAGCCCTAGACTCTGTGGTTTAACCCACAGCACCACCTGGGTCCCTTCAATGCTAAAGGTAAAGGGTAAAGGGGGCCCCTGACCATCAGGTCCAGTCGTGTCCGACTTTGGGAAGCCATCAGCTATCTCCTCCTTAGACTCAATGCTACCACTGTATAAACTTAGCACAGGGGAGGTTGGGGACAAAACTAGACTGAGTTGGCTCTGTCTGCCATTGGCTCTGGTGCCATCTACTGTTGGCCTCCCTCCTTCCCACCCTACCAGTCCTGATGGGCATCAAACACAGCTGAAAAGGAATGGTGTGTGTGTGTGTGTGTGTGTGTGTGTGTTATATCTCCCAGAGGTGGGGAGCTTTTTTTCAAACTGAGTAGACTCCATAACACCTGCTCCCCACCCGCTAAGATCTCTCAGATTTGCCACGCAAACTCCTGGGGAGTCATCATGAGCCTAGCCTCCAAGGATCATAGTTTTACCCAGCAACACTCAAGCTTAGACAGGAAGCCCATCAAGAACTTAGCCTGCTTTTTCGCCAGCTGCAAAACAACAGCATTTGATGGATGGCCCACAACTGCCCAGGCAAGTTGCATTCCACCATAGCTGTAATCTTAAAAGCTGGTGCATCTCAAGGTATGAAATGATTTCTAATGGAGGGCCATTAAACATTCCTTGAGATTAAGCTTGCAATGCAATGCCGCACAGTACATGCCCACTGAGTATCGGTGCCAAGAAATTCAAGAAATGTGTAGAATAAACACAGGCTTTCTGGGAAGAAGGGCTCTTGGGCGTGTTTTGCAAAAAATAAAAAATCCTCATATGAAAGCTTCTTGGTCTTCCTCAGATCTGCCTCCTCAAGCAAGGCCAGCCAGGTCTGCCATAACAGCACCAGTCCCAACTCAGATGCTGGCTGGCCTCCTCCTCTCAGCAATGTCTCTTGAGCAAAGGCAACCGAGTTAATGTTCTCATTGTGTTCTCACTGTGTTCTTATTGTGTTTTTGTGGGTGTCTTATAAGTTTCTTTCTGCCCCACAACATCAGCTGTAGATACCAGAGCTTCCTTTTCTACATGGCTAAGAATGGAAGGAGAGGCAGCGTCCCCTGGTCAATTTACACTAGTGTTTCCTGAATGTCAGAAGGCAGCCAGTCTAGCTTCTCCATGCAGGGAGTTAGAGTCCGGGAGCCACTGGCGGAGGAACAGGAGTGTGGAGGGAGCGGACCACCCCCAGCACCACTATTCCAGTAGGGTGCCATCACGGCGGGCACCCCGGACACGCGCCGCACACCCCTGTGTGCTGGGCGCCACACCCCCAGAACGCGTGCCACGCCCCTGCGGGTGGCACACCATGCCCTCACAGGTGGTGTACCACGCCCCCGGGATGCGTGCCACACCCTTGAGGCATGTGCCACGATCCCTGGGGATGCCAGCCACACCCCCGCCTGCTCTCCGGTAGCGGAGCATGCAGCTTCGCCACTGCTGGGAGCAGCCACCAAGAAGGCCCTTTCCCTCATTTATATTGAGTGTTTGATAATGATAGCATTGTTCTCTGCTCAACAATTAAATGCAATTAAAACCACAACATTCTAACATAAAATTTTCCCGTCAAAGTTCACAACACTAAAAGCAGCATTTTTTTAAAAAAAGGACTTGCAGAATTAAAGTGTTCACTTGGTGCTGAAGCGACCCTAAAGGCTCCAGGAGGGCCTCTCTGTGGGGGATGGTCTATAACTTGAGGGGCCACTGCAGGGCAGGCACTGTCCATGGTAATAAATCTTTTCACTTCACTTGGCAGGAAACCTCTGAAGAGGATCTCAGGCTACATAATGAGATATCTTTTAGAATGGATCTAGTTACAGGTAGGTAGCCGTGTTGGTCTGAGTCGAAGCAAAATAAAAAAATTCCTTCAGTAGCACCTTAAAGACCAACTAAGTTTATATTTTGGTATGAGCTTTCGTGTGCATGCACACTTCTTCAGATACATGCACACGAAAGCTCATACCAAAATATAAACTTAGTTGGTCTTTAAGGTGCTACTGAAGGAATTTTTTTTATTTTAGAATGGATATTAGAGATTGTTAAATCCAGCTCTTTGAAGGAGGCCCAGAAACATCATTTGGTCAGAACGTTCTTAAAAATGAAGGGAATGCATTCTATATTTAGATGCAAAACATTTTATGACAAGAGTGTTGAAGGCTATCTGCCCTTTGAGGAGTCTATTTAACCACTTGTGGGTCAGTGTTCTGAGCAAACTTCCTGAGTAGAAGGAGGCCAGCCCACAGCAGTGGCTCATACAGAGAGACAGCAAGGTAGGCTCCTCCGGGAGCAGGTAATTTTGCTTCCATCTCAGGAGGTATCAATTCTTCCTTGATGCAAAGAGATGGCTGAAGCACAACCCCGCTGCAGAGGCAGACTGGAAGGAGGCGAAGCCAGAGCAGTAAATCATACAGAGAGGCACTGAGCAGCCTCCTTCTTTGGGAGTGGAGGCTTAGCCAAGAGACCTTCCTTTTTATGTTGCCATTTGATAGCAAGTGGTGTAAGGAAAAGAAACTCCAGCAGGCAGCCACACTCACGTTAACATTTTTTCTTTGCTCTTGCGAATCTTCTTGGTGGCTTGATTCCAAGGATGGCAAAAGGTCCATAACTCATCTCTCAAATACTAATTGCGAAACTACTTAATTAAGGCAGACTCTATTTCCCCCATGTTAGCTGTATTTTTCTATTGCTCTAGCTGGAGTAATTTGCTGAAATGAAGAGTTTGCAAGTTACTGCAAAGTCGCACAGGTGCAACTGAACAGAGCCTGACTCAGCTCCAGGAAGGAAGGAAGCAGCAGTGGAAGAGATTAAAGCATCTGCAACAAAAACTGCACCGCGCCAGCACTTGCCTCCCTCCTTCCGCTCCATGTCTGCAATATCAGTGCAGATAGGAGTATAGGGAACTACCTTGTACCAAGTCAGACCACTGGTCCACCTAGGGCTGGCCCAAGACATTTTGCTGCCTGAGGCAAAACCATAAAATGGCACACACACATGGGAATTGTAGTTGAGCAGCGGCAGCAGCAGCAGCAGCAGGCAAGCCCCTCGCCCGGCTCTGGGTGGGGACAATCCCACAGAAGCAAGGGCAGTAAAAAAAAGGGGGGGCAACTCCAGTTGATGCCAGGCCATGCTTTCCGAAAACCTGACTAGAGGACCTGCTGTGAACACTGACATCCTGACTGAAGGATGGCTAATATTGGCTGTGCCATATTAAAAAGAAAAAGAAAATTTGTGGTTATCTGTAATTTCTGAATGAATATTTTATGTCTTTATATTGTATTCCCTATTTTCAAGTTCAGCTCTGTTGACACATAATGTTCTGCAAGCACAGGATAGCACCCGGAATGATTTCTGGGGGTGAATTCATGTGAAAACAGAGGGAGGTGTCTCTTGGCTCTCAGCACAAGGGACACAGCTTTTGTCCTGTACTGACTGTAAGCAGGAGGCACGAGGTAGACTGAGCTAGCAATTGGCTTACACATAAGTTTCCATTGTTAGCTTGCTCTTGCAAGAGGCAGCGATGGCCGCCATCTTGGATGAGGGTAAGACAAATTCATGGAGGCGAAGGCTATCAATAGCTGCTGATCATGATACCCATGTCCTCCCTCCACCATCAATGTGCTTCTGAATATCAGTTACAGCAACCCACAGAAGGGGAAAGTGATCTTAGGCTCAGGTCCTGCTTGCAGGCTTCCCTTTGGGGAATCTGGTTGGCCATTGTGACTAGCCATGACGACTATGACGCGGGTGGCGCTGTGGGTTAAACCACAGAGCCTAGGGCTTGCTGATCAGAAGGTTGACGGTTCGAATCCCTGTGACGGGATGAGCTCCCGTTGCTCGGTCCCTGTTCCTGCCAACCTAGCAGTTTGAAAGCACGTCAAAGTGCAAGTAGATAAATAGGTACCGCTACAGCGGGAAGGTAAACGGCGTTTCCGTGTGCTGCTCTGGTTCGCCAGAAGAGACTTTGTCATGCTGGCCACATGACCTGGAAGCTGTACGCCGGCTCCCTCGGACAATAACGCGAGATGAGCGCCGCAACCCCAGAGTCGGTCACGACTGGACCTTTTTTAACCTTATCATAAAAAAGACCAGCTTTCCAGGGGAGTGGATATTTTTGTGCAGGAGCACCAAATCAACTTTAACTGCACAACCTGAACTGACCAGTCTGCGATCGAATCTCATCTGAAAATGGTGACAGTTCGGATGCACCCTGAGATATTTGCTTACTCTGGTATATAACACAACCTTCATCCAAAGATCTCTGGCATCATGCATGTGAACCCTGCTGAGATCCACAGGTATAGGGCAGTATACAAATTTATTTAATAAATAAATAAATAATAATAATGCATGGTTGGTCCTTCTTTTTACCTTCTCCCATTTGATCCGCTCAAGAACCTTGCAAGGTATTGCAGGCCAACCAATCACTTGCTGATTTTGAGGAAGCCACTCTTCCCTCAGCCCTAATTCTCCCGCCTGCAACATGGGGAAAATAATACTGACTTGCCTTATAGGGTTGTTGTGTGAACACTTGAAAGGGCTTAACAAATGTTCAACAGGATGCAGTGGTGGTGATGGGCCAAGGAGATGCCTCCAATTCTTCTAGAACGGGAATGGAAGAACTCTTTCAGCCTGGGGGGGCATCTTCACTTCTGGGAAACTTCTGAAGGCCATGCGGCAGTGGTCGGTAGGCCCATAGGCAAAAGTGGGGCCAATGTATGCAAAATTGTACAGTAGACTGATTTCTATCCCTCTCTATCTTTCATCCATGTAACCAGAAGCATCTGGGAGTTTGAGGATGGATTTCAGTCAGGCAAAAGCAGCAAAAAACACCAGTGAAGGTCGTGGCCTAGGAAGTGTTCTGAATGCCAGATAGCGAGGTCTGAAAGGTCCAGTATCTGTCCCCCTGGGCCTGAGATTCCACCTGCCCCCTTGCCACACAGCAAAGAGATTTGGACTTCACATGTTTTTGCTGAGAGATGGAAACAGGAGCCAAGTTTCTTGTGGGTGCTCAGCAGGAGCCCTCTCCCCGTTCTGAGCTGCCTGCCCACAAACCACGGCCCTGTCACGGAGGAAATAATCCGAACATTTACAACATTGCTCTCTTCCCCTCGCCGACAATTTCTCAAGCTGTTAATTCACTTCATCTTACTATTCAGGAGGCAGTGCCTGCGAGATATTGGCAATCATAATTTTTATGACTTGTTATTGTAACGCTGGAGTCAAATTTGTCTCCATGTCACCCCAGAGAATAACAGAGCATCAAATTAGCATGGTAAGCAAAGTGGGGGAGAGGAAGAAAGAGAGAGAGAGAGAGAGCACACATCGTGGTGGGTGGGTGGGAGTCACAAACACGGTTTGAGGAAAAAGCCCTTTAGACATCTGGTGCGGCTGAAAACCAACACTTGGACTTTTGTCACACTGGGTGTCAGCAACAGTCAATATGTCTCCGTTTCTTTCTAATTGGAAGGGTGGTGGAGCTCAGTGGGTGTTTGCCAAGGAGGAAGGGCCATAGCTCAGTAGTAGAGCATCTGCCTTGCATGCAGAAGGTCCCAGGTTCAATCCCCAGCATCTCCGTGGAGAGAACTATGTCTGCAATCCTGGAGAGCCACTTCCAGACAGTGTAGATAATCCAGAGCTAGACAGACCACTGATTTAACTCGCTATAAGGCAGCTTCCTTTGTTCCCGAGTATCGTGGGAACTTCATCGCTTGATGACATTGCACTGGTGGAGTCATCCCTTGGTGACGGAGGAAGCAGGGGTCAAGTTGAATGTGTGGATGAGAAGACCCTCATATTATCTCAGAGATCATGCAGAATAATTTTGCTACTGAAAGTTGGGAAAGAAAAAAGACACAAAAAGAGGCAAGATGGCAGCTGGGCAGCTATCGTGAAGCTATGTGGCTAGAGAACTAGACCAGCCTTCCCCAACCTGGAGCCTTCCAGATGTGTTATAGTACAAAAACGGCCAGCACACAGCCATATGATGCTGGGGCTGATGGGTTTTTTAGTCTAAAACAGCTGGAGGGCACCTGGCTGGGGAAGGCAAACCTAGGAGAATCTGTGTCCTTAGTGTGTCTGAGACTTTGAGACCCACCAGGGTCACCGTATCAGGCTGATCTGCTTTGGTCAATTCGTGCCTACCTTGGCTGATCCGCTCTTTCAAATGCAACTGTGTTTGTTTCCTTTCTTTTTCTTGGGCCTCAACCCTTCAGAAAATTAACCCTCTGCTGCTTCATCTTCAGTCTACTTTCAGTTCTAGCAATGGGTAAATAGAGATGAGTATCTGGACCCAGGTGGTGCTGTGGGTTAAACCACTGAGCCTAGGGCTTGCTGATCAGAAGGTCGGCGGTTCGAATCCCTGTGACGGGGTGAGCTCCTGTTGCTCGGTCCCAGCTCCTGCCAACCTAGCAGTACGAAAGCACGTCAAAGTGCAAGTAGATAAATAGGTACCGCTACAGCGGGAAGGTAGATGGCGTTTCCATGTGCTGCTCTGGTTCGCCAGAAGCGGCTTTGTCATGCTGGCCACATGACCTGGAAGCTGTACATCGGCTCCCTTGGCCAATAACGCAAGATGAGCACCGCAACCCCAGAGTCAGTCACGACTGGACCTAATGGTCAGGGGTCCCTTTACCTTTACCTTAAACAGAGATGAGTATCTGTGAAGAAGCAAGCTACTACAGCAGCCTGGCACGATTCCGGAGTTTGGGGCTACAACTCCCATCAGGCCCAGCAGGATGGAGCTGATGGGAGTTGTTGTCCAAAACATTTGGGAGGGCACCAGGTTGGCAAAATCTGTCCTATGGATTCCTGCAGCCACATTATCATCAGGCCCTATGGGACATCTTGCCAAACCAAAAGAATAAATCCTAACTCCACCTTCTACCCTCCACCCCTTCCCCCCCAGTTTTTGACTGGCCACAGAAATTGTGGTTAAATTTCCTAGACCAACCCAGTGGCAGGACAATGCATGTAGCCAGCTTGCCAAGTAACTATTAGCACACTGTGGTTAGTTACCACTCAGCAAATGGCAGCTTTATCCTTTCATTCTGATGAAAGTTAAAGAATTAAGCCCCTTCACCCTACTGCCAGATAGTGAATATTTCTGCCTTATAGCGTTACTTAAGGCAAATTCTTCATTATTTTTTTTCCCTTTTCTTTCTTTTCTCCCTGCCCCCTTTGAAAATCAAAATGGAAGTCATTTGTGCTTATCTTCTGCTAAACAATCTGGGTCATAAAAGGTAAAACCATGGGTAGCAGAATGTAAACACACACATTTTTCCTCAATAAACATGCTAATTTCTAGCTATAATATTCACAAGTAAAATATCCATCACACAGACCCTATTTGGCAAAGGCAGAAGCCCTCATCAGTCAATGAAGGAGGTTCCTGCCAGTTCACCGCAGGAGGCAAATAGTACAACTTAACTCACTTGATGATGCCCTCGAGGGAAAAACATGAGCCTCATAAATGAGGCTGGAAATGTGATAAAAGGATAATCTTGCATAAATGAGACTATATCATCATTACCTGCACAAACATAACTAAAAAAAAGGGAAAAGGAAGCATTATTTGAACGACAGAGTCGTATTCAGTATAAATTAAAACAGAGGCAAAGGCAAAGAGATGGATCTGCACTGGTGAAGTGAGTTGGTTTCTAGCCCAGAACAGCTGAGAAAGTCACAGAATAATATTCATCCCCAGGGAGGGACGAACTAGTCCATTTCAGTTTTTCCTTTCATCACATTTCTATCTCAATTTGCAATTAAAAAAGAAGAAGAAGCCAGCACCAAAAAATGCAGCAATTTTCATGCACAATACTCTAAATTGTAGATGATTTCCCACCAACCTTCATGTTTTTGTGCACACCTTCTGGGAAGTGCAAATCTGGTTTGTCCTGCTTGTGGGCTTCTCATAATGGGCATCTGGTTGGCCACTGTGAGAGCAGGATACTGGATTAGAGGCCCCCCCCCTTTGGCCAGATCCAGTGGGTTCTTCTTATGTCAGTGCTCAGTAAAGTCTGGACATAGTCTAGCCTCCACAAAAGCTTTGTGCAAGCAGATCAGGATGAATGATGTTCAATAAACAGGTCATCTAGGAGAGACCCTAGCTAGTGTCGGTCCTGAACTGTGGTTTGTTTGTTTTTTGGACCTGGGTGGACAAGTAGGCCTCATCTCCAATTATTTTATATTCTGCTAAGATAAATTAGGGTCCTAATTGGAATTTTTGAATTAGTAAACCTTCCTATCCCTCATCCCCTCTGCCCTGCCTACTTTCCTGTCTAAACACCCCACACCGCTTATCTCCTCTCCTTACGCAAACCTCATTATATTTTCCCACCTAGGGAATATTAATCATAATTTTATCCCATCTGTCAAATGAACCCTCCTCAAGGAAATCAGGTTATTCAGAGACTTGATATGCAGAAGGTCCTTCACTTTCTCCATTGATACTGACTTCCTCCAGCCTCTGGCGGGACAGCATTAGGCCCCGAGGGTAAAGAGACGCAGTTGCTCTCTAGCTTTTGACGGGAAATGCAAAATCTCTATTAATTACCATGCAAATCACTGGGTGAAAAGAGTCCTGCCCTCCCTCCCTCTCTGAGCGGGAGAGAAACTCAGTCTGGATCCAAGATGGGGGTGGGAGAGACATCTCACAATCGGCGTTTGCCTCATAGTTTTGGCAAAGGGCCCTCGTAACTTAGCCAGCCCACACCAAGGGATTGCAAACTTCCTCCTGCCTCACACAAAAAGCCATTCCTGGCTATCTTGTAGGTTCAAGTTCCACAGCCAGGGTGGGGAATCTCAGACCTGTGGCCCTTGGGGCCTCTCTGCCTGGCCCTCAATACTGTTTCCTGGGCACACCCTCTCTCCTAGGCCAAGTGCTTTTTTTTCTGGGGGCATGCAGGGGTGCCCCTAAACATGGTCTAAGTTTGGCCTCATTGAGGGGCAGTGTTTCAATATGAGTAGGAAAATGAGAGTACCTCTAAACTTTTTTTTTTAGAAAAGAAGCACTGCCTAGGCCACACCCCTTTCCAGCCCTGTTTCTAACATCCTTGTGGGAGCATCTTCTCTTGGTCCTATCAGCATCAGGGGCATGGTTGGTGGTTACACGACACAGGGCCTTTTCTGTGGCTGCTCCTGTATTGTGGAATTCCCTCCCAAAAGCGGTCAGACTGGCTCTCCCTCTGTTTTCCTTTTGCCAGCAGGCTAAGACCTTCCTGTTCAGGCAGGCCTTTGGAAACTAAGGTGCAGATAAGGCTGATCACGGGGCTGCCATCGTGGCAGACTGCATTTTCAATCAATATTATCATGCTCACAAACTGTATTTAATTGCTGGTTCTAAATGTGTTCTGATGTACGGTATTTTAATTATTGTTTTTAACTGGTTTGTTTTCATCACTCTGTATTTTATAACATTGTTTCTAAATGTCATAAGCCACCTTAAATCCCAACTTGGGAGAAAGGCAGGATATAAATGCATCAATAATAGTAGTAGTAGTAGTAGTAATAATAATAATAAGGCTGCAAGACTTGGCCTTTTAGAAAGGAGGCAAAACACAAAGGATTTCCAAGGTGGGCTGTCAAGGGAGGCTTTGGGGTGGCAGCCAACTCAATCGCAGCTGGAGAAAAAGAAAAGGAATTTACCTAATGACGTCCTTTGACCTGCGCCTCTCCCAGTATTGTTACAAATAAAACTGTTCTTGTGTTGCTTAAATACTCTGCTGTCAGAAAAATGGGATGATGGCAGAACAGGAATGACCTCCAAGAGACACAGACCCGGCTGGAAAAATCTTGGCCTGAGTCCTGGGCGTAATTAATGGTCCTGTTCCCAGGGAGAGACAATGATGGATCTCTGTATGCGCCAGGCCGCCAGGCCGGGTCTAATTCAACACTTGTCACCCGCACTTCGGGCTGTATCAACAAGCCCCCTGGACTAATGAGCTAAGCTCAAACAGAAAATGACCTCATGTGGGCTGGGATTCCAGCCACGAATCTCCTCGGCAGTGTTTCGGCAGCCTCACTTTTGACATGTTGCGGTTCGGCCTGGGCGTCACAATTGTTTGGGGTTCCGCAGGATGCCACTCGGGGCATCTGTTTGCTTATTGAGCAGCCAGGCTGGCCCAGAGGTGGGGAGGTCCACACAGCTGGGAGCAGAGGAGCACTTGCAAAAATGAAATGCCTCTAATTGCATTATGGAAACGCAGAGAGAGATGCAAGAGGGCAATGGCTAAAGATGCTTGCCTTTATAAAAGCGGAATGCCCGGGAACAGAACTGGCATGCATGGTCTCGCCAGCTATACTTTGCTCATTTGCCTACCCTGGTTTTTCCGAAGGCTGCACACAATAACCATCATTTGCTTGTCTAAAATAGTGGTTCCCAAATTTTTGGTGGCCACTGCCCTCTTGGTTCCATGAGTTCATCCCCACTACCCCGCCCTATAAGAAGAGAAAACCTGACCCACTAAGGAAGATAATAACACAATACAATTCGAAACAGTAACAAATAATTTCACATTTATTCAAAATCCAATTAAAGCAATTTAGTTTGATTAAAGATTTGGAGATTACCAGGCCTATTGCAAAATTTTGTTTTATTGTGACAAGAGTAAGGCAGGCCGTGGTGTCAACAATGACCAGTGACTGAGAATTGAATTTTAACCCTTGAAGGAATGCTGTTCTTAATGCCAATAGGTTGTAGAGATTTATTAATTTAATATTTTAAAATTCTAAGTTTTAACTTTAAATGTAAATTGTAATTCCTTGAAGTGGATTTTAATCTTTTAACATAATTTAAACTTCTAATCTTATATCTGACTAATGGGTTGTTTTATCTTGTTCTCTGGTCTTTGACCGTAATAAAGATTTGTTGTTGTTGATTAATTCAACAAAATTGGTGAGCTTGATCCAGTGGTACCAGCTTTACAATGTCATTCAGCACCTCCAGCCCTCCACCCGCTTTGGGAACCACTGGTCTATAAGATCTGGGTAGATGTGAGTGGAAGGCTCAGGGTAGTTTTTCAGGCCTTTGGTTGACACATATTGCAGCTGTAGAAAGACAGGTGCTTTTAATGTTAAGGTGGAAAACCAACTTTAAAAGAATTAATTAGACAGGAATATAGGGAGCTGCCATATATCAAGCCAGACAATTGGTTCCTCAAGCTCAGCATTGTCTGCACTGACTGCCAGTGGCTCTCCAGGATTTCAGGTGGGGGACACTTCCAAGCCCTGCCTTGAGATGCCGGGGATTGAACCTGGGACCCTCTGCATGTAAAGCAGGTGCTCTACCCCTGAGCTATGGTGATCGCCAAGGGAGTAGATAATCAAGTGAGTAATACATAAGCTAAAATATGTCATTGATGGCTGGTGGGTAGCTTGCAGAAAGTTAAAAGTGTGATAAAAGAAAAGAAAAGCCCCATTAGAATACCACAATGCAAAATAAAAATATAAAAACAGAAATAAATACAAAACAGCGTAAACACAATCCACAGAGGCCTAAGAATTTTGGAGAAAAAAGAAAGGCGACATGAAGATTGGCCCAGGTAAGCCTTCCTTGGGAGAGCATTGTACAACTGCAGGTGCCACCACCAAGTGGGCCCTTTCCCATTACAGCTCAGGTGATATGGGCATCCCTGTTGAACATGTGGAGATGGGTGGTCCTTCAGGGATGCTGGTCCCAAATTGTGAAGGGCTTCGAAGGTCAAAAGTAGCATCTGCATAATTGTGGAGGGAACAGGGACTAGGTCAAATACAGCAATTTCCTTCTTTCATTGGGACTGTTGTTAAGTCTCTCCTCATAGGCAAGGACTTTCTCATTCACCTCATAAGAACATAAGATGAGTCAGGTCTGATGGGGCCCATCTAGTCCTGTTCTTATGTTGGCCATCCAGATTGCTATTTCCGGCAATGGGTATCAAAAGCACTACTACCTCTGATAGTGGAGGCAGAGCATCGCCATCATGGCTAGCAGCCATTGCTATCCCTCTCCTCCATGAATTCGTCTCATCCTCTTTGGTCATGACTGCCTCTCGTGGGAGCAAGTTCCACAGTTTAACTATGTGCTGTGTGAAGAAGTCATTCCCTTTCTGTGTCCTGAATCTTTCAATATTCAGCTTCATTGGATGTCCCCAAGTTATGTGTTACGAGAGAGGGAGAGAAGCTTTTCTCTATCCACTTTCTCTATCCACCTCACAGGAAAGAGGCTGATTCCTGGCTCCACTGCTCATGCTAATCAAATCTCTCCCTTGTGGGATGAGCTCCACGTATGCAGTGGAGTGTGTGAGCTACTTTAGTTCAAGGAATTGTACCAATCAGAGTAAATCTTGGAGACTGCTGGCCAGTTCTCTTCAAGGGAAATTTTCCCTGGTTCACTTCTTCATGAGGATCTGCAAAATTTATTCCAACACTCTCCTTCCCTCAGCAACTGAAAATAGGATTTCTTGGAAGAAGCAACCCTGCCATTATGTGTGATGCCTTTTCTTCTCTCCCAGGCCCTCACTTATAATCTGAGTGCTCCAGATGAAAATGACAGAGCCTGCCCAAAAGGGAACTCATTTCTGCTACGCTGGCCCGCTGTTAAAGGAGTCAAGGGTGATTGTTTTGGCTTGGAAGGGGTAGGGTTTTTTGCATCAAAAATCCGATAAGTGATATAGTTTCAGGACTCTCAAAAACACCCCCTTAGATGTTCAGATGGGCTGTAATTTAAGCCGCCAGGCGCTGACTTTTTGACCAAGAGAATGTGCAATTTAGCTGGATGCTCCATGGAGACAGAACATTCTATGATCTTTGTAGCCAAGCCCATAATAAGCAGCCCCTATTTTTTTCTGCAGGCCATTCCAGTCAGTCTAAATCAGGCATCCCCAACCTTCAGCCCTCCAGATATTTTGGACTACAATTCCCATCATCCCTGACCACTGGTTCCTGTTAGCTAGAGATCATGGGAGTTGTAGGCCAAAAACATCTGGAGGGCCACAGGTTGGGGATGCCTGGTCTAAATGGTATGGTTCAAGGAGAGATGGGTTCTGCTCCTCTTTGCAACACTTAAGCTAAAGTAGCCATTTATTCTGTTTCCATTTTGTCCATTTTCTGTTTATACAGAAATGAGATTCTATAACCAGTTTTGTACCCACAACGCAGTTCCCACAGGTCTCAGCTTTACAGCGCTGGAGAGTTCAGGGTGCTTCACCTACCTAATCTCAGCAAACCCTACAGCAATCCTGCAAAGTAGGTCTTTCCTCTTCCTCTTCCTCTTCTTCTCTCTGCTGAATGACAAATAAGCTTCTAACCAGTTTACGGAGTATAAAAACCAAGTGCACAGACTTTAAAACTATTTCATTAAAACATTAAAATATAAACACCCATCCTTAAAATAAACAATAAAACAATCCCACTAAAACCATTTATTATCCCTATATTGGTGGGATGGAGGGCTGAAAATAAGAAGCAGAGCATTGAAGAAGCTTTGGAAAATATCATTTCCAAATAGGTCCATCTAGCTCAGTATAGTCTACACCAATTGGCAGCAGCACTCCAAGGTAGGGGTAGGGGATAAATTCGAATGAGTTTGCTTTTAAAGCTGAACCTATCAAACCCACACATTCCATGCACCAAAACATAGCCATCCTTTAAAATTCCCTGAATTTTGTTATTTTGTGAATTACTACTACTACTACTACTATTTATTACAATTTATTACTCACGCTTCACCCTAAGTTCCAAAAGTTACAACAATTGTTTTTCCAGACAATGTACCCATTGCCAAGTGGTTTGCTTCTGCTCTGATCATTAATGAAAATAATGCATTGTATTAGAGGGGGAATAATTGGGGGGGGGGAATGTGCAAGGCAAAATCGCCTAGGAAAATGTGTTTATTAGGATAAATTTGCACTAAATACTGATGAAAGTTCCCGAGTATCATTTAAAGAAATAAAAATCACAACTTGCCAGAGTAATGCGGAGAACTGAATTTAAGATTGGAAAATGCACACAAGGAAATGCAGCCTGAACTAAAAAAAAAATGTTATCCACCCTGATCTAGCCACTCAGCCACTCAGCCACTCCTGCAGAGCTTCCCTAGTTTATCCTAAATTACCGCAAACATTCCAGAATGACCCACAAAAGCATTTGTCAGTGCTTGAAACTGATCAGAGCAGAAGCAAACCACTTGGCAATGGGTACATTGTATGGAAGAAGAACAGCTTGTTGGCCTGTTCTAGCAAAAACAGCCAAGAGCCTTTTATCATAAAGTTCAGCACAAACAAGAAGCACCACAAGGATGTCTTCCATAGCTCCTGCTCAAGAGTAGGCCAATTGACTTGATTAACTTAAGTCCACTGATGTCAATGGATCTACTCCAGGGAGAAATTAGGTTAAGTTCATATTTTAAAGCAAACTTCTCTCATTCACACTTCGCAAAACAATAACACCAACCAAAATGGAACCATCCTTCAGAAAGCTCACTTCTCTGAATTTTGCAATTCAGTTCTCTGTCCAAAAACTGTACAAAAGTGTTATTATGGTGAAATTTAATACCTGTCATTCACACGCAGGTATTAGGGCAGGTGAAAAAAATGTTAAATTTAGTGTTAAAAACAAATTACAGTCACAGGGATAGGGTGGGTCCTGGAAACACACATTTCAATTGTCAAAAGGCAGGGGAAAGTAAAGCCTAGATGAATCGGAATAAGGGGAGAAATTGAATCCAGTTTACATTTTAAAAGTGAACCTACCTATGTAATTGGCACTTTCCAAAACAATATGTGAAGCAAAACACAGCTATCCACCAAAATTGGCACTTCTCTGAATTTTGCAGAGCAGTTCTCCAGCAAGTGAAGTATACAAAAATGCATATACCAGGACAAAGTGTGCATAAAATGCATACATTGGTGGGAATTACAAAAAGACATTATATTTGGTGAAATTGATTTCAAAAAAGTGTTTATTAGGGGAAACTGCATACAAAAGTGCATATTAAGTGCAATGTGTATTACAATACTATGAATTTTCACGAGGTTTTTTTAAAAAATCAGACTGAATTGAAGAAGGAGAGAAATGAAGAGAACCTGAAATTGTCAGATTCTTCCCCTCTTACTTCTAGTCTCAGTATGATTTAGTTGGATACACCCCAAAGAGATTTGTAGAGGAGAGCACTCTCATGGCTTGTGTGCTGTGCTTACAAATTGCTCATGGCACAAGTTTCTATAGGCAAAATAGGTCTACTTCATTTGGCAGCAAGTGAATAGGAGACGGGGGAGAAGATTTGTCATTATTATGGCCAGAGTTTCTGGTTAAAAGCACCAAAAGTATGGAATGACAGGCTTAAATATATCTCTCATAATTGCTCCTCTAGCTCCACCTCTGTAACGCCACTAGATGGCAGAGGCCATTGCAAAATGCTGTGCTATGCAGATGATGTTGGCACATATCGGTGGCAGCTCAAATGGGGCTCCAGGCTGCTGGGTTTGGGTCTGAGAAGCAGCAGGGCAATGGGAGAGCACACTGAGGAGCTTCTGGGGTGGGGTGGGGATCCTGCCTAACAAGAGACACATCACAGTCATCAACAAGCCTACTCTCTATTTACTCTGCAGTCGGTTTGTTTTGCCAGTTCCATAATGTGGGGTTAGTTATGGCTGCTAATGACAGGGTGGGTCCGGTTTGTGTCTTCCAACTCTAGCAAGATGAAGGCAAGTAGTTTGCAACTCAGAAAGTATAAATTGAAACTGAGAGGCCAGGCGACCTTTTCGCCCTTCTCAGTGGCGAATGGTGCTGCTTCGCTGCCTGGGGCGGCACCCCCCTGGGGGTGGGGCGTCACTCTGCAGCGCGCATGCATCCTGACACATGCGTCCTGATGTCACGATGCATGACGTGCATGCCGTGACGAGCCAGGATGGACTGTGCATGTCCGCACATGCGCAGTCCGTCCGGGTTGGCGCTGCTGCTCTGCTCAGCTGGCGCACTCAACTGGCGGCACTCGGCCGGCGCTCTGCTTCTTCCTGCTCGGGCAGAGGAGATGAGGGGCAGGCCAGGGGCTGGGGGTGCTGCCCCTGTGCTGCCCCCGCCAGAGTGGAGCTAGGGGCGGCCTGTCCCCTTCGCCGCTCCCTTGCTACGCACCTGGCCCTTCGTCACATTTGTCGGTGTGGGTTCACGCATATCGTTGCAAACATACACGCGTGAGCATCTGGGATGTGAGTTGGTGTGGTCCATTGCACTTCCACGCTTGAACTGTGACATCCAAATGGCACTTTCACGGCTGCTCATTCCCACGAGGCACAAACTACTGAGAAACTGTGTGGATTTGGACAGGGGTGTGAGACAGAGCTGAATCACTGAACTTGGGCTCTGTCTTGGACTCTTTCTCCATTGTGCCAATTCCATTGCAGCAAGCATCCTAGCAGCAACAGATGCTCACTTGCGGACACATGGGAAGCATGCAGGCAAACTTTGCAATTCTCTCCAGTCGGGGCTCCTGGGGGCAGATGAACTTTGCCCTCCCCCCAGTTTTTAAGGAGTGGGCTGAACTCCCTCAATATCCAGTGGAGACGTCACGAAGTTGCACGACACTGCACATGGGACGTCACAATATTGTGCACGATGGTGGCCTGGCCAGGAGAAAAGCCCCCTAGATTTAGAGGCCCAAATTGCCCTGCCCTCACATGAAGTCGTGGGTTTGCAATTTTGGAAGAGGGGAGACTGCCCGCTGGGGAGCGGGAGGGCTGGCAAGGCCCCCTAGATTTAGAGGCCCTAGGCTTCAGCCTACTTAGCCTATACATAAATCTGGCACTGCATGGTGCTTACCTCCTCCCTGTGAAAAATTTTACCTGGCGATTTCTACAGATTAAGGAGATTTCCAAGGCACAGGATCAGAATTGTCATGGCGCTGTCAGGCATGGAATATCCAGAGTGAGGAATTAACTCTTTATTGTCAAAGGTACACTTGCATGTTAGGAAAAGGCATGTGATTCAGTCCTGCGTCTCTCAACTACTCCTAGGTGTGCACCCGATGAGGCAGTTGCTGCAACAGAGAGACCTCACCCTTGACCGCAGCTTATGTATCTCCTCTACCTGAGCTGCGTGCAAGCGCATGAATACTCTACCTGCATGTAACCTGTTTCTGCTCCTCCTGCTTCAATCCTCTTCTGGTCCTGGGAGACAGTGGAGCAGGAAATGTGGGGGCAGGAGGAGGAGGAGGCGTGGAAGTCCTTGGCTGTACACCACTGTCCAATCCTGCAGCGTCTCCTGCCTCTGCCTCTCCTCTCCTGGCTGTTACAGGGTCCCCCTAGTTCACTGACCCCTTCTTCCAAGTCAGCCTCCAACCTCCACTTCTCCCACTGCCCACTCCTCTCCTCAGGATCCAGCCAGCCCCTGACAAGAATAGGCTGGGTATTTTTCCTGGTCATTTGGCAACTTTGTAGGTAACAGACTACCAACCCAATGTAGCATCCTCCCCTGCGTAGGCATCTTTCATGGACATTGCGAAATGCTTTGCATTCTTTACTCACTGGTATATCGCTTAATGCAAGGTAATATACAAGCTGGAAAATGCTATATAATTTATGGCAAGCTGCGAGCTCAAGGGACCACTCAGGTTTACATTTGATGTCAAGCAAACTAGCCATGGATGTATTGCTAATGTCAGAGAAAGCTACACACCCACTTCCTCTTTGAGCTGTGCCAAATGTGTGCTCATCTGAAAATGAGCTGCATCCTTAATGGAGAAAAGTCAGGAGATTCTGGGCCCACCCTGCGGAGCTTCTAAAAGGTAAAGTTATGAGAATAGATGGGTGTAAATGACGGCTGCCTCAAATGTGAGGTGGGTTGTTTTTTAAGTTAACTCAGCAGCAGCTTTTTAACTTTTACATTTGCATGTCCCCAAAACCTCCATGGAGGTGTGTTTCTGATTATCCCATTTGACTCTATATTTAGGGTCAGATTATCCGTTTCACATACCAGTGGGGAACCTCTGGCACTGGGGCCACATATGGCCCTCTGGACCTCTCTATGTGGCCCTTGGGAACTGTCCTCCAGCCAACATACCAGCCCTGCTTCACGCCCTTCTGGAGTGCTTTTGCCTAGCTGGAATTTGTCCTTGAGCTCTCACTTATCTTTTTCCTGGGCTGCACCATGTCTAGGTGTTCATGGGGTGGGAGGCTTGCATGCCTGGCTACTTCCCCATGAAACAAACCAGGGGGAAAAAGCAAAACTCCTGATTAAATCCATCTTTATCTGGCATTGGTCAGAAATCATCAGGTTGGTTTGTCTTTCAGAGTGATTCACTCGCACATTCTTTCTGATTTTCTCTGGACACTCACATGTTGGCATGGGGGGGGGCAGACATTTGACTAGGCTTGCATTTAAAAGACAAAGTAATTTACTCTTTCCGAAACAATATGTGAACCAAAACAAAGCCATGCTTCAGAATTCTCACCTCCCCAAATTTTGCAATGCACCTCTCCAGCCGAAAATGCTGCTGAGTTTTCAACAGGACTTTTAAACAAAAACCAAAAACTGAAAACTGATGTGTGGAAATGTGGAGAACTGAACTTAAGATTGGAAAAATGAGAAACTGAGAGAAATTGAAATTGACATATTTGCTCATCCCCATTCACATGTCATTGTACGTCCATAGAGAACCTTAAAGCCCCTGGAGATGTTAGGAGATTGTTCACCCTTATTCACATATGAGCTAAAACAGACTTGCATGGAATATCTGTAGACAAGGTGATGTAGGTGAACTTTAGGGTCTCCCATCTTTTTAAATGTTTGTAAAAAATCAGCAAAAGCAGGAGAGATGCCTGAAATTAGGGAAGGGGGTTTACCTCTTTCACCTTGGCTCTTTTCCGTGTTCCTAAGGAAATTCCCCCACAAAGGACCTGATATTTGCCCTGTTCATGAAGGAAACTCATGACATCACACCAGGTCAACCAATAGAAAGGGGCAGAGCAAGCCTTGCAGGTTATGATGTGATACTTATGGGGGTTGTTGATTTCCTTTGTTCCTATGTTATGTAATTTTGTGTTTGTATACAGTGGTACCTCGGTTTAAGTACACAATTGGTTCCGGAAGTTAACCTGAAGTGTAACCTGAAGTGAACTTTCCCATTGAAAGTAATGGAAAGTGGATTAATCCGTTCCAGATGGTTCACAGAGTACTTAAACTGAAGCGTTCTTAACTTGAAGTGATCTTTCCCATTGAAAGTAATGGAAAGTGGATCAATCTGTTCCAGACAGGTCCGCCTAGTACTCAACCTGAAGCGTACTTAAGCCGAGGTATGACTGTAATTGGTTCCGGAAGTCTGTACTTAACCTGAAGCGAACTTTTCCATTGAAAGTACTCTAATGGAAAGTGGATTAATCCGTTCCAGATGGGTCCGCGGAGTACTTAAACTGAAAGTACTCAAACCGAAGCATACTTAAACCAAGGTACGACTGTATTGTAAACCACCCTGTGATCCTCAGATGAAGGGCAGTATAGCAATTTAGTAAATAACATTCGTTTGCAACATTACACATGAGATGAGTCCACCATTGCAGTATCACCTTTCCTCTAACAGAAGCTTCTGTAGGACCTAAAGATTGAACAGAAGTCAGGAATGGAGCCTTAGCTGTCAGCAGGTTTTTTATAATGCAGAAAAGCAGTATAAAAGAGCCATAGAGTTGGAAGGGTACCTGTGCGGTCATCTAGCCTGACCTCCCCTGCTCAATGCAGGGATCTCGCAACCGCTGCAACGCTGATAGGCATCCGCCCGGCTTCTTCTTAAGACAATTCCAGCAAAGGAGAGCTCCTACTATTTGCATGATGCGGGCGCCATAAAAGCATGCAATAGTATGGATGTTTGCTGAAGATTCTCCTGCAGGCTTAGGTCAATCCTAAGCCACACACCAAATGTCCCTGCAGGCGCTGCAGAGCAGATGGACCTGCAATCTCCAAGCTGGGAGCTGTTCGGCTTCCTGCCTGTTTTCACTTTGTTTAACAGCTGCCCTTTGTTCTCTCGCTTCTTCTTCGCAGACAGCAGATGGATGGAGACGTTTCATGGACTGTCCCCAAATCTTCAAACTTGCTTTCCTCTGATTCAAAGCAACTTGGCTGAGAAAAGGCACTAGAGCCAGCAGGAATGTTACTTGATTTTCTTTTAAAATGGTATTACAATTATAAGCCACCTTTCCTCCATGGAGCTTATGGTGGCATACCTGGCTCTCCTCACAACAGCCCTGTGAGGTAGGCTGGGCTGAGAGACAGTGACTGGTCCAAGATCAGCCAGACTGTGTACGCACCATGTATATTTAAAGCACATGGCTCCCACCAAAGAATCATGGGATCTACAGTTTGTTAAGGGTGCCGGGAGTTATAGTCCTGTGAGGGGAAGACTTTAGTTCCTGGGATTCGTTAGGGTTTTAGGTATTTGTGGCCTTTTCTAGTGGGGTGTGATGGGCTAGACCTGGCTTTTTCTATCTGTTTGGATGTGTTTTTATTCTGTTGGGAGTTTTACACTTGGTTTGAACCTTTGCACCATGTTGTAAGTTGTATTGGGTCACTTTTTGTGAAAAAGTGACTATTAAATGCAATTATTATTATTATTATTATTATTATTATTATTATTATTATTATTAGAGTAGTGATAATAATAAGGTAAAGGTAAATGACCCCTGGACAGTTAAAGTCCAGTCAATGGTGACTGTGGGGTGCTCATCTCCACTTTCAGGCCAAGGGAGCAGGCATTTGTCCACACAGACAGCTTTCCAGGTCATGTGGCCAGCATGACTAAACCGCTTGTGGCACAACGGGACACAGTGGTGGAAGCCAGAGAGCACATGGAAACGCCGTTTACCTTCCCACCACAGTGGTACCTATTTATCTACTTGCACTGGTTGATTTTTAACTGCTAGGTTGGCAGAAGCTGGGACAGAGCAACGGGAGCTCACCCTGTCGCGGGGATTCGAACCACTGACCTTCAGATCAGCAAGCCCAAGAGGCTTAGTGATTTAGCGCCACCCACAGACAGCAGCCTGTTCTCCAGCAGAATAGAGCCTGGGTCCCAGTGGGAAATGGTTTGCTTAGCATATTTGTGTACTGAATTCCCTACCGGTTATTCATTGACTTTTTAAAGTCAGCACTGAGAGTGGATGCCTCCCCCTGGTGTGTTAAGTGTTCCTTTGTAACTTTCCATTTTCATTTATTGCATTTGTTGCCTGCCTTTTCTCCCAGGAGCTCAAAGTGGCTCTCCTCTACCTCACTTTTTTATCCTCAGCACAACCCTGTGAGGTAGGTCAGACGGAGAGACTGTGATTGGATCGCACATTGAACTTCATGGCCGAGTCAGGATTTGAACCCAGGTCATGCAGGTCCTAGTGCCACTGCCACACCTTTTGATACTGAAGGATAGTTCCATTTATTCCTCAAATTGATCCCTGCACTCAGGCAGTGTTCAGCGTGTATTTGCCTAGTGTTTATTTGCACCTCATCCATTTGCCCAGTGTTTATTTGCACCTTATCCATGGAATCAATCTCTCACAGGTAGCAAATTTATGTTGCCTTGTCAGTAGCCAGAACCCAGGCTTAGGCACCAGGATTGAAGAGTGGGAAATAAAGGAAACTGGATTCATTAACACCTGTCAGGCGAGTGCCCAACGACTTCCTTATTGTCTGTTCACAATTGTTTGAAGTCCCAGAGGTTGGCAGCCTTCCAGGGTGTTCCAGCAGAGTTCCTCCTCTGTCCCCTGCAACATGCCTCTGTTACTCATCAGGGTTGTCTGATAGACCCATCCTTGCTGGACTCCATCCTTATGGATGCAGAAAGAGAAGAGACACTGTGAAATCCACAGTGGTTAAGAGCTCTGTTTGCCTGACACATGTAGACAGTCATTCTTGCCTTCTGAAAGAGCACACCGCTTGAGCAGAGTAGACTAGGGACCCCAGATGTTTTGGACTATGATATCCACCAGCCCCAGTTCCTGGAGAAGGCATAGGGCCCATCTGGATGGGCCCCACAGCTGGACAGAGCTCAAATCACTGTTCCCTCTATGGGAGAATACCAGAGCGGTAATTGAGAAGCAGCAGGATTCTCAAGCTCATCGTAATATCTGATTGGCATTGGCCAATGATGAGCCTCGCCCATATTTATATCACATTTAGAGCAGGGGTGGGGAAACATTTCAAGCCTGGGGGGGGGCTCATTCACTTCTGGGCAGCCTTCCAGGGCCCACATGCCAATGGAGGACAGGGCCAGAGGAAAATGGGCCAATAATAATAATAATAATAATAATAATAATAATAATAATAATAATAAATTGCTTGTACCCTGCCCATCTGGCTGGGTTGCCCTAGCCAATCTGGGTGGCTTCCAACAAAATATAAAGGAACACAATGAAACATTAATAGCTTCCCGAAACACCGCTGCCTTCAGATGTCTATGAAAATTGATGTGATTGTTTATCTCTTTGACATCTGATGGGAGGGTGTTCCACAGGGTGGGCGCCACTACTGTGAAGGCCCTGGTTCCCTGTAACTCATAGCTGTCAACTCCCGGATTGAAAAATAAGGGATTAGCAGCGGCGCAGCACCAGAAGTCGCTCCTACGCATGTCCAGACATGGGCAGAGTGGCACCAGAAGTCGCTTCTATGCATGTCTGGACATGTCTGGAAGTGACTTCTGGTGCCGCTCTGCCCGATTTCCGGTGCCCAGACATGGGCAGAGCGGCACCCGAAATCGGTTCTGCGCATGTCCAGACATGCGCAGAAGGAGCCTCCCTGGCTGGTAGGAACTGCTTTCTAAATCCTGGCGATTTACAGGATTTTTTTCAATTCGGGATAACAGCGGGAAACGGGTTTAAATACGGGGGTTTCCCGCGAAAAACGGGAGACTTGACAGCTATGCTGTAACTTCACTTCTTGCCATGAGGGAACAGCCAGAAGGCCCTCAGGGCTGGATCTCAGAACAATGGGGGTGGAGACGCTCCTTCAGGTATACAAGACTGAAGCCATTTGGGGCTTTAACAGTCAGCGCCAACTCTTTGAATTGTGGTCAGAAACATACTTGGGAAATGTGAATTTTACCTTTGGGCAGTAGGCTGGTTTCTACATACGCCCTTCATTCACCTCCATCCAGGGAAGCAAGAGGCTTTGTTGGAGTTCAAGGACACATCCCATTCAGGCTGAAACCCCCAAAGAGGGCACAAAGCAGGCCCAGTGAAGGGCATGCGCTGGGGAGAGTCCTGAGGGCCAGACATAAAGGCCGAGTGTTGATCCCTGCATTGCAAGGGCTTGGATTAGATTACCCTTTGGGTCCCTTCCAACTCTTCTAAATAAAAACCATTTAGATACACTGGTTTATTATAATACAGTTTGCTTGGTAGGGTTTTCCAGTGCTGATTCTACTGTGATTAAATTATATCCCTCAATCACAGAGTTCTGGAGAGATACATTTCGCACCTAGGACTGAGGTTCCCCACTCCTGGCTCAGAGGAAGCCAGACAAGAACTTGGTTCTCTTTCCTAAACATAATCTGAACAGCGGAAGGAAACTCTGGACTCCACTCAGATACAACTTAGTCTAGTGCCACCTAGTGGCCAAGCCCTGTGATGACACTACATAGGCAACTATTGACTTGAAATTGTCCTTTGGTCCTTGGCGTAGAGAAAGGATTTGTTTTGGTTTGGACTTGGAAATAAAAGTGCTTTCTGAGCTGTGTTTTATGATCCCGACTCAGACTGGTAGCCAGAGACAGGTCCTTCCTTCCAAAATCAGGAATTTAAACAGACGTGAATGCTGGACTTTGTTGCTTGGTGCAAGATTGGGTCCAGAACAGTAGCCAGGGGCTAGCCGGCTGGAGAGTTGTGGGAGAGGTCAGAAAGCCAAGAGCTGGGAGAGAAAGCCAAAGTGGAAATGGAAGGCTGGGAGGAATTGCTCTGCAAGCCCCGGGGAGTTCCGGACGAAGGAAGGCAGGAAACCATTTCACCAGGGCCAAAAGGCAGGAAGGAGAGGAAGAGGAGAGTGGGGGGCAGGTCAGGAAAGGTTCTAGAGAAGGAGGGCACAAAAGCAAACAAGTCGAGATTGCATGTGTCCCAAAAGGAAGCCAAATATGGCCACGGAAGGATCCTACGCACAGCCACGTTTCTATCAGTGTTCATCAGATAATCAGACTGGGTGCAAAAACTGATATTCCCGACATGCTCCATTCTCAGAGACCGAACCCTAGTTTTTGAGAATGTGGTTGCAGACCAATTCCATGACTTCAAAGCAGTTTCAGAAGCTGGACCAAAATGAAACTAGGGACTAGCTGTGGGGAGATGCATCCCTGTTGGTTCTGTATTGCTCAGTATTATCTACACTGACTGGCAGTAGCTCTCCAAGGTCTTGGTGGAAATGCTGGGTCTAGGACCTTAGAGCTTCTGCATGACACCATTGGCTCAAGGACTGCCCATAGAGCTGGAACAAAACAAGTTGCCTTATACTGAGTCAGACCTTGGCCCTTCTAGCTGTGTATTTTTGACACTGACTGGCAGCTGCTCTCCAGAGTTTCAGGCAGGGGGCATTTCCTGCCTGGCCTGGAGATGCTGTGGTTTGAACCTGGAACCGTCCGCATGCTCTTCTGCAGAGCAATAGTCCTCCAAACCTCTGTGACTCTATACCAAAACATTGTGCAATGTGCTGAGGGCTTTGCAGAAAGCCAGAAAAGAGGCCACCGGCCTTCATTTCAGTGCCGGAGAACAAACATTTGACATGCTTTTCCCTAGCTCATTCCCATGGAACAACACACTGCCGATTGTTCCCCAAACAAGACGGTCAGTGTTCAGGTTCTCTGACATTTCCAAGTGGGCTTTGGATTTTCTTTTAGTGGCACCCCTTGGGCGCCTTGTCCGATACTGGGTGGCATTGTCGCCGGCGGGACGTGGCTAGCGGACAGGCCCCCGTTACATTACTGCATGTGTACGGCAGAGGCATCTGAACCAATCTGAGATGGAAAAAGGCCTCTCTTTGGGGCCTGTTATCAGGCCGCAGACCTCCTGTCGCCAAGCTTGGAGAGCATGTTGCCAGGCAGGGTGAGCGTGGGGACGAGCCGAGGAAGGAGCGAGGCCTCAATGCCCTTCAGAAAGAAAGACGTGCCCACAAGTCTGGCTGCGAGAAGGGGCTGACAAGGCCTCCATAGAACCTCTTGTTCCTGAGCATAACAGCTCCGTTCAATGTGTGTGTGTGCAGGAGGGGAGAAACCCTTTGCGAAGAGCTCCAGTTAACAGATTAAACTGTTCTCTCTCTCTCTCTTTTTAGGGGGGAGGGAGGTTATTATGCACCAAGATAAAACTGGCGACAGCTGTTGATAAAGCGTCTGGCACCGTTGTTTTGGCACTCCGTGGCGCTTCTGTCTCAAGCCATTCCCAACGGGGGAGAGAATGACCCCAGAATTTAAAGGGAAACATTCTCTAGATGTTTGTATCTTGTGAGGCTACAGCAGGGAGGCTGGTGGAAGGAACAATTGCTCTCCTCTGCGGACGCTGAAACCTAAGTCCTGGGTTCATCCGACCTTCCTCAGCAGTATTCGAAGCACATTTTGAAAAACAGCCACCTCGGATGTCTCAATGGAAACGTTTTGAAACCAGACCCCATTTCTTCTGGTCTTTCTCCAGAAAGATCCCCCTTCCCGCTAATCTGGACCTGCCACTTGTGACAGCATCCACAACTTGTGGCTTCTGGTTTGTTTATAGGCCCAGTTCAAGGTGCTCACGTTAGTGTTTGAAGGCCTACATTACCTAGGCCCCAAATATCCAAAAGGGCCATCTCCATCCCTACTGACCTACTTGGGTGTTAAGGTCAAGAAACAAGGCTTTCTTTGGTAGTTCCACCACCCTCAGCCTGCGTGGAAATGGCTTTCACTGGGGCAGCCCCTAAGCTGTGGGACTTCCTCTTCCACAGAAGTCTCTTGTACAGTTTTCACTGTATGCCAAAGAATAAGGCTGCCGGATGTCAGGCAAAAATGGAAAAGGAAGGGGAAATTGCTGCAGTTCGCGTGTTTGTCTGTAGTGAGGGATGGAAATGTCAAGTGAATACAACTGGTATTTTTTTTAGTTTGCAAATGACACATAATTAAATACTTTTGTACATTGTTTTGACATTCTTTACAGTGACATGAATGTAAGTTAGGCAAATAGTTAGATAGCATGTAACTTGACGTAAATTAGCGCACAGCGAGACAATTAGTAGCATTTTGCAGAAAGAGAACGGCAGGTCAGGACGGAAATTGCTGCCTTCTTGCATCCCTGCTGAAGACACACATCTTTTCCTGGCCCTTGAGGCCTAAGGTATTTTGTTTTGTGGGGCCCACCTCTTTTGGTAGTTATTTTAGTCTCTTCCACTTGAAACAGTTTTGTTCCAACTTAAAAAATAATAATCATTGTACGAGTTTTATCTGGTTTTATGACAGTACTAGGGACTCCCACTCTGCTCACCAACTCTGCCTCCTCACCAACTCGTTTGTTTGCTTGTTTGTTTGTTTATGAATTTATATACTGCCCTATACCCGGAGGTCTTGGGGCGCTTCACAGAAAAAGATTACAATATATAAAATCAAATAAGAACAATGACCCAATACCACCGCCCGCCCCCAAGGAGCCACATTTTAAAAGGGCAGGCCACAGGACTGTTATATACATGCTGGGATTGACAAGGCATTTGACCCTCACCTGAATCTCATAGCTCTCCTGACAGGTGATTTGGTCTGCAGCCACAGTGTGGAAATAAATTCAAATTAGGCCCCAATTATTCAAATTAGGCCCCAGTGTTTTTCTTATAATCCCCTTCTCAATGAATTAATCAATTTTAATCTAGCATGTAAATTCTCAAAACTTTCTTATTTGTTAATTCGAGCAACCACTGCTCTCACTTCGTTACAAACAGTATTTCTACCTGCAACACACTTGAGCAAACCTACCCCTCTTCCTTTCACAGATATTTTGTTTCCATTTGCTGCTCTGGCTGCCTCTGATGAGTTATCATTTAACTCTTTGGGGGGCAATTAGCATCAGATGTCATGTGCATGGAAGTTGCCAAATCAATTAACCAACTAGAAGGATTACTGTTAATAGCACCAGTTTTCCTATGATATTGCTGGATAGTTCTGATGAACTGCAAAAGCATTTTTAGTTTGCTTTCTGTTGCCACCCTGGAACTTTTCTTTATTAGTGCCGCTTTGTTTTGTACGATTCCTTGCAAATGCAGGAAAACAACTTTTCTGCTTGTATATGTTGATAATATAATTTTGGTTACTGAGAACAAACAAGATTGTACAAAAACAAGAATCGGTGCAGGCCTGGCCAGGACATAGGCGTCCTGACTGTGACAAAGGTGACCTGTGTGCTTGCTTGCTTGATTAACAGCTGTTGGGAACTTCAAGGTCCCTGCTCTCCCTTCTTATGGTCTTTATATTGGACTTGGAGACTCCAATAGAGAGCATTCCATGTCAAGAAGGAGGCCAAGTGGGCACCCTCTCAAAGGACAGGGCAGGAGCTACATGGAGCAGGGCCTTTTCACTGGTGGTGCCCATTGTATGCTTTGCTCTTCCCAGACCTGCTCTCCTTTGGCCTGTATTTTGGAGCTTTATAATTTAGGAAGACTTTGGAAGAACTAGTTGACAAGTCTTATCAGTCGCTGACGTATGAGCGGATTTTATTTGCTACTATTCTGGGCTCCTGGTGCACCAGGGTTCAAACCAGCATAATAGAGTTGGCCAGGACGCCAGAAGGGATACAATTTATGAGCTTTCTCCATTATCTGCACAGCAGGAGGTGTTCAGTCAACAGTGCAAAGGCTGAGCTGAAGCGTTTCCTGCTGGTTACCTGCTTTCAGCAATAGGGGTCACTGTTTGGTAGTACCCAATTGGTTAGCTGTCAAATTCTAGAGCTCCCTATTGGTGGCTCTTAGGTAATTCCAAAAATACAGAGTCCATTAATGAAACACAGTGTTCATTCATAAAGCAGTAACATAAATCTTCATTGCTACATATTGGGTATGTATTTCAGCAGTTGAATGTACAGGTTTATGGCCATGCTGTAGTGTAGTGCTTATGTGACTATGAATAAAAGGTGGCTGGGCTCATTGTCCTGTGGTTTGGGGGTGGGGAGACAGGTGACAAAACAGATTTCCAGTAAGTGCCTCCCCTTTATTTCCATAACAAGTCATTGAGTCTGTACTCTGAATAGTGACACCAGGGACCTAGAAGGTGCAGGGCTTGTCAGTCCAACCCCTGCACAGTCTCATCAGGGTTGACCTTAAGGCAATTGGAGCAATTTGGCCAAATTTGGCCCCACGGGCCGCTCCTAAGGGGGCCCCCACACCAGGGCAATCTAGATGGATTTTATTTATATATATAAGATTTTGCAGACTTTGGCTGTGAAATGGGGCCCTACAAAATAAAATTCAAGTTGTGTCCCACTGCTTCAAATTGGGCCCCACTGGCTAGCCCTGAGTCTCATCGTTGCTGGGCCTGAGTTGCCCTACCCTTGCATGAAATCTTGGGTTTGCAATTTTGGTAGAGGGGAGACTGCGGCACTGGGGAGATGGCAGGCTGGCAAGGCCCCCTAGATTTAGAGGCCCAAGTTGCCCTGCCCTCGCATGAAGTCTTGGGTTTGCAATTTTGGGAGAGGGGAGGTTGCCTGCTGGGGAGTGGGCAAGCTGGCGAGGCCCCCTAGATTTAGAGGCCCTAGGCTTCAGCCTACTTAGCCTATACATAAATCCGGCACTGGCTTGACCCCAGGCTATGATGCTTGAGACCAAGAGAAATTGTAGTCCAGTGGGTTCAGGAGAGCACAACGCTCTCTGCTGCTGGGCTATACTGCACAATGGGCCTTCCTGTGCCCACCGTGACAGCCCAGGTCATGTGGGAGAAGCCTATGGCATTGCTCCATCTTACTTGCACTCCTTTGGAATTACCCCTTTGAAATGCTGCCTGTGATCATTTTTGTGCCTCCAATAAATCATATTCAAAGCAGTCAGGGAGCTGAAAGACGCCCCTCCACTCCACTCCACTCCCTGCAGGAAAGCAGGCTGCAATGGAAGCAATTAATGGTTGACAAACACCTTTTCTAAACAAGCAGGGCATGGCAAGCCTTAAAAACAGCTACCTCCATCTGGCCGCTCAGGCCCTCCTTGCAGTTCAGTCGAGGTCACCCCAAATTTATGGCCAGTATGGTCTTAAGAGCCACTTTATAGAGTGTGAGAAGCTGGCGGGCTGTCACTGCAGCTCCTCTGAAATGGCAGATTCTGGGATTAATATTGTTTTACATCCCTTTCTGCAGAGTGGCAGGAAGCTGGGGCTGCCTAATGCCAGCTTCTTTGAGAAAAGAGGGGCAGTTGAGCATTACAGCATCTTTCTGGTAATCCATTTAATCTACTTTAAAAAAAAACACCACCATGTTGAGAAGCAGCAACCAGCACAGAGCCTAAGGCTTGCCGATCAGAAGGTCAGCGGTCCCTGCTCCTGCCAACCTAGCAGTTCAAAAGCATGAAGTGCAAATAGATAGATAGGTACCGCTCCGGCAGGAAGGTAAATGGCGTTTCCGTGCATTGCTCTGGTTCGCCAGAAGCAGCTTAGTCATGCTGGCCACATGACCTGGAAGCTGTACACTGGCTCCCTCGGCCAGTGAAGTGAGATGAGCACCGCAATCCCAGAGTCGTCCACGAATGGACCTAATGGTAAGGGGTCCCTTTACCTTTACCTTTAAAGCCTGTGTTATGTACTGAGCTGAATCCTAGAACAATAGGATTCAGATTCAGCGGGAGCTACCCAATCCAACTCCAGGTGGAAGTGAATCCGCAACCTGATTGGCCTGCTGGAGCAGCCAATCAGGCGGCTGGCAGAAGTGAATCTGCTACCTGATTGGCCTGTAGGAGCAGCCAATCAGGCTGCAGGCAAAAGTCAATCCACAATATAATTGGCCCACAGGTGTAGCCCTGAAGTAGCCAATCACGCAAGGCCCATTGTGTAAATAATGTATATAAGCAGATGGTTTTGGGAAAAGAGCCATTCGTCTTCTCTTCTCCTCCTTGATGACTATGAGCTGAATAAAGAGCATGAAATTCACTCTTGACTCCGAGTATATTTCACTGGCGACGAAGGTGGGATCCTGCTGAGCTGACCGCCACCACGCACTGCACCGCAGCACCGCCACCTGCTGCACCGCTGCATCGCACCGTGCATCCAGGCTTCAGCTCCAGGACCCAAGGAACCCAGAATGGCAACCGACAGCAGCTTCTCGCCATTCAAACCAGCATCAGGAGACTGGGAAGGGTACGCCGCCCGTTTCAACTTCCTCCTGCAAGCGAAAGAAGTCACCAACGATGCCATGAAGAGGGCGACATTCTTCAGTGCCTGTGGAGAGGAGACGTTTGAAATCGCCCGGGCTCTCCTTGCACCTAGAGATGTCGCTACCGTCTCTTACAAAACAATAATGGAACGGCTGAAGGAGCACTTCTCACCACAGCCCTCGGTGGTAGCTTGCCGAAATGCCTTCTACGCAAAGCGGCAAGCCCCGGGGGAAACCATAACTAGGTTTGTGACCTCCCTCCGCCAAGCCGCCCGGTTATGCAACTTCTCAGAATTGGAGAACATGCTTCGTGACCGCCTCGTCGGTGGCCTGAGGGACGAGATGTTGCAACGACGCCTCTACACCAAAAAAGACCTCACGTTCCAGATTGCTCTGGAGGAAGCCCTGGCAACCGAAGCCGCCGAGAGGTCAACGCAAGAGGCACGACCGGCCCCGCCATCCCAACCGAGGGTCTACCACGAAGACCTCACCGACGAATCCGAATCTGACAGGGAGGAAGTACACCGAGTACAGCGGCGCACTCAAGCAGCACACACACCACAGCAGCCTCGACGAGAAGGAGGGAACTGTGCAAGCTGCGGGGAGAACCACGAGAGGAGGACCTGTCGTTTCCGCAACGCAGAGTGCAGGCAGTGCAGAAAATTGGGACACATCGCCCGGGTGTGTCGGGCTCGACTCACCCGTCGACAAGCATCAGATGACCGACCCAGGAGCCCCAGGTCACACGGCACCATGCACCAAGGCAACTCGACGGAGATCACGGACTACCAGGTATTCCAGTTGCCCCATCCCAGCACAGAGAAAATTTATATAGAGGTACAGATAGAGGGAGCCCCATGCCGCATGGAGCTGGACACGGGTTCAACTCTATCCATAATCTCGGCCCGAACATTAAGGGAACTGTGCCCTAATGGGGGTCCCAAACTAAGGCCGGCCCCATTCACCCTCCGGGACTTCCAGAAACGTAAGGTCCCTACTATGGGGGTGGGGACCTTCAGGGTGCAATATCGAGGGCGAAAGCAACAATTGGACTTGCTGGTAGTTAAGGGCCCCTACGTTAGCTTACTGGGACTGGCATGGTTTGGACCTCTGGAGCTAGCCGTTACCGGGGTGAACCGCACTAGCTTACAAGTGGACGTGGACGCCATATGCAAAGAGTTTCCAGGGGTTTTCGATGGGGCATTGGGACGATATACAGGACCCCCCATTGCCCTACAGCTAGACCCCGCTGTACGACCCATCAGGCACAAGGCCCGCCGGGTCCCGTTTGCCCTGAAACCCCGCATAGACGAGGAATTGGACCGGCTCGTGGAGCAAGGAGTGCTGGAGCCGGTGCCCAACGCCCCCTGGGAAACTCCAATTGTCACACCCGTCAAGCCTAACGGTTCGGTCCGCATCTGTGCAGACTACAAATGCACCATAAACAAGGCTCTCACGGCCCATGCATACCCAGTGCCAGTGGTCAGCCATGTCCTCGCCACCGTGGCTGGGTCAAAAATCTTTGGCAAACTGGACTTGGCCCAAGCGTATCAACAGTTGCCTGTGGACGAAGCCACAGCAGAGGCTCAGACGATTGTGACGCACAGAGGGGCATTCAGAGTAAAGCGGCTGCAATTTGGCGTTAGCGTGGCACCAGGCATATTCCAGAATCTAATGGACTCTCTCCTTAAAGGGATTCCTGGTGTCACCCCCTTCTTCGATGATGTACTGATCGCCGGGCCCACACCAGAGGAATTTGAGGACCGCCTCCGCTCCGTCCTGCACCGTTTCCAGACGGCGGGCCTCAAGGTGAAGCGGGAAAAGTGTTTACTGGGAGTGCCGCAGGTGGACTTTCTGGGATTTAAGGTGGACGCAGAAGGGGTCCATCCAACCGGTGACAAGGTACGGGCCATTTGTGAGGCCCCAGCGCCCAAGAGCAAGCCCGAACTTCAGTCATTCTTGGGACTATTGAACTTTTACCATGCCTTCCTTCCCCATAAGGCAGCGGTAGCGGAGCCCCTACACAGACTCCTAGATAAAAGGGCCCCTTGGGTGTGGGGCCAGCGACAAAGGGCCGCATTCCAGGCAGTCAAGGACTTGCTCGTCTCGAACTCGGTCTTGGCACACTTCGACGAGAGGCTGCCAGTGGTGCTGGCATGCGACGCCTCTCCCTATGGCATCGGCGCTGTCCTGGGACACCAACTCCCGGATGGAAGAGAGGTGCCGGTGGCATACTTCTCCCAGACGCTTGCTGCAGCCGAACGAAACTACTCACAGATTGACAAGGAGGGTCTGGCAATCGTGAAGGGCGTAAAAAAATTCCATGATTTCTTGTACGGGCGGCCCTTTACCATAGTGACTGACCACAAGCCGTTGCTTGGCCTGTTTGCCCCTGAGAAGCAGACCCCCCAAGTGTTGTCTCCACGTGTCCTCAGGTGGTCAATTTTCCTTGCCGGCTACCAGTATGCACTAATCCACCGCCCTGGGAAGGCGATGGGCCACGCAGACGCCCTCAGCAGGCTACCACTACCAGAAACAGGCCCCGACCCAGCGCCTGCGCAAGAGGTTATGACCCTGGAGCTGCTTCCCGACCGACCCATTCAGGCACAAGAAGTTGCGCACCATTCCACAAAAGATAGGGTCATCTCCCGGGTCCTGGACTGGGTGTGGCGAGGATGGCCCAGCAGCAGCCCCGGGCCAGAATTCGCTGGCTACACAAACCGCAAACATGAACTGTCGGCCCACAAGGGGTGCCTGTTATGGGGAAGCAGGGTTGTTGTTCCCCAGCCCCTCCGCAAAAGGGTCCTCACAGCCCTACACGAGACACACCCAGGGGTAGTGAGGATGAAGGCCCTTGCCAGGAGTTATGTGTGGTGGCCGGGGATTGACAGAGAGATAGAGGCCTGGGTCCAACACTGCCAGACCTGCCAAGAATCCCGCCCGGATCCCCCAAGGGCCCCAGTCCAGCCCTGGGAGTCCGCCCGACATCCATGGTCACGCTTGCACGTGGACTTCGCTGGCCCCTTCCAGGGAAAAACATTCTTCATAGTGGTGGATTCCTACACCAAATGGCTGGAGGTTGCACTGGTACCATCCACTTCTACGGCGGCAGCCATCCGGGTACTACGTAAGCTGTTTGCGACCCACGGGCTCCCTGACACCCTCGTCTCAGACAATGGAACCGCATTCACGTCAGAGGAGTTCCAGACCTTCACAGCGCAGAACGCCATCCGCCACATCCGCTCAGCACCATTCCACCCTGCCACCAATGGCCAAGCGGAGCGCATGGTGCGGACCACCAAGGACAGCCTCCGCCGCATGACACAAGGGGACTGGGAATACCGCCTTGCCGCATTTCTTCTAGCACAGCACAGCACCCCAAGCACAACGACGGGCCGGAGCCCAGCTGAATTACTAATGGGCCGGCGCCTTGCAACTAGACTGGACCGACTTCACCCCGACAGAGCTCAGGATGAGGTAGTGGTGGGGAAAGGCAGGAACCCCCGGACATTTGTGGCCCAGGACCCAGTGTATGCAAAGAATTTTGGGGCAGGCCCAGCATGGGTACCCGCCACAGTCACCAAGGTGACCGGTCCCGTGTCGTACGAGGTACTAACGGAAGGGGGGCAATGTTGGCGCCGCCACTGCGACCAGATACGGCGACGATTCCCAGGAGGAACCCGGGAGGAGAGCGGGACAGAGGGGTCCCAAGGGGACAGCAGGGCAGTGAGGCCTGTAGAGCGAGAGGGGTGGGCAGAGGAAGCAGAAGCAGTAGGCACAGAGGGGCGCCCCGAGGCTGGAAGGACACCGGAACCAGAGCTACAACCTAGTGGTTCAGTGGCGCCAGACCAGACAGCCCCGGCACAGCCAGCAGCCTCGGAACACGAGCCAGAACCAGAACCCCTGACCAAGGAACACCCCAGGCCACAACGCACACGGAGGCGGCCAGCAGACCTTGGGGACTACGAATGCAACTTCCCGGGCAGGACTGGAACTTAGAGGGGAGGGGTGTTATGTACTGAGCTGAATCCTAGAACAATAGGATTCAGATTCAGCGGGAGCTACCCAATCCAACTCCAGGTGGAAGTGAATCCGCAACCTGATTGGCCTGCTGGAGCAGCCAATCAGGCGGCTGGCAGAAGTGAATCTGCTACCTGATTGGCCTGTAGGAGCAGCCAATCAGGCTGCAGGCAAAAGTCAATCCACAATATAATTGGCCCACAGGTGTAGCCCTGAAGTAGCCAATCACGCAAGGCCCATTGTGTAAATAATGTATATAAGCAGATGGTTTTGGGAAAAGAGCCATTCGTCTTCTCTTCTCCTCCTTGATGACTATGAGCTGAATAAAGAGCATGAAATTCACTCTTGACTCCGAGTATATTTCAGCCTGCCCTCTGCTTGATGAAGAGTCTTGTGAAACTTAAAAGCCTGCAAACTCCAAAGTTGGTCTCAGGTAAAACATTTTAGTTCTTCTGTATCTCTTATAAACATTGCACTGACAGCTATATGCACACACAGGCAAAGCCAGGGAAATTCCATTGGTCCACTTACCTTAATGGCCAAACAAGCAGCATAAAACATTTTACATATTCTTTAGCAGTGATTTTTGCACTGTAGGGATTAGATGAGATGCCCACTGTGGTTCCTTTGAACTCTACCATTCTATGATGCTATATCCAGCTTAGTCAGGGGTCAGCAACCTTTTTCAGCCGTGGGTCGGTCCACTGTCCCTCAGTCCATGTGGTGGGCCAGACTATTTTGGGGGGGAAACATGAACGGATTCCTATGCCCCACAAATAACCCAGTGATGCATTTTAAATAAAAGGACACATTCTACTCATGTAACACACTAATTCCCGGATCGTCCGTGGGCTGGATTGAGAAGGCGATTGGGCTGCATCCGGCCCACAGGCCTTAGGTTGCCTACCCCTGAGGTTAGTGGTAAAACAGGCCACTGGTTGGTTTTGGAAGGAACCGGAGGAGGATTGAAATGGGGAAGGAGGAAAGGAACTACAATAAGAAAGGACTGCAAGAGGAAAGAAACCTCGTATTGTCAAGAGTGACCTAATCTGGCCTGACAGCAATTCCTCCCAATTATTTCTAATCCTTCTCAAACTTAAGTGGCAGGAACGGAACTAAAAAATGTACAAACAAGAGGGGGGAATTTGGCAGAAGAGAAGAGAGCAAGCCGGAGAAGGCAGGCGGAGCAGCAGATCAAGCAAGTGGTGGAAGGCACTGCAAGGAGAATCATGGAGAATGGTAGAGTTGGAAGAGACCCCAAGGGCCATCTAGTCCAACCCCCTGCAATGCAGGGACCACAGCTAAAGAATTCCTAGCAGCCGGCCATCCAAACTCTGTTAAAAAACCTCCCCTGAAGGAGAGCCCAAGGTTGTCATACAGCTCTTAGGGTTCATCCATACTTCTGCTTCTCCTGTGCTGAGAAAGCACAGAACGGAGTGATTTTCTGCTTATCCCATGTCTAGGGATGGGTCTGAGCAGTTTTTGGATTGCTGCTTCACTTTCCCCAGGAAGGTTCTTCCTAGTATTTAGTCAGAATCTCCTTTCTTAGCATTTGAATCCAATTGGTGCAGCTCCCACCCTCTGGAGCAAGAGAAAACATCTTCCATGGGACAGCCCTTCGGATATTATGTCAATCTGCCAACTGCAACGAACACCACCCTGTTTACAGGATGATGGCAATGCTCCAACAGTTGGCATTTTGAATGCTGCACGGTGGTGCCCTTTACATTCCTTCAAAGCCCACCCTCAAAACCTCCTTTTCCCAAAACGTCGTTGGAACAAGACCCCCCACCCCCCACCTTATGAATGTAGACCCTAAGAATGACAGACCTGACCTGAAAGCCCTTTCTTTTCCCCCTTCACCATCACCTCTTTGCACCTCCTCCTTGGGAAAAGGACCACTTGAGGATGATCAATGGTAGAGCGTCTGCCTTGCATGTTGGAGGTCCCTGGTTCAATCTCCAATGGCATATCCAAGTAGGAGTGGAAGAGCATCCCTGCCTAAAACTCTCTCTAGGAGGTAGCCCTGGGAGAGAATGCGTCTCTGAAATCCTGGTGAGCCACGGCCAGTCAGTGTGGACAATACTGAGATAGATGGACCAGTGGCCTGATTCAGTGTAAGGCCGCTTCCTGTGCTCCTATTCCCCTCTCGCTTCCTGTCTATGTATCACATTTTCTTTGGACCATAAAGTCCTTGGGGCAGAGACTTCTTTCTGTTGCTGCCCTTTATCTGTAAAGTGCCGTCTGCATTGGTGTTGCTAAATCCATAAATGTTACTAGCAATATCGGCTCGCAGTCAAATTGTGTGTTTGCATTCCCGTTGTTCCCCAGAGTTTGCCCAGAAAGATGGAGGCGGGGAGACGCCACTTTAAGCACCACCATTTAAGAAGGATGTTGGCAAGCTGGAATGTCTGCAGAGGAAGGCAACCAAGATGACCAAACTAAGCTTTGTGAGGAACATTTGAAGAAGCTGGGTATGTTTAGACTGGGGGGAAAGGAGACTGAGAGGAGATAGGATATGCATCTTCAAATATCTCAAGGGACATGGAAGATGGAACAAGGCTGGTTTCTCCTGCTCTGGAGGGTAGAACTCACACCAATGGCTTCAAGTTACAAGAAAGGAGATTCCCACTAAACATCAGGAAGAACTTTCTGGCAGTAAGAGCTGTTTGAGAGTGGAACAGTCTCCCTCGGGAGGTTGTGGATTCTCTTTCCTTGGAGGTTTCAAGCAGAGGTTGGATGGCCATCTGTCTTGGATGCTTTAGCTGAGATTCCTGCATTGCAGAGGGTTGGACTAGATGACTCTTGGGGTCCCTTCCAACTCTACAATTCTATGATTCTATGTTTTTCTTTTTTTTCTTTTTAAACACTTTTTATTCACTTTTCCAATTAGACAATATAAAAAACAAAACAATATACATACACACAAACACATACAAAAACAAAACCTCGTAATTATCTCATTCTTTTCTCATCTCATCTCTTTTTTGCTCTGCCGAGCTCTGACCTCCCTCCCTCCCTTCATACGGCTTTATTATTCCACTCCTATCTCGCAGTCCCTTTTATATATTCAGTCTCACTTCGTAGGTTTTTATCTCAGTCCTGCTGTACAGTTTTTCTCCATATAGTCAATAAATTTACTCCAGTCTCTCTGGAACTTTATCTCTCCCTGGTTTCGGATCCCGCAAGTCAACTTAGCCAGTTCAGCATAGTCCATCATTTTTGTCTGCCACTCCTCAGTCGTTGGTACCTCTTGTGTTTTCCACTTTTGGGCTAATAGGATTCTCGCCATGGTTGTAGCATACATAAAAAGTGATTCTATGTTTTTCACTGTAATTGTTTTTAAAATATTTTAATCCCAGTTTTATAATGTTTTTGCTTTTTTATTTTTAAATTGTATGTCTGTTTTCCACCCTGAGTTCCTTAGGGAAGAAGGGCAGGATATAAACTCAATTAAGAGATTTTTAATTATTAAGTGGTTCAGAAATGTCAGAAATGCCTTAGGTAGTGGTTCCCAATTAGCTAAGTACTGCAGACCCCGTTTGCCAAAAGCCAAGCCATGGACCACCTACTTTTGAAAATTTTGATATTTCTGTGGTAGTTTTTGTTATGTGAATGGTGCCGCGGACACTCTGGGTTGGTTACGGGGACGTCTTGGGGTCTGCGGACCACCAGTTGGAAACCACTGCCTTAAATAAAGAAATAATACTGCAAGGAGACAGCTGCAGGAGGACCAGTGCAGTGCAGTGTAGTGGTTAGAGGCCTGGGGTTCTAACCAGCACTCAGGCATGAAGCTCACTGGGTGACCTTGGGGCAGTCATAGTCTCTCAGCCTCACCTACCTCACAGGGTTGTTTTGAGGATGAAACGGAAGGAGGGATAACTATGCAGGACACCTTGAGTTCTTTGGTGGAAAGGTGGTATATAAAGGTATTAAATATTGGCTCCTGGTGCAATTTAGGGCCTAATTCAAGATACTGGCTTTGACCTGTAATCATTCAGGGTGCATGTGGTCCCTCGCAAACCTCTGATGCCAACCAGCAGAGCCTGGATTCAAATTGCAAACTTATTTGCAAGCCAGATTAACTTCTACAAATTAGAAGGGGGCTCCCCCACCCCCACAGGCCGACTTCTCCAGCAGCTTCGTCCTCATGGCATTCTGCAAACAGGCAAAGACAAGTTTTTGTTTCATTGTGCTTTTTGGGTGTTTGCCATTGTTGTGTTTCACATTCTCCCCTCCAGCCCAGCTTCTTCTGCAGAAAAAAAAAGCTCGGTTGTTTTGTGATATTTCCTTTAAAACAGATTGCTGTCATTTCAGCGACACCTTTCATTGTTTCGCACGATAACTTTGTACCCCGCTTGGAGAGGAGGAGCAGCTGAGAGGAGCAGCACCGAATTTCTGCAAATAAGGGAAAGCAGAAAGGAAAGGAGGAATGTCAGAAACCATAATGGGGCAGAAACATTTCCTGAGGTTCCTTTTTGGCTTGAAATGTGGAACCTATTAGTGGCTAAATCCACCCCTTCCACACACTCCAGCAGCCCTAATTGTGCTTTTCACTAGCATTTAACACACAGAAGAAAGCTTTGTTGGATGTCACTCCCCCATGCTAGTATCTCTTACCCACAGGAAATTAAATAAAGTAGCCTTTTCAAATGGCTGTCAAAACAAGCAAGGCTGCTGTGCTTTCCATGACTTCACTTCTAAGCCCTTATTTTTACTTCTGGGCTAACTTTGATCTAATTTAATCCAGAGTCAGGGTTCTCCAGACAGATGGCCGCTATGCTTTGCGGTAAAACTCTGCAGATGTATGGCGGTGTGTCCTCTCCTATTAGGAGCGCAGGGGAAGACAAAACTGGGGTGCTGTGAGCATCGCATGAGAAGGAGGCTTCTGAGCTGATTGGAATCGTATTGCTTTGTGTCTTATAAGGGGCATAGGAAAGGGATTCTGCTCTGTTCACATGACTGTCCCACGCCAAACCTAAACCTCTGGGATTGGGCAGGGTGCAGGTTTAAACAGAGGGGGGAAACGACTCACCATTCTGATCCTGTTGCTCAAATGACACGGGAGGAAACCTGAGGTTTCGTTTCAGGTGGAGTGCAACACTCGGTTCGTGTCCAGATGCATGCGGACATAGGAAGCTGCTAAGAAAGGGAGAGGACTGAGATTCAGTTCACATTTAAAGGTGAATCTATCTACCCACCCTGTACATCAATATAAGAACTGTATCGCCATCATCCTTTGAAATTGACTCTTCTCTCAATTTTGCAGTTCAGTTTTCCAACCATGTAAAATGCAATGTAATGAGCCAGTGTGGTGTAGTGGTTAGAGTAGTGGACTAGGATCTGGGAGACCAGGGTTCAAATCTCTCTCTGCAGCCATGAAGCTTGCGGGGGAATCTTGGGCTGGTCGCAGTCTCTCAGCCTAACCTACCTCACAGGGTTGTTGTGAAGATAAAATGGAGAGGGAGCAGACTCCTGTATGCCACCTTGAGCTCCTTGGAGGAAAGGTGGGCTATAAATGTAAATAATAATAATAATAATAATAATAATAATAATGCACAAATATGCATATATTAAGTAAAACTGTGCATACAAATGCATATATTAATGAAACAACATACAAAATGCATTAGATTGGGGGAATGGCTTATGGTACAAAAACCAACATATTAGTTAAAAGTGCATACATTATTGTTCTCCGATATTAGGAGAAATTTCCATTGAAATGCTTTTCATGAGAATTTTTAATAATGACTGCTGCAGAAATGTGGAGAACTGAATGTAAGACTGGAACAGACGGATTCATCCTTATTTACACCGAAGCCACAACTGACCTGTGAATGCATTTTAGAAACAACAAATCTGAAATTTCGACTGAAAAGTGGCACAACGGTTTGCTAAACCGTTTGGTTCTGAGAACCGTAACTTGCCAAGACTTATCCATAATGGCAAAAGACATGCCCACTGTTTGTGCTATGTTAGCAACGAGGGAGACCTTCTGCATGTACACACTGGTCACATGGAGACCACATGGCCTGGAGGGTAGGACCAACTTCGCTGAGCTTAACAAAGCCCCTCTGAACACTCCATCTTCATAGCTCTATAGCTGCCACCTTGGAAACAGCATCTGATGGAGCGGAAAGCCAAAACATTTTGCCACATGAATAAAAATCTGTTTTGTTAATCACAGAATGTAAGAACATAAAAAGAGCCTGCTGAATTGGGCCAATGGCCCACCAGCATCCTGTTCTCACAGTGGAATGAAGCACCAGATGCCTGTGGGAAACCAGCAAGCAGGATTCAAGCCCTAGAGCCCTCTCTCCTCCTGCAGTTTCCAGCAACTGGGATTTAGAAACATGGCTAAGAGACCATGGAAGAAGAACACAACCAACATGGCTGGTAGCTGTCGCTAGCCCTCCCGTCCGCGAATTTGTCTAATCCTCCTGCAAAGGCACCCAAGTTGGTGGCCATCACTGCCTCCTGTGGGAGGGAGCTCCATAGTTTAACTATGTGCTGCATTAAGAGGTCCTTCCTTTTATCCGTCTTGAATCATCTAACATTCAATTTCATTGGATGTCTGTGAGTCCTAATGTTAGGAGGGAGGGAGGGAGAGAGAGATTTCTCTATCACAGTAAGGGCTGTATGTACACACATATGAATGAAATCTCAGTTGACAAGTCTTGGCCAATTGCTACTGAAACCAAAGGAAGGACAGGAGAAGGACAATCCTCTGGCCAAGCCCGAGGCCAGATAAGCAGTCGTTCACAGAGTCTGGGCTTTTTTGTGAGAAAAGTCATTGTGAAATGGGAACACTTTTCGGTTTCCTTTCCAAGCTATCTGTATTTACCTTGGGAGCTAAACCACCATATCCTGTTTGAAAGGAGAAGGGTCAACAGGATTTCAAGGCAAACATTACCACGGGCCAAGTACCTCATCAAAAAAACAAAAAACAGAAAAGGCATGCTTGCACTTAACACTCTCCCCTGACTCTGGATACTGCTAATTTGCTCCTGCCATGGCAAAGACCACCCAGCAAGGATGTTCAGCCTCCTCTGTCATCAAGAGAACTGCTTCCTGGCCTGGCTTTCAAACCTCCCAAACCCACCACTCCCTTTGTTATCAGGGTATTTATCTCCTGAAATACCTGAAAGACCACCTCCTTCCCTTAACACCTCTTGGGTGTTAAAGTCAACAGAGGGATGCCTTCTTGGTAGTTTTGGGGGAGTGGGATGCCCAGGAGAGGACATTCTCTGTGGCAGCCCCTAAGTTGTGGGACCCACCAAAGTGCATCTGGCTTTTTACAGTTTTAGGTGAATGCTGAACACTTGTCTCTTTCCCCTGACTTTTGACACCTGAGATAAGTGTTTACCGAGCCCACCCTTTTTCTTTGATCGGTTTTGATCTGTCTTGAATTTTGAATTGTTGTAACCCACCCTGGGACCTGCTGGTGAAAGGTGGGTACTAAACTGAATCATCACCATCATCTCAGAACTGTCAACAACCCCCCCCCCCGCTGCCTCCACTTCCCACCATCCCCAAACACATGAGTGACCTTGGACCAGCCACTGCCTCTCAACCTAACCTCTTCCTCTTCTTCCTCCTCCTCCTTCTTCGGCAATCCTTCGTAGCTGAGAAAGATTGTCTTCCATAAACACAGTTTTAACAGTGGGTTCATAAGTGACTGTGGAGGCCAATTCTGGATCCACACGTCTTTCTACAGTGGGGACATAGATTTCGGGGCAGGAGTTGATCATCGTGAGGGTTTCCCAAGCATGCCTTCTTCCTCTTAGCATGTTTCTCTCTTTCATCCTGAGTTCGAGTGCCTTCAAATCCTATGACACCTTTGGTAAAGGCTGTTCTCCAACTGGAGCAATCGTAGGTCAATGTTTCCCAGTTGTTGGTGTTCATACTACATTTCTTTAGATTTGCCTCTTTTGTTGACCACCAGAATTACGCTTTCCATTTTTAAGTTCAGAATAGAGTGGTTGCTTTGGAAGATGATAATCAGGCATCCGCACAACATGACCAGTCCAACAAAGTTGGATCCAACAAAGAATCATTGCCTCGACACTGGTGATCTTTGCTTCTTTCAGTACACTGGCATTAGTTCGCTTGTCTTCCCACGTGATGTGTAAAAATTTTCAGACACCATTGATGGAATCTTTCGAGGAGTTGGAGACGGTGTTTATAAATGGTCGATGTTTCACAAGCATACAGTAAGGTTGGTAGTACAATAGCTATGTAAACAAGCTAACCTGCATCACAGGGTTGTTATGCAGGAAAAATCAAAAGGGGGCATATATGCCACCTTAAGCTCCTAGGAGGAAACGTAGGATATAGAAAAGTTTGCTTTTTCACCTTGCTTAACGTACATCAAGGATGTGCTGGTTGCAGTACAGGACGCTGATATCCAATAGATGCTCCAGTGGAGCCAGCCACTTCCAGAGGAGATGGGGATGCAGTTTTTGCCTGTTCTCCCTCCCTGCCTAAAGCACACCCCAAAAAATCTGTTCTGGAGGGTTGGGAGATCCTCCAGGATGGTGTTCTAAGGAGCACTGGGAGCTGTTGCGAGAGGGAGGATAACTGGCAAACACTTTCTCCCCTGAGCGAAGGGCCCCTTCCAGCAGCTCCTAAGGCCTTGCAATGGCACAATTTGATTCTCTCTCACCCTCAGTCCTTTGAAGTCCAAGCTTCTTATGTATAGGGCTGCCATACATCCGGATTTTTCCAGACATTACAGCAGGGATTTAAAAGGTTAGAAGTGTGATCCAGGAGGAATTTCTGGAATGCGGCTTTTTGTCTAAAAAAAAAGTTTTTCCTTTAAAAAGCTCCACAATTTTCAGAATGTCCTGGTTTTGTACTTTATGAAATATGGCGACCCTGCTCTGGGCACCTGGCGCTTCCTCATTCATGCAGAGCTTTGATGAACGAAGAGCAGCATCACATTTTCCAGGGGCAGAAAACTCTGCAGTGTGCTGCATCGTTTTCATTTCAGCAGCCTGCTAAATCTATGCAAAAGCCTGGGTCAGAGAGAAGCTCGAAAGAGATGACATCATGCACATTACCACTAAACCTGAGTTGAATATTATCCAGGAGTGAGTAATTTTTAATGAGGCCTTCTGGTATGTCTTGTTTAAACTTGCACATATCTTCAACTTGGAGCCTGCCGAAAAGAAAAACAATACCATTTGGCTCCGTCATTTTTAAATGTTTTTTTTAAGCACACCAGAGAAGTGCTAAGAGCCTCATATCTTACCTCTTTTTATCCTCAGGTTTACTCAGTCGAGGTGCAAACAGAAAAGGCCAGGGGATTGTTACATTAGGACGCACCTAAGAATAACTTTTGCATTCCTCCAGCAAGTTATCTCAGGAACGTTTCAGCATCACTGGTGGCGGTTGGAGGATGCCCTTCAGATAAGGGCTGTGGCCGCCTCCCCACCATAAGTACAAATTCCATCGGTGTAAAGAGGATCCCATTTCATCAAGGGGTATTAATGAGCTCTTAAAGAAAGTGGCATGCTGCATTCTGGGGTCCCGTCCCCCAGGGACATGAGAGATGGCTAGATTGTTTGTCTGAAAAGAAAGCATTTTAGAAATAGATGCTAAAGGTCTGCACTGGAAATGTAATGGGTCACCAAGGGAGGGAGCACAGATTTGCGCCCTCTTATTAATTGGTTGATCGGTGTGTTACTTCATCTGTCTTGCAAGCAGAAGGTCTGAGACATTGGAAGTGCAACAGCAGTGATCATTCAGTTTGCAAGTTAAGCGTTAACTCTGTTGGTGTTAAGGTCAGTTAACCAAGAGGTGTGTGTGTGTGTGGAGGTGTTGCTTAGCAACCAGCCGGAATCCTCACAGAGTATTGAGTGCTCTGATTGACTGTGTAGTTGTAAGGGAGCTTCTCTTCTGAATGCATGGTTGAATGTCTCCCCGCTGTATACAAGGCCCAAACTAAGGAAGACAAAAGCTCTCTTCGTTCTTCCTCAGGTTATACACTGGTTTGTTCAGTTTTGCTTAGTCATCAAGACTTTTCTCTCTGAACTCTGGTGTTATTTGAGAGATTTTGCTAACACCAAGTTCATCCCCCAGTATTTCTAAGCAGGGCTGGGAAAGAGACACCTGCCTGAAACCACGGCGAGCCCTGTCAGTCATTGATACTCCACTTAGATGGACCAGTGAGTCTGACTTGTATAAAGCTTATTGTTGGCACCCATGTGTCTCAAGAGTTAGGGGTTAAGTCAAGCCATTGTGTTAGCAGCACTGAAGTGACCTGTGTATGGATGTTCCGGGCTGCCCAGGCAACAAGACCCCCCTCTCGGCCTCGCTGATGTCCAAAGGAAAGCAAGATGTTGGCACCAGCTTGGCTGCAGGAATTGTCAAAAGGAGGCGTACAAGGCACCATCAAACCATCTTAGGGACTCTACTCTGGATTGGTGTAGGGTTTACTCCTTAGCCTTTTCTTTCCCCAAAGATATTTCACGAAGCAGTGGAGTTTTAGGATCAGAATTTTCCTTCACCTACATGGGCTACCTTCCCAGGTTGATGAGCCCCATCTGCCCCTCTACAGCAGATGCAGAAACTGCCTTCTTGACCATTGGACCCACTACTGGTCTCATCTGTTCAATCTGCTGGAGCCTGTTTTCACATGCAGAGGAAGTCCCTAACTTACTGAGGGTTTTATACCCATTGGCTACCCTCATCTGGTTGAGCCGGCCAGTCGAAGCCGTTCCCTGGTGTGGCTGCTGTCGCATGCTGACAACTTCTAGGAGCCACAGGAGATAGATGAGTGCATGGTGGGGACCAGATGTGGACAAGCTACCCCAGAAGGAGCGCAATGTGTCCCCCACCAGAGGTACTCCCCCTCCCCTGACACCCCACACAGCCCTGGTATACAGCAGTTTTCTATATAATTATTTTTAAATGAATTTGCATGCTATGCGAACCTCCACTGTTTTGAGGGACTGAAGAGAGGGCAAGAGAATGTTCCTTTTAAGGACCAAAGGAAGAATGTCCTGGCTGGGGGTGCAGGTCTAGATGTAGTCACCTTGGTCTGATCCAGTTATAGGGGTCCTCCTCTTTGAAAGGACCTTTCAAAGACCGCACAGATGCTTTCCAATTCCATAGGCCAAGAATAACTCAAAACTTCAGACAGGGTATACTCATCACGTGAGACAGAGTTCGGAAACACTATCTGGATTAGGCTATCAGAGAAGCCGTATCTCTGAGAAAGCTTAAATTAGCAGGACTTTATTCAGGGAATTCTTTGCAAGGCAGGAACAAGAGGCCACTGTTATCGCAAAGATTGCTTTGCATTACCTCTTTCACTTTTAGTCTGCCCCTGAAAAGTAGATAGGGACACAGTGAAAACAGCCTCAAGGAGAGGACCAAGCTTCAACACAGCTCAAAGTTGCGTACTAATTTCCCCCTGAATTTTTCTCTGCATGTTTGATAATGAAAAGCAGCCACAGAAGGCTACATGCTTGAGCACTGGGCTATTTCGCAGTTCAGAACTGACTCCCTTGGCTGCAGAAGATGAAAGAAGTTGTGGTTTCGGTGACTGGTGGTTTAATGTGTCGTTTGACCATGAGAGATTAAAGTGAATTGGCTTTCTTAAACCTGTTGCCGCAGAGTGAACAGGACCCATTCTTTTGGGTCAGGATGGTTCTGGGCATTTTGCAGCAGGGCGGGGGCTATGGAACAATAGGGTTGCCATATTGTGGACTTTCAAATTCTGCTTCCTGAGTGGTATCAGAAGATGGAGACCAGAGCAGATCTGGCATGGATGTAAAAGAGCCAAGCCTAATAGGTCATGGCAGTTCCTAGGCTGTGGCGCTGTGGTCTAAACCCCTAAGCCTCTTGGGCTTGCCAATTGGAAGGTCAGTGGTTCGAATCCTGTGATGGAGTGAGCTCCCGTTGCTCTGTCCCAGATCCTGCCAACCTAACAGTTCGAAAGCATGCCAGTGCAAGTAGATAAATACCTAGGTATCACTGTGGTGGGAAGGTAAACAGCATTTCCATGCACTCTGGCTTTGTCATGGTGTTCTGTTGTACCAGAAGCGGTTTAGTCATGCTGGCCGCATGACCCGGAAAGCTGTCCGTGGACGCGAGATGAGCACCCCATAGTCACCTTTGACTGGACTTAACCATCCAGGCGTCCTTTACCTTTCACCTTTTACCTTATTTACCCAGTATGTACAGTAGTAATATAATGGAGTTGGAAGCGGCAGGAATGAAGCACCATCACTTATTTCACAGACACTTTGCAGCAGGGTCCCAAAACTAAGGCCCGGGGGCTGGATGCGGCCCAATCACCTTCTAAATCCGGCCTGCGGACAGTCATGCTGCAATCAGCATGTTTTTACATGAGTAGAATGTGTCCTTATATTTAAAATGCATCTCTGGGTTATTTGTGGGGCATAGGAATTCATTCTTTTTTTTTTTTCAAAATATAGTCTGCCGCCCCACAAGGTCTGAGGGACAGTGGACCGGCCCCCTGCTGAAAACGTTTGCTGACCCCTGCTTTACAGGTATGTCCCTTGTCCCCCAATTAAGTCAGAGAGCTTTAAAGCTTTTTCCATGCTAGGTAGTATCATGCACAAAAAGAGCTTTTAATCTGTCCGCCTCACCTGGATTTAACTTTCACATTTTCAACCAGCCTGCCTTCAAGCGAGCATGGTTGCAATTGTGCAAATTAAATCTGCATAAGATGCAATCATACTGTATCACAAACTGGAAGACTTCCTCAGGCTGGGTGCTAAGCAAAGTGGCAGGGTGTGTGAGAGGAGGAGGAGGAGGAGGAGGAGGAGGAGGAGGAGGAGGAGGAGGAGGAGGAAGAAGAAGAGGAAGAAGAGGAAGAGGAAGAGGAAGAGGAAGAGGAAGAAGAAGAAGAAGAAGAAGAAGAAGAAGAAGAAGAAGAAGAAGAAGAAGAAGAAGAAGAAGAAGAAGCCAGCTTGATATTGAAGCCGAAAGGTCTGCACTGGTCAAAAATGCATTTTTGTGTTGCCAGATACACCTCTGTGGGGAGGGAGTTCCACAACATGATAAAAACGAGCCATTTCCCTCCCCCGTGTCCCAGATCAGCCTTTCCCAAACCCATGCCCTCCAGATGTTTTGCTGCACCGTTCCCAACAGCATGGCTGTGCTGGCTGGGCCTGATGGGGGTTGTGTAGGGCACGAGGTTGGGAGAAGACTGTTGTAAGGTAAAAGGTTATTATGAATCAGCTATAATCATTTTAAGAAAAGAATTATCTGCTGGTGCAGATAAGAGCATTACATAAGTGAGATATTGCGAGCTGCCAGCACGAGGAGAGTTGGCAAAAAGATTTGGCCCAGGGCAATTTGCCGATCGGATCCCATCTGTAGTGCCAGAAGAAGAAGAAGAGGAAGAAAATGGTTTCCTAATGAATTTGAATGGAATTCCACACCAGTGGCAGCGCCCCAAAGCTAATAGGTTGATCGCCTGGTTTGAATAAGGTACGTAAAGGAGCACCTGCAATTCAAATTTGGGAATAGGGTATGGCTGGTGGAAGAAATGAACATGAGAACAAAACATGGGAGAAGCCCTGCTGAATCAGGCCAGAGGCCTATCTAGTCCAGCATCCTGTTCTCACCGTGGCCTGCAAGCCGGACCCTGAGCACAGCAGCATTCTCTGCCCATCTGCAAATCCCGATAACTGTGATATTCAGAGGCAGTGTATATGTGAGGTTTCAGACCCACTTCTAACAGTATAGCCATTGTGGCTAGCACTCATGGGCAGCTGTGTCCTCCTTGAATTTGTTCAATCATCTTTTAAGCTATTGAAGTCGGTGGCCATGACTGCCTCTTGTGTGCGAGCAAAGTCCATCATTTATACATGGTGTGAAGAAGTACCTTCTTTCGTCTGTCCTGTATCTTCCAGATCTAACCTGAAAGATGTCCTGATTCTATCCATTTAATAAACTTCTATAATGTCACCTCTTCCTTGCCTTTTCTCTAGACTAAAACCTCCCAGATGCTGCAGCCTTTCTTCATAAGGGAGTTGCTCCACCTCCTTGATCATTTTCATTGCCCTTCTCTGAACCTTTTCCAACTTTACAATATCCTTTCTGAGCCGGGGCGACCAAAACGGTACACAGTATTCCATATGCACCCTATATTTGTATAACAGCTTTGTGAAAGGGGCAGTTTTACTTTCAGTTCTTTTCTTAACTAGCCCTAGCATGGATTCACCCTTTTCACACTGGGTCACAGGTTCATGGTTCTGTGACCCCGAAATTCTGCATCCCCCTCAAACTGATGCAAAATCTTAGTGCTAGTTTTGTGCTGTTTTGTGCCACAAACCCTGTGTTTCATTCCACCCCCTCTCAAACTGAGTAATTGACGTAGCAAATCAGAGTCACAATGCCAAAAAATCCAACCTTTTCTGATTGACTCTGGGTAGCCATTTTCCTTGAACTATCCGCTGTGGCCCCAAGGTCTTGTTCCCCACCAGTGTTCCTAGTGAGTATGGATAATAGTACAGATGAGAGCGCATTTGGAAGATACCATCCTAATGAGAGGTCCATTCCACACAATGTTGGAACGGGGCCTTTACTGTGGTGGTCCCCACACTTCGGAACTCCCTCCATTGCACACCAGACAAGCACCTTCTCTGCCGTCTTTTTCAGCATGTGCTCAAAGCATTCCTCTTTCCACAAGCCTTTAAAATCTTTATCCCAGTTGGTATCTGTCCTGGATCTGATTTAATGTATATGCTGCTGTTGCTTTAAACTATTTTTATAACTGTTTTCATATATTTAATCATTATACTGTATATTAAAATGTTGTTGTCAATCGCTTTGGGGAGTGATTCCAAAATAACAGCAGCAACATTTACGAGATCCTATTGCAAGTGGATGTCAGCTTGGTTGAAAGTAGGCATCGGCTGAGCAGGTTCATTTCATCCAGTTTTAGTATCTCTGGTGCTCCATCATAAGTCTCTCTCAACCCTTCTAAAATATTTATCCCATTTAGTATCTTTCTTGGATTTGAATTGATTTTATGCACCAGCTGGTGTTGTTTTAAACTGTTTTTATATTTATACTTGGTCCCTTAAAACTGTTTTTATATATGTAATTGTTTTAACTGTTTGCTTTAAGATGTGCCACACGGGAAATGATTTCCAAATGAAAAAAGTTATTATTATTATTGCTACTACTCCTACTATTACTATTATTGTTTTAAAAAAACTATCCTGCTTGCTTTGAGCTGGGCTGAAATTGCCGAAAGGAGAGCCACAGGCCTCCTCTACTGTGTTAGTCTGTCTTTGTGTTTCCAGCCACAAACCTTGGCTAGAAGTCGGATGTGGAGAATATGTACCAAGGAAAAGGCGACGCCATTTGCTGAACTTTTGCTAACCCGCCCCCAAAAGGAGAGCAAAGGGGGATTCCGCTCTTCCTTCCTTCCTTGTCCTGCCTTCTGCGTTGCCCATCCCTAATTAGTATCTCAGAGGTATCCATGTCAGTATTTTGTAACCTTATTAGAACAGGGAGAGCTTAGCCAGAAGTTCTTGGTGTTCCAGAAATTTTATCGTTTACTCTCCCATCCTGTCCGTAACACAATTGCCTTCTGAGCCAAGCTGCCTGGGTGTTCCGAGAAGAAGGGGCCAAACTCCATTCTCCAGAGTTATGCAGACATAACCCACTTTAAAAGCTGGCCTATGAAGACACAGAGGAAAGCGCCTGAAGGTGTTGGTGTTTTCGGGTGGGGTGAGGGGGTGACGATGTAGCCTAAACTGGCTATAAGCAATGGTGCCTGCTGCCCTCTTGAGACTCCATCATAGCACACAGAAAGTGGATTAAGGTCTCTCTCTCTCTCAAAACAGAAGAACTTGGGGACATTCAGTGAAGCCAAATGCTGGAAAGTTCAGGACAGATATAAAAAAAAGGGACTTATTCACACAGTGCATGTTAAAACTATGGAACTCACTCCCACAACAGAGATGGCCACCAACCTGGATGGCTTGAAAAGAGCAAATTCAGGGAGGAAAAGGCTGTCACTGGCTGCTAGCTACAATGATTGTGCTCTGCCTCCATGGCTGGAGGTTGGATTCATGCTTCTGAATACCAGTTGCCGGTAGCTCAGTTAGTTAGAGCATAGTGCTGGTAACACCGAGGTTGCAGGTTCAGCCCCCTCTATGGGTCAGGTGCATAGTCCTGCATTGCAGGGGGTGAGCCTCAGGGTCCCCTTCCTACTCTATGATTATATGGTATCTACTGTATGCGGCAGCCAAACTGGTGATTGCGAGTCGCCGCCGATACGATATTACACAAGTTCTTAAAGACTTCATTGGCTTCCAGTATGTTTCCGAGCACAATTCAAAGTGTTGGTGCTGACCCTAGAGCCCTAAACGATCTTGGCCCAGTTTACCTGAAGGAGGCTTCGACCGCCATCATTCAACCCAGACACTGAGGTCCAATGCCGAGGGCCTTCTGGCGGTTCCCTCACTGTGAGAAGTGAGGTTACAGGGAACCAGGCAGAGGGCCTTCTCGGTAGTGGCACCCGCCCTGTGGAACGCCTTCCCGTCAGATGTCAAGGAAATAAACAACTACCTGACTTTTAGAAGACATCTGAAGGCAGCCCTGTTTACGGTAGGGAAGTTTTAGAAGTTTTATTCTGTTTTTAGTGTTCTGTTGGGAGCTGCCCAGTGGCTGGGGAAACCCAGCCAGACGGGCAGGGTATTATTATTATTATTATTATTATTATTATTATTATTATTATTATTAAACCACAGGCATGGGAGAGTGCTCTTGCACTCGAGTTCTGTTTGTGGGATTCCCACAGGCATCTGGCTGGCTACTGTGAGAACAAAATGCTGGACGGAATGGGCCAAACCTTCATCCAACAGGCTCTTCTTAGGCTCTTGGGCTCTTACTGGTCTGGTAGAGTGGAAGGAAAGGAGACCCACAGTAGGCAGAGCCAGGGCAAGTGACAGGTTAACTCAGAACTGTCAGGGATTGGGCAGAGGAGAAATGGCGGAGACCACCTCCCCATCCTGACCCTTCCAGGGAGGAGGAAGAGGAAGACAGTATCGATTTACAACAGGGGTTTGAGGGAGGTAGCAGCTCAGAGGCAGATGAGGGGGAAAGCTGGGAAATCATGGGAGAGTCAGGACAACTCCCAGCATTCCAGACCACCCCATCTCCCAGAACCCTGCAAGCCTTAAAAGTAGGAGAGCAAAGAGCTCAAAGGCAGAGAGCACGTAGCAGCTCCGGTAGAAGTGTCGAATGAGGAAGTTGGAGATGCTGGGAGTAGAGAGTTTCCTTCTCTTTCTGTTTTGTGGGATGAAGGTTTTGTTGGGATAGTATGTAATGAATTTTAACATTTTTAATTATTGTTGTGTTGATATTTGTGTACAGGCATGGTCCTCACGATAAACAGTTTTGTTGTTCTTGAGTACTCGGGACAACGCCATTATTCAAAAGCCTGGGTTCTATAGCCTCTCTCTGTAAAGACTGAAATAAAAAAGGACGGTAAGAAACTTTCCCTTGTCTTTATACTTTCCTGGGCAAACAGCTGGGAGCCACTGAAAGCATCCTGACAAGAACCAATGAGAGATGGAGCAGGCTAATTTTCCTTTTGTCCCCATCCTCCTCCCTGTGGAGTACTAACACTAAGGCAACACCCGAACTAAGAAGCTGATAGACAGTGCTACCCTTCTCCCTGCTTCCTCCTCCTTCATCTCAGGCAGGATGAGGACGAAAAGCCATACCACTTTGTAAGCAGTTTCCTGGAAAGAGGGCTTGATTGGTAAACCACCCTGGCAACTGCAGCTCTGGGAAGGGCATAGGGGTCTCCTAACAACTCTTAGCACCCTGAACGAACTACACTTCCCAGGATTCTTTGGGGGAAGGCCATGGTACGATAGAACGTTAAATGTAAAGTGCAGGTGGGGCTTTAGTTAGCTCCGTCTTTTGTTGGCTCTGGCTCCACCTCCTCTTGGACTCCCTGCCTTCTGCCCCTTCCAGTCCCAATGGGCACTGGCCACCCCTGACTGAGAGGGAGGTTCAGTACCCTTGAAAATGCATGGATGCATGCGAGTTCCACTGAAATGAATGGGAGCAGCGTGCCAACACAGCTCAATGCAGTTGTGTAGGGTCCATCCATTTCAGCAGGCCTCATGCCAGAGGGATTCCTAGGGGGTTGCCTCCAATAAGAGTAGTAACTTCAGGGTAAAGCCAAAGAACAGCCACAACGCTTGTGGCAAACGATTCCAGAATTTCCCAGGCTGCACCTGATATCCTGAGACCCCTGGTCATCATCCCATCATGTTTCATATTAAGCCCAAGTGTGGATTATCCTGTCATCAAAAAGAAGGATCTCTGCAATTGTTACAGTGGGCCAGCTGGTTTTTAGCTCTCTCTTTTTTCCGTGTGTGATCTACTGTTCAGCTAAGCTCCTGGCTCACAGTCTTTCTTTTTTGCTTGTAACTGATGGACAGACTGCTCTGAGAATAATAACTCCATAAATCAGACTGACACGTCCTCCATTTCACAATAAATCTAAAATACCGGTAATTCAGAATCGAGGGAAGAAGAAGGCCATGGTGAGAGTTTGATGATGATGATGAAGATTACAAATCGTTAAATATATATATAAATAAATTAGACTCTTGCATAATCCACAAGGGGTCACTCACTCTCTTGGCAGAAATAATCTCATTGAAACAGACTTAAAAACAACAACATTAAACCAGGATTCATCTCAATGGTTTTAGAGAGAAGTAAGTACATTTCTGGCCTCAGAGCGCCTGGATTAATCTTAAAGCCAAACACCCCGCCTCCAGGACCAAGAATGAAACTCCTGTTTCATGTGCAAAAATAAAAACTAAGCAGCTCGGGTTTAATGGGACGCAACACTCAGGCCACCCGGTATAAAGATATCATGGCAAAAAGATCTCCAGAGAATAGCAATTCAGGCACAGTAGGTATTTTAATAACCTTGGTCTCAGTGTCGGAACTAAAATTAACAGAAGCTTATGAGTTCTCAAAATGTTTAATTAAAAAAACAAACAAACCTTTGGCTACTCTATTGGATGCCTCCCAAATAATTTTAATGCCCTGGGTTTGTTTCCTGGCCATTTTATTTCAGCCTTTATTATTATCCCCCTGTTGCTGACGGGATCTGAGGCAGAGATAGCGGCTTACCTTCAGCCACTACTCCAGGGGTCACCAATGTTTTTAGACCTGTGGATATCTTTGCATTTTTGAGCAAGTGCCATAGCTACTCCCTATCCCCCGATGACCCTGAAATTCATCAGAGAAATAGTGGAGAGTAAGCCATCCTAGTGACTTCTCTCCCCAAAACAAGGGGGGGGGAAATACGCTTTGCTTTTCCAAGGGAACTGGGTAAAAGTCAAACCCAGTACTGTACAGTAAGATAGAATCAATCTGAGCCTTGGAAAGCCCATAGAGCTGAAAAGGAAGTGAGGGAGAGTGGCCACTCTTTCAACTTCCTGCTGCTGCTCTATATATTTCTCATGACTAAGGGAGCAACTGAGTGGTGCTGGTGAATTCAGAGGCTTCTCTGGCACCAGGGAAAGACCTTGGTGGCACCGTTGAGCCCCAGAGCATCACACTGACAACCTCTGCACATGGTTGTGGTGAGCTTGGAACCATGGATCTATCTGTTAGCTGACGCCCGGTCTCAAAAGTGGGGCAGTTTCATGCCTAGAGAGGGAGGTACTTACCCTTCCCTGCCTCTCTTTTTCGGGGTCTGATGGAAGACTAGAGCCAAAATAAGGTAGTGGCAGACAAATGAACTTGCCTTCCCAGGCAGGGTGGGGCTGAGGAACGATCCCTGATGCTTCTTTCAACTCCCAACATGAAAAAAACCAAAAAAAGGCTTGCAAACCTTGGGTGAAATACGGGATTTGCCTTTGCAAAGAATTGTCAGCATTGTCAAGGACAGATGGAAGTCTTTGAAGCCCTTCTCCTTGCTGGAAAAGACATTGAAAAGGAAAGCAAGCTTTTAAGTTCTTGATTTAGCAAAGCATCCTTGCAATTAGCCTGGTTCTATGATGTATGAAACTGCAAACATGAGTAAGAGACACGCAGACAAAAGTTTTCCAGCTTATCTTGGAAGGATCACAGTTATCACTTTGCTTCATCTTCACCTTATGTTTACTGAAATGGTTTGTCCCAGAACTGACTCAATGTTTCCCTCCACTGAGTCAGCCTTTGACAACCTGGTATCTTCCAGGTGGTTTGAACTACAATCAGCCCCAGTCAACACTCCTGTTCTGGCTGGAGCTGTATTCCAAAACATCTGGAGGGCACCCGGTTGGCAAAGATTGAATAAGAGGAGGGTTTGGCCAAGTCAGACCCCCTCAACCACTGTAATGGACTGGCTGGACACATGGGGAACCTCCATGGGACAAAGGCTCAGAGCCTGGGAACTGGTGGTGGGATGATGAGATTGGTCAGAGAGAGAGGAGGAAGAAGCCTGGGAGGGGGATGTGACAGAAGCTAAAGAAGTAACAGGGTTTGGTGAGCAAGGAGAGTCTGTGGTAGAGAGCAGTTCAGAATCAGAAGCAGAGATGGAAGCAGGAGAAGAGGGAGGCCAAGCAGTAGAGACGAGTCAAGCTGGGGAGGGATCTGACTATTGCAAATCAGCTGCTTAGGCCAGACTTCAGCAACAAGTTATGCCCCACATGTTTTGGACTCTAATGCCCATCTGCACCAACCATCACGGCAGCCAATATGAAACCTTTCAGATGTTGTTGGACAGCAGTTGCCATTATCCCTGACCTAGGGTGCATCTACTATGAAGCTAACGAAGCCCCTAATCCTAGAGGCGACACAGAAACAACTTTTGTCTACATTGCTTTTTTTATTTTAAAAATGGGTCCAGTAGATGCTGTTTGAGTTGCACGATTCAAACTGGCGGTATATTTTCCAACAGTCCCAAAGTTTTAAAAACATGGGTTCAGTAGATGCTATTTGAGTTGCACAATTCAAACTGGCGGTATATATTTCAACCGTCCCAAAGTTTTGAGAGTCAGTAGCACAGATGTTGCAAAGGTGTGGCGATCTGTCGTGGAGCAACCCTGTTGAAGAAGATAACCTTGGTTACCCAGACCATGTTGCTGGTTGGAAAGGGGTTCCCATGATAGTTCGAGCTTCAGGGGCCCCCAAATGTAGGTTTGACGTTGCCCTGATCATTGGCCATGCTGGCTGGGGCTGATGGGAACTGGAGGCCAGCAACATTGGGAGGGCACCACATTAATTATCCCTAGTTTAAAGAATTGTGAGAGGAGTAAATTAGTCATAGAATTATAGAATTGTAGAGTTGGAAGGGACCCAACGGGTCATCTAGCTCAACCTCAGCAATGGTGGGTTTAAAAACAAAACAAAACAAGAGTACCTTTCGTGACAGGCAGAAATCCAACAGGCACAGAACTTCAAGATGAGGGGGAAAAACTGCTTTTGCCACTGTGGCTGTGTGCAGTTTTTTCAGAATTCCTGCTTTCTTAATATTCTCCAGCATTCGGCTCCCAACTGTCACCCCCGATTACCAGTTTTGCCTCTAAGTCCATTTCCAGGGGCAGCCATGCTGAGAGGCACTTCTTATCTTATGAACTTGACACTGAGCAAACCAGTGGAGGGGTATGAGCAAGCTAAACATATGGACTTGGGGGGTCTCTGTTCACTTTTGCAGACAGCTAGGACACCAGAGGTTTCTAAGCAGAGGTTGGACAGCTGTCTGTTAGGGCTTCTTTAGCTGTGATTCCTGCCTTGCAGGGGGTTGGACTAGATGACCCTTGGTGTCCCATCCATCTCTGCAATGCTATGATTCTAGGAAGGAAGCCCATTTTTAGAAAGCTGATCTATCTGCCTCTGCCCTCTGCCCATACCCTTTTGGCAAATCCAGAAAGGAGTTCTCATTCCCTTACAAATGATCTGGTGTGCAACCTTCACAACTGGGTTGCGGTTTCTACGCGAAAGCAAACTTTTACTACAGTATCAAATAGCCCTCAAACCCCACGAAGCAATGGAGTTTGCATGTTTGCTCCGGGGTGGGAGAGGAGGGGGAGAGGCATGAAGCCCAAAAGCATTCAGATGTTGCACATTAACCAGCCACAGAAGCTCAGTTCTTCTTCTGATTGGGCAGCGAGACAAAAATTTATCAGCCATCCTCCTAAAAATGTGATTTTGACAGAGTCAAGCTCACAAACTAAATGTGGCAACCAAACAAAATGATTTTTTTCGTGTGTGGTGAAAGTCCAAGGGGATTTCTCTTAAAACTGAACACCAGGCCCCCTCTCAATGACCTCCCCCCCCACAATCATTAAAGATATATTACCACCCAATGGAAATAAGACAAGCATGCTGAATAAGCAAATAAATCTCCAGTCTGGGCCAAGACAACCCAAACTACATTGCAAGAGGAGCAGGGAAAATTATGCAGATTAAGCAAACGTATAGCGTTTCCCCAGAGCTGGGTCAAGACATATTGCTCCTGGAGGCAAATATGGCACTTCCACCCTTCTCTCCATCCAGTGGAATCTTAATTCCCCTGCCACCACACCACCTCCAGCATCGCCTCCTGAGGTCATCGCTTCAATCTGCCTTAGGGTAGGGCTGGCCCTGGATTTCCCTCCCATAGCTATGCAGTGTTAATAATTTTGCATAATATATTCTGCTCCTCTTCCTAATTGTAGAGAAGGGAGAGGCCTACACAAGCACCTTGCGAGGACTAAACATATTATTCTGCAACTCCTCTGGATTTAGCAAGGTCACCAGGCAGAACCATGCCTATTAAGGACTAGAAACTTGTCTTTCAATTTAAAAAGAAAGCTGTTATTATTGGGAGGCGGAATTCTGCCCCGAATGCTACATTTTGTAGCTTTCCTGATTATTCATTTGGCACACGCAGCTCTATGAATCGTAGGGATGGAAAGACACCCCCCCATCCCTATGATTCCCCCCACCAGTTTCGATTTTCAACCCTATCTCAGGACTATTCATCTGTAAGTTATGGCATGAACTGAACTGCGTTCCCTTGAAAGGTGGTGGACTCTCTGGACGTGTCCATTAGTCAAGGATTTCTGGGAAAAGATTTATAATGAATTGAAAAGAGTGTTGAAGAACACCTTTGTTAAGAAACCAGAATCCTTCCTATTGGGCATAGTAGGAAAAGAATTGCCTAGTACAGATGTGAATTTGTTTTTGTATGCCACAACTGCGGCGAGAGTATTACTAGCAAAGTACTGGAAGACACCGAAGATACCTGCAGTGGAGGAATGGCAGGTGAAGATGTTGGACTATATGGAACTTGCTGACCTGACCGGAAGGCTACGCGACCGGGGAGAGGAGAAGACGGAAGAGGAGTGGAAGAAATTTAGAATTTATTCTAAAAAATATTGTAGAATTGATATTTGAAGAGGATTGTAAGCAATTGTGCAGGTTGTAGGTTAGGAAATAAGGGTGTAAAATTATATAGGTTAGATATGTAAGTCGGACAGTTGAATATAAGGAAAAAATGTAATTATTATTTTAAAAAAGGAGATGAAAATTTGATTAGAACCTGCGAAGTTGGAGACGTAATGAACCGTTAGAAAGGATTCTCGTGGAGGTCTATTATTGAATTATGAAATTAGGATATTGGAATGCTGATTTTTATTCTTACTTTTATTGTTCATTATTCTTTTTTCTTCTTCTTCTTTTTTCTCTTAAAGTTGGATGTTTGAAGAGGATATATGTTTTAGGAGAATATTGTTTCTTTTTCTCTTTTTTCTTGTTTATATGTTTGAAAATCTTAATTAAAAAAATAATTTGAAAGGTGGTGGACTCTCCTTCACTGGAGGATTTTAAAGAGGTTAGATGGCCACCTGTCAACCCAAATCACATTGCAAGAGGAGCAGAAAAATAATAATATGCAGATTAAGCAAATCTTATTTAGCTGTGATTCCCGCATTGCAAGGGCTAGATGATGACCCTTTGGGGACTAGATGACCCTTTGGGGGCCCCTTCCAGCTCTATGATTCTGCGGTTTCCAGCAACTCGTATTCGGAAGCATTTCCTGCCTCCGACCCGCATGATGCCAAGACTCTTGCCTTCGGTTTAGCTTCTTCCTTCTAATCCCAAAGTTATGTAGCCTGGGTCTCGTTTTATTATTTAAGTAGCCGAGCAAAATAGACGTTAGAAAGTAGGTTGGTGAGTCATACTTCCTCGAGGATTCTGGGAAATGCCAGGCTGCTCCTTAATGAGCAGGAGGGTTTTGCTAGGGCCGTCCCCAGCCAAACTAATAAAAATGGGAAGGAGAGTTTAAAAAATAAAACGAAGTAAAAAGCATCCAAACGGTCGATGAAGAGAGGTAGAGGATCCCCTGTGTTTACTATCATCTTGAGGGAAGAGCTGGAAAGGACCAGACTGGGAAAGAAGAGAGTTGTGTGTATTTATTTCGCAACATATCAGAGCCCATGCAGTTGTGGGGGAATACACACTTTAAATGAGTCTGCCAAATATGCTTGCCTCCCCCCCCCTTTCATTTTATTAAAAAAGGGACTTGGCTTCACAAAGGCACAACTGTAAGAAAGCTTGTAATTTGCCCAAATAAAACTTAATTTGAGCCATGAAATAGCTGTGGTTTATTGTGTAATATATGTGCTATGTATTTTAATTTAATCGAACCCAATATAATTGGAAGCCAGTGGTTTTTTTTTCATTATTATTTTAATTTATTCTTCTTCTGCAGAGCAACCCCGAAGCTGTTCCCACAGCAGAAGGCATTGTGTTTGCACTGCGGACAGCTCAGAGTGAAGCGTAAATCAAGTCGCAGAACTCGCAGTTGGCAAGCGGTGTGTGAAATGACTTAGCAGAGATTCCTGCATTGCAGGGGGTTGGACTAGACAGCCCTTGGGGGTCCCTTCCAACTATACAATTCCACAATTCCATGACTCTCACACAGGTCAACAGGAGTCTGAAACCGTCCCTAAAGGGCTGCAGAGATTCTCAGCCTGGGACCCCAAAAAGGTGCTGAGCAGCACTGAATTATCCAATTGGCAGACTAAGCAAGTGCTTAAGGCACCAGCAAAGCAAAGGGCACAAAAGAAAATAGGTTTTTTGGTTAAAGAATTTGATTTTTTTTTAAAGGGGGAAAGGATTGAGGCATTTGGGTAGGACCCGACCCAATGGATTCAAATTACAAGAAAAGAGATTCCAACTAAACATTAGGAATCACTTTCTGAGGGTAAGAGCTGTTTGACAGGGGAATTGACTCCCATGAAAGGTGGTGGACTCTGTTGCGTCGAGGTTTTTAAACATAGAATGGATGGCTTTGTAGGGATTCTTCAGCTGTGATTCCTGCATAGCAAGGGGTTGGGCTAGATGACCCTACAGCTCTACAATTCTATGATCAAAGTAGTCTGCATGGGATAAATCAGAACTTACACTCTACACCAGGCACCCCCAAACTTGGCCCTCCAGATGTTTTGGGACTACAACTCCCATCATCCCTAGCCAACAGGACCAGTGGTCAGGGATGATGGGAATTGTAGTCCCAAAACATCTGGAGGGCCAAGTTTGGAGATGCCTGCTCTACACTCTTTCCCCATTCTTATTTTCTTTTCCTATTACTTATCGCCAGCTAAACTAGGAGACATCCTACTAATGTAGATCAAAATCATAGGACATCAGATCCTGCCATGTGTTGCACAGGGCAGACACACATGTCCATTTGGGCATGCATGTAAATTCATGTAAATGGTGTTAGACTCCAACTCCCATCAGCCCCAGCCAGCATGACCAATGGATAGGGATGATGGGAGTTGTAGTCCAGCAACACTTGGGAGGGCACATGGCTGGTCCAGGCCTTGCACTCCCAACTTGGCTTTGATGGGTTTTTACCTTGCAGTCTCCCCTGGGGTCTCTGCCACGGGAGAGCCTTGGCTCTGTGGCAGCACCCGCACCCAGCCTTCAAAATATCCCAGTTCAATCTCCAGCACCTCCAGTCAAAGGGATCAGGGGCTGGCACAAACCTCTCAGCCACACTCGGAGGCAGCGATGGCCAATGTGGCATCCTCTGGGTTTCATTAAACTACAACTCCCATTGCACCTGACCTTTGGCAGTGTTGGCTGGGGCTGATGGGAGTCCAAAACATTGGGATGATGCTGTCAGGAGTATGGGCAGGAGTCAGGCTCTGGGGCCTGTAGTGCTTTGCAGGACTGGGGCCTGCCTCAGCTTGTGCTGGAGAAGCAAGGAGTGGCCACTCAGGTGAGGCCTCAGCTTGTGCTGGAGAAGCAAGGAGTGGCCACTCAGGTGAGACCACTTGATACCTCACTGCACCTGGTGGCAGGAGCTGGGAGGGATAAAAGCTCATCATTTCCCTGCAGCTCTTTGCCACAGCAACGCTATCCCTGCCTGGTTGCATCTGGCCTCTTGATCCTTGCTCCTTGGACCCTTGCCTTGCCGATGCCTTGATCCTTGCTCCTTGGACCCTTGCCTTGCCAACGCCTTGATCCTCGACCCTTGGACCTTCGCCTTGCCGACGCCTTGCTCCTTGACTCCCAGACCTTCGCCTCTGCCTTGCTCCTTGACCCTGCGACTGCCTGCTGCTGGACCCTCAGCCCTGCACCTATTCCTGCTTCTACACCACCATCTTGCCTCTGGTCCTGACGTCCTCAGCCAGGGCTTCAACCGCCCGCCAACCGGACCATGACAGATGCTATGTGGCTGTGGCTCTCCATGATTTCGCACCAGGGTCTTTGGGCAGCCTTATGTGGAGAGCTGCTGCTTGTTACAGGAGAATATGGCAAGAGGGACCAGTGTGATGATGCAACAGAAGGGATGCTACTTGCTTTGTGTAACACTGTTTGCTTCAGCTGCAGAGAAATACAGGATATTGCCTTACACCGAGTCAGACTACTGGTCTCTCTAGCTCAGTACTGTCGGCACTAACTGGCAGCAGCTCTTAAGGGTTTCATCCTGAGCTACAGCCCTTCCAAGAGGAACAAATATCTGAGCAGAAAGTGGTACCTGGATGGGAGATCCATCTTACCAGAGTAGTGTAAGGGGGCCTTGCTTTCTGCGGCCCATCTCGCTACACTTGAAAATGATGGAGCGAGTAGAACACAAAAGAATGTAAGGAGAGCCTGGTGGATCAGGCCAACAGCCCATCAGGCCGGGTATCCTGTACTCAAGTGTGGCCAGCCAGATGCCCATTCTGGGAAACCCGCAAGCAGGTCCCGAGCCCAAGCATTCTCCCTTCCTGTGGTTTTCGGCAACTGGTATTCAGAAGCATTTCTGCCTTCCAACCCTGGAGGCAGATCCGTAGCCGTGGTGGCTAGCAGCCCTCTCTCCTCCTCAAGTCGCTTCTTGAATTGCAGCATTCCAAAGAGGAGTGCCGTGCGCCCTCCCCGTGAAATAGGTTGCTATAAACAAGCAGCGGGGATTAGCATCTCCACGGAGCGCCTTGGAAGTTCAGGATTTGGTAATGTGTTTCAGATGCTGCGTTAAAGCCTTCATTAAAAGGGGATTTGGTGGACTCGCTCATGGAAGTGGGAAGGGTGGGGGGGTTTGCAGGGAGAGAGAGAAATGCTGCCTTTTGTAATTAAATTTTTTTCTAAGGCTGGACCAAGGTTGGGGGATGGGGGGGGGAGGAGGAGGAAGGGAGCCTGCAGAACCAGTCAGGCAAAAGAGGGTGACATTCTTGATAGTTGATGACCCAGAACAGGAAGCATGGGGGTGTGGGAGGGGAAGAGAGAGCGCACTAATTGTTTAAAAGGAGAGCGCGGGCAAATAAAAAATGCTGGTAATGCTAGACCCAAGTTCACCTACCAGTTCAGCAGCGTTTATCCAGCACAGCTGCTGTCCAGCATAGCCTGCTTCATTAGCTATCGCAAGAAAATACAGGTGCTGGCAGTGGTGGGTTTTCTGGGCTCACCTACCCATTTTGTAGCACTTTCCACACAGCTCCTGTCTTGCATAGGCTGCTTCCTTGGCTACAATGTCAAAATGCAATTGCCAGCAGTGCTGGATCTGTGAACTCGCCCGCTCCAAAGCAAGAAACATACACAAAAATCCAACGACCAGGGAGAAAGCTTGGCTCCAAGCCCTTCCTTCCTTGGATCTTGTTTTCATTTTCAGTTGTCTCATTGCTACCCAAATAAGCACCATACGACAAAAAAAAGCAAACAGTTGTGTTGTCTGTATAGGCTTTTCTCAAGTAGAAATCTGCTTACCTACGAAGCTGGCTCAATAGAAATATTTGCAGTTTCTTTGAATGGAGATAGAATCATAGAGTTGGAAGAGACCACAAGGGCCATCCAGTCCAACCCCCTGCCAAGCAGGAAACTCCATCAAAGCATTCTTGACATATTCCTGTCAAGCCTCTGCTTAAAGACCTCCAAAGGAGAAGACTCCACCACACTCCTTGGTAGCAAATACCACTGCCGAACAGCTCTTACTGTCAGGAAGTTCTTCCTAATGTTTAGGTGGAATCTTCTTTCTTGTAGTTTGAATCCATTGCTCCGTGTCCACTTCTCTGGAGCAGCAGAAAATGTAAGGCCCTGCAAGGATCCTGAAATCATAGAGGCAAGTCCTCCCAGAAACGTCTAGACCAGTCCCTGCCCAAAGGAATATGCCTTCCTGAACCCCCACTCCACATGCAAATCTATGCAAAAGCACTTATAGAGCAAAGGGCTGGATTCCCCACATCCCAGAATCCTTGTGGTTTTCTTTATCTTGGCAAAACTCTGTATTGGGGGAAGTCATTCAGAAGTTCATCACACTCAAAATAAAACTACCCTGCAGAGTCTCTTATCCAGGACTGTTGTCTCTTTCCTGCAGTTGTGCAATTTTGCCCTGAGTGGTCTGCTGAGCTCCTTGGGAGTCTTGCATTTAAAAAAAGAGAGAAAAGAAATCTGTAGTCCTTAAGGCTGTAAGACTAAGCTTGACTGTGTGTGTCTGTATGTATGTAAAAAGCTGCAGATGGCAGGAAGCTCAGAGTGCCTAACAGTTCTTGCTGCCTTTCCCCACAAGCCATCAAAGGCAGAATTAACTATGCACAATGCTGAAAGATATGCTGATTGGCTTCATATTATGGTTTTCCGCCACTGCTCCTGTCTAGCAAAGGCTGGTTATTTAGCTGCGGTGACAAAAATGAAAATTTGTGCCATAAGTGGTGGGAAGTAGAGGGAGGAGAGAGAGGTGGGAAAATATTGTTTAAAAAAGGTGGTGTCATAGGTATATCAGTGTATTCAAATCTGAATTGTCAAATTGTGTTATTACTGTTACTATGGTTTTTTGTTGTATGTGTCTTTTGTGGTTGTTTGCATTGAAAAATTGATTAATTTTTTTTTTTTAAAAAGTGCCATAAGTTCTCTTTCCTGGTCACTTGAGAACAAACACTTGGGAAAGGCTCATTTTGGCACATTTAAAAACTTTTAAGGAAAATTTTACGGAAGGGCTGTGTGGCTCAGTGGTAAGCACCTGTTCTCCATGCAAACGGCCTCAGGTTTAATCGCCAGGCAGAGCTGGGAGAAACTCTTGCCTGAAGCCTGTGAGAGCAGCTTAGTATCAACAGCGCTGAACTAGCTGGGCCAATGATCTGACATGATATGATACAACTACCTATTTAAATCAGCCCCTTAATTTCAAACCACGTGGACTACAGCCTTACTTTATTTAGAAGGAAAAATCAAAGCTCTGTGGTGGACCACATGATTTAACATGCAAAAGGTCCCATGTGTGGGAGAGACCCTGCCTGAAATCCTGGGGAGCTGCTGCCAGCCAGTGTAGACAATACTGAGCTACACAGAGCAATGGTCTACGGCAGTGTTTCCCAACCTTGTGCCTCCAGATGTTTTGGGACTACAACTCCCATCATTCCTGACCACTGGTCTTGCTAGCTAGGGATGATGGGAGTTGTAGTCCCAAAACATCTGGAGGCACAAGGTTGGGAAACACTGGTCTACGGCACCTTTTACCTACTAGGAAAATCCATGATCTGCAGACTGCAACACGTCAAGAGGCTGGGTCCTAAATGATTGTATACAGCAGAATTGTCTGTGTTCTTGATTATCATTGTTTAAGAGTAACTAAGGCCACCCAGGTAAAACAAGTGTTAGGTTTGGGGAGTGGAGAGAGAACACTTGCAGACGCAAACTTCTCAGCTCCACTTTGGACGTGAAAATCCCATTTTGTTCATATCCTAGAAGTACGTCTCCTTACATATTCTTCCTTTGTTTTAAAAATTAGACACTTTGGGGCAGGGGGGGCAAAACCTATAATGCAAATACTTTATTATCAACGAGTGTCCAGTATTAGCTTTTCCCCCCCCTGGGTATTACTATTTTTTTTAATATAAAAAACTATACAGCCCAAACATGGCGCTACTTCCAATTTTTGCTGTATAATTCTTTTCCTCCTTAAAAACAAACACAACTGTATTGAAAGACCTCTAAGCCAAAGTGCATTTTCCATTTTTTGTCCATATACACATTGCACCATACATAAATAATTACATTGTAAAAATGACTCCATAATTACAAGTATAATATATATTTTCATATAATATATAAAACTTTATATTAAATCTAGGTAGATGATATTTGGGGATAAGTCTCGTGTCCCGCTCGGCTCTCCTCCTCCTCCTCCTCCTCCAAGGCTGGAGCGGCTATCTGTGGTTGTTGAGCAAAATCTCCAGCCAGCAGGGACAGGAGGTGATGAACTGTCTGGAGTAAGAAGGTCCCCAGCCTTTTGCAAAGCTGATCCGGACGCTGTTGGGGTCGAAAGGTCCGTCGGGGTACCCCAAGTCCGTGGCGTGCTGCAAGAGGCAAGACTTCTCGTAGTCGAAGACCTTGATCGAGTAGCCAGGCATCACTTTGCGCACAATGAGAGTCCGACAGTTGGGAATGTCCAGTGTTGGGGAGTTGACGAAGATGGGGTGCTCGCTACGGTTGTAGGCCCACACGCCGTCCTGCTCCTTGCTGAGCAAAATCCCATATCCAATCTTACTTCGAGTCCGGCGGACAGTCTCGTTCCTGTTCTCCAGCTGCAGCTGTCCCAGGCAGAAGCCGTTTCCTTGAGGTAGGTCATAGAAGATACTGACGGACTGTTCGTACACGGTGTAGAGGCGCCCGACCCGCGTCCGGTGCTCCCAGTAGGCGACGTTGCACCAATGGCTTTGCTTAATTGCGTCAGGGGACATGGTGGCATCTAAGGAGAAGAGGAGACACAGCAAGGGCAGGTTAGTTTCCAAAGCAGCAAACCTCATGCTGCGTGTCCAACTGGCGTTAGAAGTGGACCTCCGCCACCCAAATGCAGCTGATCCCAAATGTGCTCGGGATTTTGTGCATGCGATTTGCAAACCAGTTCAACTGGACTTTCAGCAGGGCTGCATTAGTGGCAATCAAAGATTTAGGGCTCAGAAAGGAGAGTCGGGAAAATGCCCCCTCCTTCCCCCACCCCCGTTCCTTTCCCTTCCCTTGTTCCACGGCCCCAGGAAACATAGGTAGAGCAATAACCCAAGGGTTGCCTCACATTGCCCCACTTGCAAAACTGCGCAGCCCAGGAATCGACATCCTTGAAAGGGGCCCTGGAAAGGTGAAGCTGCTTTCAAAACATGTAATCTGGAGAGCTCAGCAGGCTCTTTTCCAAAAAAAACCATTCGGGGGATTCCAAGGATGACCGTAAAATAAACAGAAAGTCCTCTTGCAAGCACCCTATCTGCGTCAATTCCCTGGCCGCCCCGCCTTTCGCTCGGCTCTTTTCTGCTGCCACAGCTAAACCACACTCAAGTTCTGCACACGCCCAGCATCTCCTGCCTCTCAAGGGCTCAGAGGATTTATTTCCCCGACTCTGTTAAGGAGGCTTCAGGCTGCCCACCCCCCACCCTGTGCCAAACATCGCTGTTCCTAGCTCAGGAAGAGCCAGGGCATCTGCCTGCCATGCAGATAAGTCACAGCATCTCCAGCTAGGACTGAGAAATATCCCTTGCCTGGAAATCTCACAGAGAGCTTCTGCCAGTGTAGACAGTGCTGAACTAGATGGACTCAGTAAAAGGCAGCTTCCCATGTTCCTCTGTGTCCAAGGGCCTGCCAGCTTTCAGATGCCACTAGAAGCTCACTCCATTCAGCAGCCAAAGCTTGGAGGACAGGAGACCGGGCTTCATTAACCAGGTGTGGGTGGAAGTCCAGCACAATCCAGAGGTCTTACACGGCCAGCCACTGCGGTGGTCAATATCGCACACATCTTCATAGCCCCAAGATAGCTCAGTCAGAAGAGCATGGCACTCTTAATCTCAGGGTCAGGGATTTGAGCTCCACGTTGGGCAAAAAGGTCCCTGCATTGCAGAGGGTTGGACTAGATGGCCCTTGTGGTCCCTTCCAACTCTATGACTCTTCTATGATTCATTCTTAGCTCCCCATGCTTGCTCTGGAGTGTGGGAGATAGTGGCGGAGCTTCATGCTCCGGCACCGGGGCTGGCACCCGTTCTGGGGGTGGGGCGTGCCTCCCGGAGGGGCGGGGTGCACATTCCAGGGGCGTGGCGCACCTGCTGGGGGCACGATGTGCCTCCCGGAGGGGCATGCTGCATGTTCCGGGGGGCGTGACGCGCCTCCTGGAGGGGCGTGACACACGTTTTGGGGGCGGGGCGGGCGCCCGCGATGGGACCCCTTGGAGCCTGCCGTTCGGGGCGGCCTGCCCCCACCGCCCCTACCTTCCTACGCCCCTGGTGGGAGAGTACCTACCGGTATGCTGTTCCAGGGCAGTTACTGTACGTACACAGACTCCCAGGCTCTGTGCCCCACAGCCCCTGGTAACCCAGTTCATAAATGGGATTTTTTATTTTGTTCTTCTTCAAAGAATGGTAGTGTTGGAAGGGTTCCAAAGGATCATCCAGTCCAACCCCCTGCAATGCAGGAATCAGAACTAATCCCAAGAGTCTTCAGGGACCCAACCTGGGGGGCACAAGGCTGGCAAAGATTGATGCAAGGCTACTGGTCCTTGGTACCTTCCAGATGTTTTGGACTCTGCCTCCCACCAGCTCCAGCCAGGATAGCTGTCAGGCGCTGACCAAGGCTGGTGTGAAGCGGATTCCAAAACATCTGGATGGCACTAGGCTGGAAGGAGAGTCTGCCAGAGGGCAGCGGAAGGGCCAAGGGAAATTCAAGCCATCATGATTCCTCTTGAGTCTCAAAGATTCTCATCCACTGCCGCCAAAGTTCAGTGAAAATCCACAATCCTGTCAACTTTCTTCCCCGACCAAAACAGCTGGATGTCGCCTTCTATTCTGCTTCAAACTGCAGTTCAGAAAGAAGGCCAGAGATAACCCTGGAGCCTGATAAATATTCCAACCCAAACGTTTTGGAGGATTCCTATGGAAACATTTTCCCGGAACTCTCCAAAATGCTTTCCCTCCTCCTCCTCCTCCTCCTCCTCCTCCTCCTCCTCCTCCTCCTCCTCCTCCTCCTCCTCCTCCTCCAAGGAACTCTGTCAAAGAGATGGGAGCCCCTTCCTTTCTGAAAGCGTCTCCCCTGCCCGTAGGCCATTTCCCTGGCCAAATGGGGCTCAGCCACTTAGAAATGCCAGGCTTCAATTGGTAAGCAAACAGAGAATCAGAAGGCAAACAATGACTCTCTGCCTGCTCCTGCGTGTGGGGACTGGTCTCTCCAGCTCTGGCCGGACTTGGCTTCACCACTGTGGCTGCGCAGCACCAGGCCAGGATTCTCAGCTCAGGGCGGAGCTACGGACCTGGCAAGGAGCTGGTATTCAGCTCCCTGACAATCTATCACGAGACGGCGGCCTCTTGACCCCTCTGCCTTCATACCTTCAAGTCCGATTAACTCGCACACAGGCTGATGCCATCATTTTGCTTGAGAGAGTCCATTGACTCACCGGATTTCAAAAACAAGGGCCTAGTGCCCCTGCCCCGCCCCACTCCACACTGCCCCCACCTTCCCCTTTCATTCTCAAATTTCACTGGCAGGGGAAATATAGACCCCGCTTGCCTGGAGAACAATCTCTGGAACTGTGCAGCTTTGTTAAAAGAGAGTTTTAACTTGAGAGTTGTAACTCTACAATTTTAAAAGGGGAGAGGGAAGGGAGGGGGGGTGGAGATAATAGTGCTTCCCCCACCTCTCAGCCAGACAATGCAACAGGCTTAATAATCTGGCTGGTGCAAGAAAATGGTTTCATGTTTTGTCAATCAACCAAGCCCTTGGGGATTCTCAAGAGTAGCAGTCGGGGGGTGGGGGTGGTGGTGGTGTTTTTTTTTATAAGTGCATACATGAAAACAGCTTTTCTTCTTTGGCTCATTTGCTTGTGTTAATAATTTCCCAATCGTTTGGTAGATCAGTTTGCCCTGAGCTGTGATCCACAGCCCTTTGACGTGGGATTTATTTGGACAGTTTATGATAAATAAGTGAAACGACAACAAACAAATGGAACACAAATAAAATGGAAAATGATTACTGTGGGGAACTGCAGGAACACAACAAAGCAGGCCTGGCAGCAACTCCCCAAAATAAATGCATTTTAAAAAAAACAGAGGCTTGGGTGACCTAATTGATTTAAAAGACCTGGGTGACCAGAAAGGGTGAACGAAAAGATGCAAAGGTGGCCCCAGGAGAACCTCCCAGCACAGGCTATTCCAACTGGGGGACCAATGCTGGGGGACCAGCTGGCTTCATTTGGTTGGGGCACCCAAAGGTTTGGGTAGCGCTACCTATGGCAGAGGGACCCAGGTGGCGCTGTGGGTTAAACCACTGAGCCTAGTGGCTTTGTCATGCTGGCCACATGACCTGGAAGCTATACGCCGGCTCCCTCGGCCAATAATGCGAGATGAGCGCGCAACCCCAGAGTCGGTCACGACTGGACCTAATGGTCAGGGGTCCCTTTACCTTTACCTTACTTATGGCACAAAGCGACTTTGGCCTGTTCCCAAGTTACCAACAAGTTACCAACAGCAGTGGTACTGCTCCCTGAGGGGTGGGGGGGTGGGGTACTGAGGGGGGGCACTAAGATGCATGGGGCTGGCAGGGGGGGCACTGGGGGTGTAAATGACTATCAAGGCTTCTAAAAGCTGGCATCACTGGACCAAGTCCATCAATGCTGTTGGATTAATTCAATTCAATAGTTTTAACTGGATTTTGAATAAATGTGCAATGTATTGCTGCTGTTTGGAATGTTCTTGTGTTGTTATTTTCCTTAGTGAGTCGCGCAAAGCACTATTGTGAATAATGCTCTTTATAGGGTAGGGCGGCAGGTAGGGGATAGGTTTACGGAACCAAGCATTTGAGAACCACTGGCCTACAGCTTTAAATGAGATAAAGCCAGCACTTTAAATTGATGAGCTGGAAACAAGACTGAGGTGGTGATAGGAAGAGAGCAGAGCTGGCGAAGCCCAGGTGCTATAAGGTCGACCCACTTTTATCTCACATCCCTGCTCTGGACCCCTTGCAGTCTCCGGACCTTCCTTAAAGGCTGCCCCATGTATAATGCAACAGTCTAAATGGGACGTTATCAGAACATGGGGAATAGGAGCCAAGGTATCACCACCCAGGTAAGATGACAGCTTGCAGATCGGCTGATAAAAGCCGCGTTGAGCCACAGAGGTCACCTGAGCTACTAATTCTGATGCTGCATCAATAAACACCTCAAGATGGCGAAGCCAATGCTTTGGGGGGGGGGAGTGCAAACCCCCATCTAGAACAGGCTGCTCACCTGGGAGGATGAACAGGTTCATAAGGTTTGGATGAGAAATGCTTCCGAGCCCGCTAGGAACAGTGGCAAGACAAAAACGGCCACCAATACTTCTTTCCTGCCAGGGCTACGCCTCATATTCTTTGCCTTCATATAGTCCAAGTGCTGGTTCAGGGTAGCTTCAGCCTCACCTGCTACAGTCACCCATGTGGTGGGGTCAAGACTGCCCTCCTGACACACACCTGGGTGGGTGGGAAGTAGCAGGGTGCGGGGGCTGGGTTCCCAGAAGGGACAGGAAGTGAAATATTTGGCACAGGCCTAGTCTTACCTGATCATTGGCTGGTTAGGTGCAATACACTCGTGCCTTCCATTTCTATTCCTGTTGCTGGATCAGGCCAGCCACCCATCTAGTCCACTATCCTCATTAGCCAGAAGCATCCATTGAGAAACTGCAAGCAGGATCTGAGCACGAGAGCACTCTCCCTTCCTTTGGCTTCCAGCAGCTAGTTTTCAGAAGCATGGCTGCCTTTGACCCTGGAGGCAGAGCACAGCCATCATCATGGCTGGTAGCCATTGATAGTCCTCTCCTCCATGAATTTGGAATACAAGCTTTCTGCTTTTTGGTAATAATAAGATTTAATACTTGATGGGATTTTGGAGAACTATTTGTGACATGCTAAAAATGATATATTCAATTGCTGTTATGTGTATGTATATATGTCTCTCTGTGTGCATGTGTTGACAGACATAATTGTGGAATCTAGAGGTAATTAAAAATGCAGTCTTTCTGGAGGAAGGAAAACAAAAGCACCTCAGATTTTCCAGTTTTCCAAAGGAGGTGTCCCTTTGAGACCCAGCACTTAGCCTCCACTCTGAGGGGAAGGATTCGAAAACCTGAAGGCAGCTTAATTGCCCAACCTTGTGGAGGAAGATGCAGTTCCTGTTGAACTCTGAAACCCATTCAAGGGAAATAACATTGACTGGAGGGATGGGGTGGGGGCAGCGGAAGAGACATGAATGTCACGTAACTTAGGGGCTTCCAGCCAGACCCCTGGAACACGGCCACCTGCCTCCAACCGGTTTGCTTTGGGCTCAGAAAGCAACAAGTGGCTTTATGGTCCTTGCAAAAAAATTCCACAGGCAACTTCCTTGTGGAGGGGGGGGGAGGATGTCATTCAGAGTCACCTGATGATGATAATAAATGCTGAGCCCCTTGGCAAAAAAGGGCTTCTCTCCACTTTGACAAACAGCAGCCTTTTCTCGTCCCTGAAAACTGTGCAGGATAAGGGTTGCTTGCAACCTGCCTGGAATAAGACATCTCCCTCGGTCAACTGATATGAAGATCTGGGGTGAAGGACATGACTTCCCAGTGCTATACTAGGACCAGAGTTCAAATCTCCACTCTGCCATGAAGCTCACTGGCTGGCCTCGGGCCGGACACCCGCTCTCAACCAAACTTACCAATATGGATAGCTTTGAAGGGAGTTTGGACAAATTCATTGAGGAGGAGGAGGCTGTCAATGGCTACCAGCCACGATGGCTCTATGCTCTGCACCAGGGATAGTAATGTTTATGAGTACCTGTTGCTGGAAACCACAGGGGCAGGGGGTGTTCCTGTGTTCAGCTTCTGCTGGCGGGTTTCCCACAGCTATCTGGCTGGCCACTGTGAGAACAGGATGCTGGACTAGCTCAGCCTTGGTCTAAATCCAGCAAGGCTCTTCTTATGCATAGCTGCCAAGTTTTCCCTTTTCTCGCGAGGAAGCCTATTCAGCATAAGGGAATTTCCCTTAAAAATGGGATAACTTGGCAGCTATGCTTATGTTCTTACTGTTTTTTTTAAAATAGTAGAGCAGCTCTCAGAGGAAACCTCCAGATTGGACTTCTTACTGTCCGAATCCCCTTTTAATTGACACCACGCACAATCCTTGCTTCTTTATTTAATTTTACCCTGCATTTAGACAACTCTAATTCTCAGCAAAGGTAAGTGGGATTCTGGGAACGACAGAGACCCACACACACATATTACTCAGATGGAGCAAATCTGAATGCTTTGCCTTTCCCTGATCTATTCTGCGTTTCTTTAAACTACAAATCTTTTGCACAATGTATTCTGATCTTGCTCGCCATAGGGCGAAACAAGGGGCTCTGCAAGGCATCACATCCCTGCATCCAACCACTCCGAAATTTATTCCGTGACCCTTCTTTTGCTCTAGAGACCATCCTGCATATTTTTCTCATTCATAAGGATCAGCCCACGATGAATATCCTCAGTAAAAAGTAGCTGAGTAAGGAAGAAGTAAAATTCCCCCTGCAGAAAATGGTACTTTAAAGCCAGAAAATGTAGTCGTCAACCTCCGCTGCCCCCCTCCCGCATCCTGCCCCAACACTGCTTCGAATCATTTTCATCAAGCCAGTATACTTAAAATACCTCAGCCTTACAAGTTTCAGCTGGAATGCATCACTATAAAACAGAGCTAAACCCTGCCTCCAGAACTATCCCATTACATTAAGAGCTCCAATGGAGAGCAAGGGACTTATCTGGTGGTGGAAAACTTGCCTGCAACCAACTCTGCCAGCTCCCTCCCTCCCTCCTCGAAAGCTTTCCCTCCCTCCTTATTATGCACGAGCGAGATTGGCGGGTCCCAAGGCAGGCGATCCGTGACAGGGTGAGGGGGGGCATTGTTGGAGCAGCGCTTTCACAGCCCCAAACTGCTTGTTTGTACAAGCCAACTCTTCAGAGACATACCTTCGGAGTTAAGTCAGCTCGCTTTACTCCCCACACCCCTCCCTCAAAAGACCCCTCCCCGCCTCTTTATGTTGCTCCTTGAGGTTGAGTGCATGGGCGGGGGAGTCGGGGGACACACACGGAGAGGGCCCACGGCAATCATGGTTTCCGTAAGAGCTGCCCCCCAAATTTTTCCAAAAGGAAAAAAGTCAAAAGGACTTTAGAGGTACCTCTTGTGGGGCGGGGGGGGGGGGGACTCAGGGATTATAGGGAAGCCAGAAAGCAAATATCCCGGGGGGGTAGGGCTGTCCACACACCCCTAGTTTCAGAAGTGTGGTTACAGGATGGTTTGGCAACGCCGAGGGTTTCAAGGCTTCGCATCACTGTTCCAGTTAAGATCATTGGTGCTTCCGCCGACAGACCAGCGCTCCGACAGTATATAGACAAGCAACATGTGACTAGAGCAGCCTTCACCAACCTGGTGCCCCTCCAGACTACAACTTCCATCATCCCCAGCCAGCTATATGGCACGGGAACTGATGGAGACAGAGCCGCACTGGCCCCTGGGAGTGGATGGGAGTTGTAGTCTGAGACATCCAGGTGGTATCATGTTGGCGAAGGTTGGATTAAACTGTGAGTCTCGGCTGATTGTGGAGGACCCCTTAGCCACAGGAGGGTGGGTGGGTGTCCCCGACACAATGGATCTGTGAAAATGTTTTATCCTCCGGCCTCAGATCCCAAGTGCAAAACAACATGCAGCGGTTCTGCAAAAACTACCGCACTGCCGTGCTATTTCATTTTTAATAGACAGAACTCACCAGCTCCTTTTTAAATGCCCTTCTTAGAAAATCATTCCCCCGCCTGCCCCCTTTTGCTTGCTTTATCTCCCTGATCCTTGGAGCGTGGCCCAAAGCCAGTGCTGGTTATTAATTAATCTTGAGGGTGCAAGTTACATTCCTGGCAAGTCTCACCACTTCCTGCACTGGCTGAGGCAGTGGGCATAGTTTGCCCTGCGCTTCTACGTAATAATGCAACCGCAAGACCTAGCGGAGAACATTTGCAGCTTGTTACCCACAACAAAGAAACCCCAAACTCTACAGAATTTTTTTCCCCTTTTGCATTTTCTGATGGAAAGCACACAGTTAAAAATAGGGGAAGGGGGACAAGAGAGGTGTGAGGTTTTACCAGGAATGCCAAAATGGCCTGTGGCCACCTGGGGCCCTCCAGATGGTTTAAACTACAACTCCCATAAGTCCTAGCCTGTTTGGGAGCTATAGCCCAAAACATCTGGGAGGCATCATGTGGACTAAGGCTGGCCTTGAGAGGTTAGAACAGGATGAGGTAAGACAGAGCCTGGGATCAAATCCCCTTTTGGCTGTGGATGTCTCCGGAGGATGCAAGCAACACTTTTAGGCATTTATACCACACCGGCTCACCCTGGAAAATAGCCCACTATTACAAAAATTCCATCTTCTGCTTGGCTGACTTTTTGCCTCTGGTCCTGCCCACTGCTACTCACATGCGGCCCCCAGAAGCTTGCCTGAAAGGGAGTGCGGCCCTCAGGCTGACAGAAGTTCCCTGCCCCTGTAACAGACGAGACACCTCAACAGGCAACCTGGGGTAGCGGAGATTATCAAAAAAACTGGCACAACCATCATTACTGAAAATGTAGACAACATGAAAGCCTGCTGCTCTAAAGAGCTTGTGACATGGATGTGAGCAGCGGCTAGGATTTCAATAGCCCCGCAGCCTTGAAAGATCTACATTTGTGGTACAAGACTTTGGCTACTGCGGAAAAAGTAATACATAAACTGCACATCTCCATAGGGATGAAGGATCCAGGCTGCTTTTATGTCAGCTGGTGGGCAATGTTAGAAACTCGGGTATATAAGCTAGGTGCCAAATGGCAGCTCAAATCACGGTTGCAATCGCCACACAACGGAATGCCTGTTCGCCAGGTGGTTGGACTAAATGACCCCTGGGATCCCTTTACAACGCTACAATTCTATGATTCTGTGATCTCAGCCACATTGTTTGACTGTAACTTGCTCTTACAACAACTCACTTGTCCTGGTATGCAAGAAAGAGAAGCACACACAGACAGTTAAATTGGAAATGGTATAGACAAAGGCAGAAGTTTTTAAGCTGTGGTTGCCAACCTGGTGCCCAGAAAGCTCCACAAAGTCGCAGCTGGACTCGTGTTAGTAGCAAAATGCGCTTGGCGCCCGGCTAATTTCAAAAACTGCTTGGGACTTGGATGCTCAACATTGGACATCCAAAGTCATCTTGGGAAAGAGGGGTGTCTTGATTTGTATCGGTGTGTCGTCATTTCTTTCTCTTATTGTTTTCATTGCTTGCTTGCTTTGCATACGGTACAACGCTACCACACTTTGGGGTTGTATGTAATGGCGATTAAGGGGACGACGACAACAACAACAACAACAACAACAATGCAGTGCTATTTTGGATGAGGGCTTTTACAGGGCTGTGATCCTGTGACCTCAGTGCAGCCTTTGGCAGAGGAAGAGGGGTGAGCTGAAGGCCTACATAAAACAACCCCCTCCCGCATCAAAACCAACACCAGAGGCAGAGGAAAATCAGAAAGGGGGGGGGGAGAGACATCTGATCTGTTTGGCCATTACAAATCGGCATGGTACATAAAGATCTGTGGTGGCATACGTCAAAGTTCTTATTCTCTAAGGTTTATTTCCTTAAGGGGTCCTATAAAAAAAATATTGGGGGGGGGAAGCAAGAGAAGAGAAGCTAGGCAGGACCTGACAGCCACTTTCTCTCCCCGCCCCCCACAGACAGAGTTGGTGGCGGCAATCGCAACATTGTTAGGAACAAAGCAAAGCCGGAAACAAAACTGCACGGTTCACTTTAAAAAAAAAAAAAACAGTGCAAAAGGGGGGAGGCGGGGCGGCAAGCATGGTATTAAACCAGCCCTTCTCCAACCTGGCACCCTCCAGATGTTTTGGGCTGTGATTCCCATCAACCCCCTCAACATCACGGCAGTGCTGGCTGATGGGAGTCATGGTCTGAAACATCAGGAGGGCACCAGCTTGGGGAAGGGCTGAGTCGAGTCAACATCTGCAAAAGATATCCCCGCCGAACCAAAGAGCAGGATTTCATTAAGTAAATTGCAACTTGGCACAGATTCTGAAAGAAAAAAAGGGGGTGGGGGGGTGGGGGGAGCCACAGTCAAGCCTGTAATTTAAGCCCCGCTTTCAGGGTGATGGCATGACTGCAACAGACTCCAGCTTCCAAGCTGACTTGAAATAAAATAACCGCCCTCCCCCCCCCCCCCCGGCTCCTGCAAGCTCCACCTCAACGAACCACAATGTTTGCGGGTAATTATAACATTAGGAAGAACCTTCCTGCTGGGGAGATAAAAAAAGAGAGACCGGAAAGCAGAGAGAGGATGGAGGTCCCCTCTCTCCAAAGCCGCCATTGTCATCTGAAACAAATTTACCGAGTGATCAGGAGTCTAACTCTCTGGGGAGAAGGTTTTGACCACAGGGGTGAGTTCCAGAGTTGCTCAGCTCAGCAGCTTACCCAAAAGCACACAAAAACTGAGCGTGCAAAAGAGAGTCAGCAAGGGCTGAAACAGTAGTCCAGGAGCCAGAAGCAGGTGTGCAAAGTCAGTCCAACAGGACGTTCAGGCCCAGGTTCAATTACTCTCCTCAAGCCCAAACCACACTGGAAATAGAATTAGTTTGCTGCAAGCCGAGAAGGCAGTTTGATAATGCTTTCCATCAGTCTGGTTGCTTCTTTCAAGGCAGTTGTGCGAAAACTGGATGCAATCCCTTCCAATGACTCAGCAGTGTGCAAATGCTCCCCACCAAAAGACCAGGAGGAACCTCACCAAAGGAAAATCACACACACACACACACACACAAAACAATGCCACAACATAAACCAACTTGCTATCAGCTCGTTGCCTGCTACTAGTGGCATGCTTTAAGGCTTCAACCCTGGCAGAAGATTTCAGCTCTCCCAAAGTAACAAAAACAACCTTCCAACTTTCTGAGTTAAATGCAAAATTGGTAGGGGGAAAAGAAGGAGCAGGAGTAGGAGCAGCCCACATCACCAATTATTTGCTTAGACTGGGCTTGGCTTCTTGCAATTTTCCTGGCACTTAAGACTACAGTCTGTTATTTTGGAAGGCTCTCCACTGTATACAGAGCTCAGAAACCAGCAAGCTGACTTCCTCCGTGGTCTAAACATCCGCATGCCGTCCCTAGCTGGATAAAACTGTGCACTTCAGGAAACAGCACAAGAACCCTCAGTAATTCCGTGTGGGGGGGAAACAAACAGGCATCACCAAGAAAGCAAAAAAGCAAAAGCAGATTTCTAGAGCAGAGCCTTTCTGTGATCCGTTCAACAGGGGTTGTGATTGCAACACAAGGCATTTTATTCGGCTTCCAGAATATTATCTAATGCACCCACTGGATGCCTGAGGATCTCAGCATCACTCCTCAAATGAACAAGCACCTGGCCCTAGATGAGCTTGTTAGGTGGGGTGGCCCAAGGAGCCTGAGTCCTGGATCTTTTGCTCTGGGTCCTAGAAGTGTTGCCTCTTCCTACTTTTGCCCTCACAACTAGCCCTGTGAGGTAGGTCATGGCTACTTGGGTTCCCCATCCCTCGATGAGGAACTGATGCTAAAATATACACTGATCTGTGTAAAGCCACATAGCGAGACTATTGCGGGTGTAAGACTTGCATCCCCAGGTAGCTTCCAATGAAAAACCATTGGCGGCAGGGGCATGAGGTTACCACAATATATTAAAAAATAACAACAACTAGCAGTGCCCTGAGAAATGCAAGGAATGCGGGAACATTGGAATGATTTAGCAGGAGGAGAAAACATTATGGGAGTGCAGGATTTAAAATGCAGCCTTGCCTCTGCAGAGCCCATGCGTTTGAAACGCCTTCCAAGTCACCACTGGCATTTCTCATGGACCATCATCTCACAGCGATACAAAGTCATATTCTGCAGGGCAAATAAACACGTTTTCTCTCTCCCCCTCAACCCCTTTCCTCAATCTCAGCTTTTAAAATAAATAAAAAAGTCTCATTTTTTAAGCTTTATGACTGCTCCTATTGCAAGAAAGAAACGGCCCTTGGTGCCCCTGCTCAGAACTGCTGACATTTCAGGGGAATGAAGTGACCGAGCAAATTGTTGCAAAGTCCCCAGGGCTTTCCAGATGGAAACTGCACTCATTGCCGATGTGTTCGGAGGTGCAGAGTCCTTTCCCCCCTTTGACGCAAGCGAGGGCTCCCGGTAATGGAAAAAAGGAGTCCAGTCTGTCACTTCGTCTCTTCACGGTCCTGTGGCGAAGTGCAGGGGGGTTGTGGCCACCTAGGGCTGGTGGGGAAGGAGAGGGGCACTGGAAATTGCCTGACACCAATTCCTGCACAAGGAAACTTCCAGAGGGGGCGAGAGGTGTGTTAGTGTCAAATATAATGAAGAGGCTTGCAAGCGCACATTCCTTGAGCACTTTGGCCTGGCTGAAATGCGTCCTTGGAAAGTGAAAATGCCTCTCATTTTCCTGGATGGAGGTTGGAGAGGTGTGTTTGTGGCTTGTGCAGAAACCACTGGCCTTTATGTGCCTGCAATCCAGCCTATTATGCAAAGGGTAGGGTCACACATCCATGGATAAACCCACTTTTGCCACTGGCATGCGGCCCCCAGAAAGCTCCCTATGAAGGGATGTGGCCCTTCCCGCCCCCCAGGAGATACTTTCATGGTGCCCAGAGTCCAGTTCAGCAACTGCAATGCTTACACAGAAGGTAACTTAAAACGTACGGACACCCCAAACCCCACCACTGCCAGGTCAAAAGGCAGCACAGCTATGGAAGGATGAAGGAGAATGAATGGAGTTTATTCCCTGTAAACTCCAGTAAGCAATGGCAGAGGCACTGGGCTGGGCTGGTGGGGCAAAAGACAGGGAGCCTGACAGTAGGTAGCACCAGACCAACCAAGTCCAGTTTTGTCCTCACGGTTAAAATCTACAAGTGTGACACCTGGGATGAAGAGGGAGGAATAGGGCTGAGCAATATCAGGTTTTCAACGTTGTGATGCATCACCAGCTAACCATTGTGATATAGTGATACATCACCATGTTGAAAAAGAAATAACACGTCCGCTGGCCCTGAAAGGCATCAGGGTGAAGTCGCTGCTGCCTAATGCCTGGCGCAGGAATGAAGGAGGCAGCTCGCCCACTCGGTCGGAGAAGCTAAGGCAACAGCTGGCAAGTCCCACCCGCAATGTACTGCTGGGTCAAAACGCCATTGCGATCTGGCCCTCAAACCTGTCCTGGACGATGTACCAATACATTGCCCAAGCCTAGGGAGGAAACTGGCAGAAACCTGGTCTGTAAGTAAGTGGCTGGCTGAGGCCAGCAGGGCAGGGCCCCCATTTGCCCCAGTGGACCTGCCTCCCAAATGCACAGTGAATATGAGAGCACAAGAGTTCCCTGCCAAACGTAAGCACAAGCTAATCAAGAGCACCAGACCCCTGGAGTCCTTATGGCCTTGAGGCCTCTCCAAGGTTGCTTTGTCCCAATACGGGCAAGAAAGGTTCTCAGAGAATGTGTAGTCTATTGGGTCCAAAATTAGCCTTTGGAAAGATCTGTGTTTGGGTCGTTCCCAAAACTACTCAGCCTGTCCTGAAAAGATAGCTGAGCTAACAGCTCCGACCATGACTGAAGGCCTACCAAGTGCGTTTGTATAAATTTCAGGAAGTACTTTAAACATTTACACAACAAGTCATTTAAAGAGAAACCTGTTATGTCTCAAAAATGCAACCGCTAATCATTCTGGAGTTACCATCGGTCATTTCAGGCTTCCTTCCCCCGGAATATCTCATTTTCAAGGACAGAAAAGAAAGAATTGCTAAGGAATCTTCCTATCTGGGCTTGAAACCTAACAATCTATATTCACAATGAGCCCTATAGGAGCCTCCAAGCCAGGCTTCGCCAACCTGTTGCCCTCTATGTCTTTTGGATGACGACTCCCATCACAACAACAGCTGGGTCTTCTGGAAGCTGTGGTCCAGAACATCTGGAAGGCACCAGAGTGCTAAGAACAGCTGCTCCTTGGAATCAAGACCATCTAAACCTGCTTGTGGGTTCCTGTTTCTCTGGCCCTGGAGACTATATCAGAGAAGGGCATTCATCCATTCTTACACGCTTTATAGAATCTCCCTCTTCTTTCCACAGGAAGGGAGCAGCTTGGGATGCTGCAATTCGACCAGAATTCTGCAAAGAAAAGAAGATGGGCAGAGAGGAGGGCCAACGGTTTGGATGCTGGGTAAAGGCAAAAAATAGCCCCGTTTCACGATTTCCTTACTAACTTTTTCAGCAGGGGGCCAGTCCACTGTCCCTCAGACCTTGTGGGGGGGGTGGACTATATTTTTTGAGGGGAAAATGAACGAATTCCTATGCCCCACAAATAACCCAGAGATGCATTTTAAATAAAAGCACACATTCTACTCATGTAAAAACACGCTGATTCCCGGGCCGTCTGCGAGCCGGATTTAGAAGGCGATTGGGCCAGATCCGGCCCCTAGTTTGCCTACCCATGCCTTAGAAACTAAGAAACGTATGTGGCTGAAGGTTCCAAGCTTATAGCAGGGCCCAATGTGGGGCAAGAGAATGTGAAAAAAGCCTGCGAGCTGGATCAGGCCAAGAACCCCTTCATAGTCCAGCATCCTGTTCTCAGAGTGGCCATCCAGGTACCCCAATGGGAAGCCTGCAAACTGAACCTGAGCATTTCCCCCCACTGCACTTTCCAGAACCTCCATGCCTGCCGGTTACTGGGCCTAGAAGAGTCTGACTGGGCAAGGAATGGGCTCTCCTCTTTGTGGTCACAGTTTCCTATCTGCTAGGCCCATCTGTCCTGCCAGTGGAGGTAGAGCCACCGATGATAAAATTTTGTTTAATCCTCCTTTAAAGCTATTCCCATTTGTTACCATCACTACAACATCCAGGAGTGAATTCCGTACGTAGCATAACAACCAATTTACTAGGATCTACTGACAGTCATTGAGTAGATGTTTATAGGATGAATTCCACCGGGAAACCCCATTAAGCCTTAACCAGAGAGCTTCAGCTGGCCGTAATGCAACTTTCAGCTTTTAACAGGGAATATGGAGCATCTCGCTAAGTGGGGCCGCCAAGGAAATGGCTAGCCCTGAAGTAAGAACCCCATCAAAGAAAAGGAAATACGTGCCCAGCCTCTTGCTTGATCATTTGCGTAACTCTCTTGACTTCCACCTGCAGTACTCTATCAAAAAAAGAGAGAGCAAAACTTGGAAGCCTCCACATCACTTGCAAGGAGGGCCCATTAGCTATGCTTGCACTCCAGCTGACGACATCATCGCAAAAGGAATAAATCTGATTTCCGCCAGGGGGGAAACTAAACAACTCTCAAAACCATAATCTGAACCCGAACTTTTAGGCAGCTGTTCTACTTCCCCCATCAGGCAGTGCTTCAGGACAGTGTTCCTTAATGGGGTGCCCTCCAAATGCAGGACCAACCAAAATGTCACAAAATAAGTGAGCAGGCTTTTGAGATTGCCAGAATCCTTCATCAAGCCGGATTCTGAACAAAGCAGTTTTCAGTATCAAAACTGGTGAAATGGGGGGGGGGTCCCCCCAAAGCAAGTTTTTAGTCTTTAAAATAGGAGCAAGAGTGATGACAGAGAAATGAACTACCTCGCAAGGTAGCTGGGCTCTCCTTCATTGGAGGTTTTTAAACAGAGGCTGGAGAGCCATTTGTCAGGGATTCTTCTGCTGTGATTCCTATATTGCAGGGGGTTGGACTAGATGACCTTTGAGGGTGCCCCTTCATCTCTTATGATTCCGAGTTTCCACTACCGGAAGATAGGACACAAATCAACCAAGGAAACAAACATTTCTGCATAAAGTGACTTGTCATCCAGGAGCGCCGTCTCCCAAAATGACGCTGGGAAATTTTAGCATCTCATCGCTCCACAGGGGCTTGCTCCTCGAAATCTGGTGCCACTTCTAAATATTTCAGGTATTCTTCCAGCCATGGAAATTAAGGTTGTTGATGGAGGTGCCAGACTTGGGGTGGGGGGTGTATGAACAGAAGGGGGGGAGAGTGTATGAACACCAACTCAGCATGCCAACATACAAATAACGCACCTTGGACCTTCGAGATTTCCCGTTAAAAATATGAACCAAATCTTTGGAGATATGAGATGTTGTGGGGCTGGCTATACTCCAGCCCCACCAATATATGCCCAAAGTATGTGGTGTGCAACAGGGAAACGGAAAGACCCACAGAGAGTTCACGTTATCAAATGCACAGCCAAAAACATGAGACAGGCAATCCTCTTCTGAATGAACGAAGCTCGATTAGAGATAATGAAATATAGAAACACACAACCTCCAAGTATTACATCACCATCGATTGCTAGATAGCTGGAATCTCCCGCTGATGGATTCAGAGCCAACTCCTCCCTACCAATCAATTTACAACTGCTGCAAGGTTGCTGAAACGCTGCCTCCTCGTTTTCTACTTTTGCTTTTCTTTTATGAAGCTAGGGTGGCTGCTCGTATATGCAAATGTGGTGCCGAAATCCACAAAAGATTCCAGCGCGCACAAAACACCGCTTTGGGAATTCACGTTACGCCCCAGGCAATATGTGTTTACATTAATGTGAATGGGGGAAAGGCGCTCGCGGAGGGGAGGGAGGGGTGGAGAGCGCATGAAAACAGTGAGCATTTCAAAAGCAACAGACCCGGGAGCAAAGAGCTGGGGAGGCTAGGAGTGCCGAGAAAGGCCGCCGGGCAGCATTAAGGAACAAGCGAGGAACATGCAGCAGCAGAAACAAATGCCAATTCCAACTCCGCCAGGCCCCCTTTCTGCGCGCAGAGTTTTGCTCCTGCCTTCGAGGGGAAAACTCATTTTCATAACCAGCTGTTTTTAATTGCGCATTCTTCGCAGCATGCCTAAATAAGTAGGGGGGGATGGAAAGAACGCAGGGCTGACGGGGGTTTGCAGGGTTGGTGGGAGGGTGGGGGAGAAGAAATATCAGGGCTTTAAATAATTCTGGGCCGACTTCGACAAAAGTGGGCTAGAAAGATGCAGAATTTGCCACTCCGGCCCTGTGAAAAGAAAAGAAAGCTCTTTTCTGGCAGGCTTGGCACATTTATCCTCACTTAAGAGAGGGCTCAGCGTCAGCATCTTTAAGAACACGAGCGGCAACACAGCTATAGGACTCAACTCCCTCCCTCCCAAGCCCCAGAACACAAAATGGCTGCCACTGGAGGTATTGCCGATACCGGCTGCCTCCTATACCTGAGAGGAAAGGACAACCGAATTGATCAAAGGGATAGAGAGACTGTCCTATGAGGAAGGTTTGCGGCATTCGGGACTTTTTTACTTTAGAGGAAAGGGTGAGGAAGAAGCGACACAAGAGAAGTTTACAAAATTATACCTGGTGTGGCGAAAGCGGACTGAGAAAAGTTTTGTCCCTCTCGCCTAACGTTTCATTACATTGCACAACATTGCAGTTCATGAGAATCCAATGAAGCTAAACATTGGACGATCCAGGGCAGGAAAAAGATAGTTAAACTAGGGCAGTGTTTCTCAACCAGTGTGCCTCCAGATGTTTTGGGACTACAACTCCCATCATTCCTGACCACTGGTCTTGCTAGCTAGGGATGATGGGAGTTGTAGTCCCAAAACATCTGGAGGCACACTGGTTGAGAAACACTGAACTAGGGAACTCTCTCCCACCACGTAACAGTCTGAGCCACATTTTTTAGAGCTAATGGCTCCCAGTTGTGGTATCTGGTTGGGGTAGGGGAGAAATAACAAACAACTTGATGACAGGAGTCACCAGGAAGTCAGAACATTCTGGACAATAACATTATTTTATTTTGTACATTTATCTCCCACCTATCTAATGTCAAGAAACCCCCCCGGTGTGTGTGTGTGAGCCGATGGGGTTCCCCATCCAGCCACTGACCAGGCTCAGACCTGCTTAGCTTCACCAAGGTGGTGGCTTCATGAGCCTTCAGACCGCATCCTGGGCCTCTATCATGGAGTGGGGGAGCAAGGAAGCAAGGAGTTTGGAAAGGGTTTCAGTCCATAGACTGGCAAGCTAACAAAAATAATGCTGGATAATTTCAAAATGGATTGCTATGTTTTCTTAGACACTCCTAAATCTTTCGGTATCTGCCACCAAAGCCACCTCCTTTGGGATAATCTCAACTTCCCTGAGAAGAGATGGGAGTGGCTAACCCAGATTTCACCAACCTGGCGCCTTTCCTGATGTTGCTGAACTACAATTCCCATCAGCCCCAGCCAGCACAGCCAATGGCCAGGGGTGATGGGAGTTGTAGTCCAAAACTGCCTGGCGAGCACCAGATTTGTCGCCTGCATAACAGTGATTTGCGAAAGGCCAGTTTGTGAACCCACAACCCAAGATAGCCTTCACAAGGAACGACTCCTAAGAACATAGAAGCCCTACATCTTGGAAGCAAGAAGGAACAGCTCTCTCAAGCCACGGAGGCCCTTGCACAAATCTAGCAAGTCGAGCGCTAAGCACCTCTGCCCAGATTGCTTTGCATTCAAGAAGGAGCCTTGGCTGTTCCAAGCACAGCTGAATCCAATTTCAGATCACCAGATTCATATCGGTGGCGCTGAAATGGAAAACACTAAGGGCATTCTCAAGTATGTGTGGCTGCAACAATCTGAAAACTTTTTATATATATAAAAGGGAGGGGGGGAACGTATCCAGAGGAATTGCATGAAATGTTTCTACTGATAAACAAGCCAAGTACTTTCGCATACCTCTGCTGAGGTTGGCCTTTGGTGACGGGGAGAAGGCCGAGAAAGACATGGGAGGGGGGGGACACACTTAGAATGGGGGTCTTGGAAAATGAATCTGAACAGCTGGAAGGCATCGATGCAATGGATTCTGCACTTCCAAGACCCACGCAAATGCACTTTTTGCAGAATTCCAGAAAGCACCTCCGCTGTCCTTTTCTGAGTTTTCTAATTACTGAAAAGAACATGCTTCTTGTTCCTACATGTGCAAAGTTCACATTAAAACAGGGGTCGGCAAGGTTTACCTCGCCTGGGCCGGTTCACTCCTGCAGAGATCGCTCCATTGGCCACAATGTGTCTGCGCAGACGCAATTTCCGGAGTCGCGGAAGTGAGTCCCTGCTCCACCGGTTTAGCGCAGAGCACAGGGACTCACCGAATGGGCGGTTCGGTTCGGGGGCAGCTCATGGGCCGTTTAAACGACCCCCGTGGGCCACAGGTTGCCGACCCCTGCAGTAAAACTTCACAGGCAAAAGTTTGACGATTTCTTCGCAGCTCTAGTTGGAGGCTCCCCTCAGGAAGTAGGACTGTCAAGTGCCGCTCTACCCATAACTCCCACTACTCAGCACCCCCACAACACTTAAGAACAGAAGGTGAGCCTGCTGGATCAAGCCAATGGCCCATCTAGTCCATCATCCTGTTCTCATAGTGGCCTTCCAGGTGGCCATTATGGGACACCTACAAGCAGCACCTGAGCACAAGAACAATTCTCCCCTCCTGCTCTTCCCAGCAGCTGGTATTCAGAAGCATTCCTGACTTTAAGCACTGGCAGCAGAACATAGTCCTCATGGCTAGTAGCCATCAATAACCTTCTCCTCAATGAATTTGTCTAATCCTCTTGCTGGACATCCAATTGCTGGACATCTCACTGCCTCCTTTGGGAGTGAATGCCATAGTTTATAACTATGTGCTGCAGGAAGAAGTCCTTTCTGAAACTTCCAACTTCGCTGGATGGCCACTTCCCAGCCTGATCCACAGTTTCCTTTCACTTAAGTCCTTGCGCTCACTGGCAAAGGACACATGACGACCCTAAGTGGCTCGGGCAACCCAGTCAGATAGGTGGGGTAGAAATATGATGACGAGACCCCAAGTACTGTAATCAGGAGAAAGCTGAGTTTTTCGATTTCTCCCTTTCATTTTTGCAATTCCATACAGCCTATAGGGGGTGGCTTAACAGGGAATGTTTAATCAGCGTTTCCAAGGAAAATGCCATGACTGTTTACAGACAAGTGCCGTTTGTGCCGCGATACCCATAATAACAGTGGAGCTTAACAGTGCTTTCACTGTTGTCCATGGGCTACCAGTGGTCCACAAACAGGAAACAAGGGGCGCGGGGGGGGGGCACCAGTGGAGAAGAGCAAGAAGGGAAGAAACCGAGACATCAAAGTCTGGAGAGAAGTATAAGGTAGGCAAACATTCCTCATGCCTTATCTAAGAGACCTTTGTTGAGAATGACTACAACTCCCATCATCCCTGAGCATGATGGCTAAGGCTGATGGGAGTTGTAGTCCAGCAATATCTGGAGGGCACAATGTTGGCTACCTCTGCTGTAGACAATATTGTGCTAGATGCTTTGTATGAAGAAGTCCTCAGGTCAGTACCAAGCATCTTCTGGTATGCTAAGATCCATTTCATCTGAAAGTCTGTTGCCAGTCAGCATGGACTATATTCAGCTAGATGGACCAATGGCCTGCCTCGATATAAGGCAGCTCTCTAGGTTCCTAGCTCTAAGGGCAGCTCTTGCCCCAACCATGTCATGGGCATGGTGACATGGGGATCCAGAAACTGCATGTGCTGTCACCCGGATAAGGAAGAACCAAGTCTTGGAAACCATTCCTGGAAAACAGTCAGCCCATTGCCCTAACATTTTCCACAACAATGGCGTTTGCTTGGGGGGGGGGAGCAAACCAAAAGGGGAAAACACACCCTGTTCTGAGGCGGAAAGGCAAGCTACAGCCAACACCATTTCCCAACTGTAAAACAAGGTCCACTTTATTTATTATTTTGAAAACACAAATTACTTCCAAAAGCAAGAAAGCGGAAGGACACAGCCTGCCGGAGCTGGCCAGTTGGCCGGCGCTGGGCCAATCCCATAAATGTTTGGCAGTCAGCAGAATACAGAGCCCTCTTCTATTGAAAAGGGGGATAGTGACTGCTATCCTCTCCCCGCCCCCCGGCTTTGCATTCCCGGTGGATTCATAAAACACTTTTCAGATTTCAGAATGCACTTCCTCAGCCTGTCCAAGTTTGGAAACGAAGCCTGTAGGAAGTGTTTGGTCTTAATCTTTTTTTTTTTTTGCTATGGAGAGTTGGTGTGTGTGTGTGTGTGTGTGTGTGTGTGTGTGTGTGTGTGTGTGTGTGTTGAACTTCTTCCACCAGCTATCATAGAATCTCACTGGAAAGCATCTTCAGACTTCTCCTGGGCATGAAACTCTAACCAAGAGGGCGAAGGTCCATAGCTCTGGGGGGGGGGGGGGCATCAGCCTTGCATGCAAAAGGTCCCAGATTCCACCCCACACAGCATCTCCAGGTAGGGCTGGGAAAGACTAAGAACTGAAAACCCTGGAGAGTTGCTGCTGATCAAAACTGACAACAGCAGCTACAGGGTTCCATGGCCTGACTGGCACCTCTGTCCGCACTAGATTAAAGCAGTATTATACCACATTAAACCGTGGTGGCTTCCACCAAAGAATCCCAGGAGCTGTAGTTTGCTAAGGGTTTGTTAGGAGACTTAGTCCTCTCCCAGAGCTAAAATTCCCAGGTGGAGGATTGATCATTAAACCACTCTGGGAATCGTAGCTTGGTGAGGGGCTCTCCTAACAGCTCTCAGCACCCCTAACCAATTACAGTTCCCAGGATTCCTTGGGGGAAGCCATGACTGTTTCAAGTGGTATGATGTAAAGTGCAGGTGGGACCCAAGCAGAGGGCAGCTTCTTATGTTCCTAACACCAGGAGTTTCCACCCATGCTTTTATGGGCACAACCCTCCCTTTTGCTCATCTGCAGTTTCCACCATTTCCTACTTAAATATGTAGATTTCTACTCCTAACTTAAGAGCCCCAGGTGTGCACCAAGGTAAGCTCCTGCATTTGCCAATGGAGGGAGTCACTCCCTTGCACATCCCTTTCATCAGTGGAATCAAAACTGACCCCAGTAACACGGACTTCAAAGTGCTTGCTTATAACAGCACCCAAGTGCCAAATCCAGCCAAGACAACAGCAAGAGGGAGTCCCGACAGGTTTATGCCCCATCAGGAGGCATGGAGAACGTCGCGCAAGGCAAACAGCCACCTTGAGCTCAATTGAGGTAGCCAATGCATGGCATTCCTCCAAATCCCATCAGCACCAGCCAGCATGGCCAATGGGCAGGGATGCTGAGAGGGGCAGTCTAGACATCTAGAGGGCACAAGGATCGTAGAATGTTAGAGCTGGAAGGCACCACAAGGGTCATCTAGTCCAGCCACCGTGTAACGCAGGAACCTTTTTGCCCAACATTGGGTTCAAACCCACAAGCCTGAGATTAAGAGTCTCATACAGGGGTCCCCAAACTAAGGCCCGGGGGCCGGATGCGGTCCAATCGCCTTCTAAATCCGGCCCGCGGATGGTCCAGGAATCAGCATGTTTTTACATGAGTAGAATGTGTCCTTTTATTTAAAATGCATCTCTGGGTTATTTGTGGGGCCTGCCTGGTGCTTTTACATGAGTAGAATGTGTCCTTTTATTTAAAATGCATCTCTGGGTTATTTGTGGGGCATAGGAATTCGTTCATATTTTTTTCCAAAATATAGTCTGGCCCCCCACAAGGTCTGAGAGACAGTGGACTGGCCCCCTGCTGAAAAAGTTTGCTGGTCCCTGGTCTCATAGTTGTGGGGAAGGCTGACCTAGATGGACCAATCATCTGACTTGGTTTAAGGCAGCTTCCTTCCTAACCTCCACAATGGCTGCATTGGTTCCTCTGAATCAAATCCAGGAAAGCAATGCACAGTACAGCATCTTAGCACAGTACGATCAGATATTACATGGGGGTGATGGTGTTCAGTTCCAAGGGTACTATATATACACACAAAAACGTGCATACTCAAAAGCCTACTAACCCAACCCCCATGCAAACATCTGGGGGCTTTCGGAACTGGCACACCGGCTCCAGAAACCCTAGGATGCTCTTGCGAAATCACACAGGGCTGTCCACATCCACGCAACAATTTGCAGGAGCATCGCACACCCAGCAAGAGGAGAGAGAGCAAAGCCATCTCCATGCACTGGCTGGCTGTGGGATTTCAAGCAGCCTTCAGCTGCTCAAGTGGAATAAGCCTAAGACGTTGTGGTACTGTATGTCCTGTTTAAATCTTCTTTGCATCACCAATGGGCAGGCGGAAATGCTTGTTTCCCCAAACAAGAGACTGCTACGGCCGTTGAGATCCAGACATTTGTAAGGGGGTGGGGGGAGGTCGTCTTAGAAAGGCTTTCTATGTGAAGTACTTTTGTCCTGACACAGAAGCTAAACATCAGTTTGACACATTTCTATCCTTCAAACCACCACCCCTCAGAACTGGAATTTTTCCTCAGCTGGAAAAGGTTAAATAAAGCAGGCATCCCTCCCTCTCATGCTCTCTTTAGGTATATACCTTTTTTCAGATTAGCCATTCTCTGATTCTTTATTGGGGGAAAACTGAAACAACAAAGTGTGTGTGTGTGAATACAGCCAATGGAAATGCAGGTTGATGGTGGGCTGGTGTCCTGGGGACTGGTAGAAGGTTATGTTCCTCAATCTATATATTCTTCCCTTCCTTTTACCACAACAAATCTGACACCCCCATAAATCCACAAAATGCAAATAGTAGGTTGCTCTGTACATTTTATATAGATTTTCATAACACATGTCTAGCTTGGTAATGCAAATTTTCTCATTGTAAACATTTCAGCTTCTTTGTGTTTCCTCTCTCTCTGAAGGACTGTCACGTGGAGTGTGGAACAAGCTTGTTTTTCTGCTACTCTGGAGGGCAGGACCCAAAACAACGAATTCAAATGGAAAGAGAGGAGATTCCAACTCAACCTTAGGAAGAGCTTTCTGATAGGAAGAGCTGTTCCAACAGTGGAATGGACTCTCTTGGGATTCCTTAGCTGCCATTCCTGCATTGCTGGGGTTGGACTAGATGACCCTCGGGCCCTTTTCCAACTCTTGTGATTTCCAATTCTATGATTTTATATCTGATTAGAGAGGAGCGGGGATGAGAAAAGAATCGGAACAGTCTCAGGCCAGGTTCCTGAGAAGTTCAAAGCTGTCGGCAGCCGAACCAGGAACGGCCAACACTGTATTCTCAAGAGCTGAATCGACACAAATGCCCAGTGTTCCAGGGCAGCAGGATTCAACCGCCCGAAATTCTTTGAAATTATGGGTGTTTCTCTGAAGTTCTCTCCCTTCAGTTTGTTTTGGGAGGGTTTTGATTTTCTGCCTTTTTCCTTTTTTTAAAGGTATTCTTCCGCCATCTCTGACTCTCCAACCAGGGCCCCCCTCCCCCTCCTGAGACCCGAGCTTTCTCCAAAAAAGCAAATTGCTGAGTTTGGATTTGGCACCTCCAGGAAAAGGAGGCACCTTTGATGAATACCAAGCGGGCAGACTTCAATCGCTTCAATGAGAGCCGTGCGTTTAATAAGTTATTTCCGTGGAAAAACCTTGGTCACAGAGTTTGGAGGGAAGGCTTATAAACGCCTCCCCCTCATCAAAGCAGCAGAGGAGGAATGGGGCGGATGGGGGGGAGTTAATGTAACTCTAAAAATCTTCTCTCCACAGGTTTCCAGAAGAACTCAAGAGTTTCTCCTATATATTACTGACCTGGTTCTTAAGCACGATAAAAGAAAACAAATTTTGACCAGCAAACGCGTATATACCCTTAGGACAAGGGTGGAGGGACCTCAGATGCAAGAACTGAATGCGGCCCCCAGGCATTTCTATCTGGCCCTCGGAACTTTCGTCATGCCACCCCCTCACTGTGACTCCACTTTTCACCCTGAGTGTTTTGTCCTAGCAGGATATACGTCCTTCAGCTCCCATATTGCCTCTTGGTTGTCCGGATGGAGAAGAGAGGTGTGACCGTGTGTGGAATCATAGAAGTAGAATAACAGAAACATAGAATTGTAGAATTGGAAGGAATCTCAAAGGTCATCAAGTTCAACCCCTTGTGATGCGGGAATCTTTCACCCGACATGTGGCTCGAAGCCACGACCCTGAGATTGAAAGTCTCTTGTTCTATTGTCTGCTCCAAGCACTTTAGCCTCCACTCACTACTAGCTTGCATGTGGCCCTTGGAAGGCTGGCCAGAAAGAAATGTTCCCCAGCTCTGTTCTATGCCTTTACTTGCCTAAAAGCATGGGGTAGGGAGTTGGCCTGGGAGGGCACCTTTTATTCTCCTAAGGTTTTGGTTGTGTTTTTTTAGTATTTCTCATAGTCTGCTCAGGCTTCTAGTCCTCAAGGATGTGGGATCCATGATTAATGAAAGCACCTTTTAACACACTATCTTGGCAAAGGGCCTCTCCTAGCCCTCCTATGCGGTGATTTTGCCGACTAGCGTGGATTTGACTGCTGACTGGCTTATGCTGAGGTTTTAAGATGTAGTTCACTGGCTTTGGGATTACGGGGTCAGCGGAAGCTGCGTTATCCTGAATCAGGCCCACTGGTTATCAGCTCTGCAGAGTTTCAGACAAGGGGTAATTCCCAGATCTACCTGGAGGTGGCAGAGGTCCTTCTGCATGCAAAACAGATGCCCTAGCCATGAGCTGCAGCCCTTCCTGCTTGGAGCGCCTTCAGACAACAAAGCAGTGTAGAAACGGACTATTGCCATCATCTTCATCATTCTCCACCACCCCAAAAAGCAAACCAATGTGGTTCCAGGCAAATTCATCCTCCCAGCTGACCACTTTTATAAACTACCTTTCTGATAGGAGATTGATCCATTTCATGAGCAAAAGCATGTTCCACTATTGTGGGTGGTGGCAGCCTCTTCCCTGCTGGTACAATTCACCAGACTCGAAACCTGGTGCCCTCCGGATGGGCCTGATCCAGCAGGGCTCTTGTAATGTTCTTAGGGTGTGTTCCAAAGCCCCCTGCTTCATCAGTGGAGCTTGGAGCACAAGAACAACATCTAAGGGAGGGTTCAGTAGCGGCTCTACCTCCTAGGTCTGCCTTCCCCAACCTGGTGACTGGAGGACACACAGCCAAGAGAAGGCTATTCTAGAGCAAGTCACATCTAGCTTCCTGCTCTAGACCACTGTTGATGGGACGGCAGCTCCCATCAATCCCAGACAGCATGGCCAATGCTCAGGGTTGATGGGAGCTGCCCGTCCACCAACATCTTGAAGGCCGCAGGTAAGCCCACCTGTGGCCCAATTTTTTGTTGTTCTTGCTTGAGAAGGAAGTGTGCAAACAGCGTCTGATCATGGAGGAGAGGAGGACTATTGACTACTTGCCACGATGGCTATGCTCTGCCTCTACAATCAGAGGCAACAATGCTTCCGAATACCAGTTGCTGGAAAAAGCAGGAGGGGAGAGGGCTCTAGTGCTCAGGTCCTGCTTGCAGGTTTCTGACAGGTATCTGGTTGGCCACTGTGAGAACAGGATGCCGGACTAGAGGGGCCACTGGCCTGGTCCAGCAGGAAGATCTTATATTCTTCTGGCTCCACACTTTTCAGGCTGCTGGGAAAGCTCACGCCACAATAACAGGTTTTTGTTTTTGTTTTGAACCGCAAGAATAAAAACAGCAACCCTCTTGGAAATTAACACTTTCCCCCACTGCCTTGGTTGGATTTTTTTTCTCATCAGGGAGAAAAGACTTTGGAGGCCTGAGAAGTCACTTTTGCCAGGAGTTCCAAAGAGGGTTAAAAGTTTTGTGAAAACAAAGGGAAGGAATGTATTCTTGGAGGGGAGGGGGAAGGAGATTCTCCCCCTCCTTTATTATTATTTTTTTAAAGCAACAAAATTGCTCAGTCATGCTGTAGCTCTGCGATTTTTCATCCAAAAAGGTTTATGGAATCGTTCGGCCCATATGGGGAAAGCGCCCACAAGGGGCAAATAATTTTTACTTTTTTTTTGGAAGCATACTGGAAAAGAAATGCCCTTTTATTTCCCATCGGCAAAATAGGTCCATAGAGGAAAAAATGTTTAATATAAAAACATCTGAACGAAGTATCCCCAGCTACTTTCTTTGCTTACTTCTTCCCCCACCATGCCTTTTTTTTTTTTTTTTTGCTTCTAAGTACTACTTTTTGGCAAAGGACACGTTAGCCCGATTGTAACAGGGTACACAGAGAAAGAAAGGCCAAATAACATGAAATGAAGGGGAAGCCCAAGGAGGGAAATATACATCCTTTAAGCACCGGGCAGAGATGCAACTGCTTGCACAAAGAGGTCTCCCTCCTCCTCTCATATAGGCCCTTTCATATTGTGTCATCATTAGGGGAACTTCTCATTTTGAGACAGGGGCTTCTACGTGATTTATTTATTTAACTTATTTATTAAATTTGTCAGTTCTGCTTTGCCACCCAAAGCGACTTACGGCCAAACATCAACAGACAATAAACCCCACAGAGATACAATTAAAACCAAGAGGAAAGAGAAGTACTGTACTTTAAAAGCATCCCATCCACTGGAACATCTATGAAACGAGCTCTCTCCCTCTTTCAATATGTGGCTGGCACAGCTGTTATTCAACCTTCAACGCCAGTTAAAGACATACAGTGGTACCTCTGGTTATGGATGGGATCCGTTCCAGAGGCCCGGCCGTACCCCAAAAAGTCCGTGACCGGAGGCGCCCTTCTGCGCATGCACGCACGGCGAAACCCAGAAGTATACACTTCCAGGTTTGCCGCGTTCGCAACCCGAAGTTTACATATCCAGAGGGATACATAAGCAGAATTACGACTGTATTTATTTATCTGGCCAGGCTTTCGGAAGGGGTCGTCAGTAATGGATTAATGTAAGAACAGCCCTGCCGGATCACACCAACAGCCCATCTAGTCCAGCATCCTGAACTCACAGTAGCCAACCACAGGGAACCTCCAGGCAGGATCTAAGAGTAAGAGCCCTATCCCCTCCTGTGGATTCCAGCAATTGGGTTGGTGGTCATTCTGCTGTAGCGCTGTGCTCTGGTTTCGTACCATTCCTGTTTCAATCATTTTCATATTCATGCTATTGCTGTCAGCTGCCTGAACCAACAGAGGACAGGCTAGAAATCAAAATAATAGGGCATGTTCTTCGGAATGGAACCTCGGGCCTGGGGTCTGAATGTGGCCCTCCACGCCATTCCATCTGGCCCTCAGAACTCTTTGGGGGCCACACACCCTCCCCAGCCTTGTATCACACCATCCTTGACTGCTTTCCCCGGGCTGGAATGTGTCCTACAGGAGAAAATTTGCATCCCTAGCCCCACCCACTTTGCCACTCCCCCCACCCACTGGCACACCTGAAGCATGCCCAGAAGAGAATGCACCTCTCAGGCTGAAAAGGGTTCCCCTCTTCTTCGATCTGGTCTGGAGGCACATGACTTTGCTGAACTTCAACCAGTCCTTGGATAGAGGACCTGCTAGCCTGAAAGCCAGTAGTTGGGAGTGTCAAGACTAGGACACAGGAGATCGGGGTTCAAATCCCCACCCGGCCAGGAAGCTCACTGGGTGTGACCCCCAGGGTTACTGCCTCTCAACCTAACCTACCCTGTAGGATGGTTGTGGGGATTAAATGAGGAAGGGGAGAAATCATGTGTGCCGCTGTGAGCTCCTGGGAGAAAAGGTGGAATTATAAATGCAACCAACTAAACAAATAAATTCATTGGATTTCACGATGCCACTTTCCTTCCTTCATGAATGCAAGAGTGGCTATCATTGGGGCTACTAGCCACGATGGCTATTGCTCTGCCTCCACAGTTAGAGGCAGCAATGTTTATGAATACTGGTTGCTGGAAACCACAGGAGGGGAGAGGGATCTTGGGCTCAGATCCTGCCTGTGGGCTTCCTTTTCAGGCTTCTGGTCAGAACTTGCTGTTGCTCAAGTATGGCATGCTCAGGGTTAACTTCAGCTTGTCTCTTATCCTATATATATATATATATATATATATATATATATATATATAATCCTCCCCACTGGGGAAAAGATAAATAGCCCACATTACACTCTTATGAAGAGTTGCGCCACTTGAAATTCCACGGTAGGAGATGGGAATATCCAGTTACACTACAATCTTGGTCACAAAGTGATCGTTATTTTGTTCCCAAAGAAAAGTTTAAACCCGCTTTCTTCTCCCGTCAACAACGCAGGGCTCAGATACCACAGAATCTAATCCGCCACCTTCCCCCTGGAAGCTCACAGCTATTGTGTGTTTTCATCTGCGGTTTATTTAAAGAGGGGGCTGTATGTGGAAACGGATCATTCTGAGACATTATTTTAGAACTGAAGGCACCGAAGTTTTCATGCTGAAAGTTTTCATATGCGAGCCTTTGGCCCGGTGGTCAGGAGCTATATTTACTGAAGTTCCACATCTGAGTCACAAGCCAATATAGGCCAAGCCCCGATCCAAACGCCAGCTCTCCTTCCTGGGTTGTGGGGCTGGAGAAATATCTCAAATTCCTGCATGTCAGAATCAAATTTGCCGATGCTCTCCCAACACTTCCTCCCCGCTCTGGGATTTAGCACCAAGAGGACAAAGAGGGCAGAGGAAAACCCTGAATTTCCCGGGCTGTTTCCTGACAGAATCATAGTCAGGGTCATCTAGTCCAGCCCCCTGCAGTGCAGGAATCACAGCTAAAGAATCCCTAACAGATTACTATTCAACCTCTACTTAAAAACTTCCAATGAAGAAGTGTCCACCATTTTCTCACGGAGTCCATTTCCCTGTTGAACAGATCTTACCCTCAGAAAGTTCTTCCAAACTTTATTCAGAATCTCCTTTTTGGTCATTTGAATCCCTCTGTAGCAGCGGAAAAGAAGCTGGCTCCATCTTCCACATGACAGTCCTTTAGGGCAGTGGTCCTCAACCTTGGGCCTCCAGATGTTTTGAGACTACAATTCCCATCATCCCTGACCACTGGTCCTGCTAGCTAGGGATCATGGGAGTTGTAGGCCATAAACATCTGGAGGCCCAAGGTTGAGGACCACTGCTTTAGGGAAGATGGCTGTCGTATCCTATACTGTTGAATCATGAGGGAACCGCGCAAGTGAAACCTTATTCGGCTCCATCTTCAGGTTTCCTCCTTGTCCAGAATAGGCCACAAACTCTGCCAGCAGCAAGGTAGGTGTGGTGGGGCAGAGGTATTTTCCTGACACCGGCAATGCGGCTCCTGACCTAGATGGGGCCAAGGAGGTCAGTACTGCTGTGGCGGGACTCATCCAGTGCTCCGACGGGTGCACCCACACAGCCCCTAACTCACTGCCACCCTGCCTAGCCCTGGTAAGTAATAGTGACACTGGTGTCAGGAAGACAGCTCCACCCCACAGCATGGGTGGCTGAGACCTTTTGCTCTAACATAGTGGTTCCCAAAGCGGGTGGCACACACACACACACCCCGCAGGGAGGGATTACCTAGCAGGGCACTAAGAGTCAAGGAGGCAACAGGGCAGTGGGAAAGCTGCATGCTCTGGTACCGGGGGCGGAGAGCAGGTGGGGGCATGGCTGGCGCGCGCACAGAGGGCTTGGTGCACATTCCAGGGGGGCGTGGCATGCCACCCACGCAGGCGTGGTGTGTCGCCTGCGGGGGTGTGGTGCCAGGAGCGGGGGGGGGTACATGGTGTGTGTCCAGGGTGGCCATGATGGTACCCCCCCTCCCCGATGGTGCCGGGGGCAGAGCGCTCCCACTGCCCCGTCCCCCCCCCGTTCCTCCGCCAGTGGGCAGGGGGGCTCTGGAGGTGCAAATGACCACCACTTTGAAAAGCTGATAGCACTGGATCACAAGTTTTTTAATTTTGCTGGCCTAGTTAAGCAAACTAAATAGTTACTTGGACTTCGAATAAATGTGCAATTAATTGTTACTGCTTTGCATTTCATTGTGTTGCTATCTGCCTTGTGCAAACTACTATTCTGAAAGCTTTTTTTATAGGGTAGTGCAGGGAACCAAGGCGGGGGTGGCCCTAAAAAGTTTGGGAGCTGCTGATCTAACAGGTTACAAAGCAGCAGTTGGAAGTCTCAAGGCCAGCCAAATCTGCTTCAAGAGCAGCAAGCTGTCAGCTACTCAACCACAGCTTTGAGGGGACACAGCTGAAACAGCCACAACAACACCAGCAGCATTTGAGGAGAGGACATTTGCCACCATCACCGCCCCCACTCCCACCCCGCTGCAAAGCATCTTCAAGTCACTACTGTCCCGGGTCAGGGGTCCTTGCATGTTTCAAAAGGAAGATGGAGAAGAAGTCGAAATTTTCAAGCCCAACTATGGGGTTCACTGAATTGCATTAACTTGTTTGACCATTTTGACACTGCCGTTTGCTTTACTTACATGCTACTGTGTCATAGTGATTGCCCTGCCTGTTGCTGTTTTAATGCCACCATGGTTGTTGCAAGCTCAACACTTCTTGTTGGAAAAGCAGAACACAGACATTAAATCAAACCAAGCCAAAATTAAACCAAATCAAAATTAAACCAGTTGGGTATTTGACAACAACAAGCCACAGCAGCCAGGAGAAGATCCGTGGCCAGTGAGTAAAACCTGGCCACAAGGACTGCCATTTGTCAACCACTTGGATGTGGTTATCATCTTTTTTCTGCCTGCCTTGCGAGAAAGCAGGATGTGATCATTTCGGAATAAACAAATCTGGTCTGATTACAACCATGCCACCATGACCATCCTATTTCCCTTTGCTTCTTTCCAAACAGGTCTCTAAATCAAGCTCCCTCGGCTTGGTGCCCTCCATATACTTTGGCCTGCAGCACAGACAATTGTCAGGGATACAAGGAGTTGTAGCCTAAAACATCTGCAGGGCATCGGGCTGGAAGAAGGCAAACTCCCACCTACCACATTAGGAAGGCAACAAAGAAATACTGTACTTCCTGGTCTTAGCAAACTTGTTTATGGCTTGCTGTTGGCTCAAAAAACCTATGGGAAATTGAAAGAGTGGGCACATTGTATGAAGCACATTTTCAAAAGCAGTAGCCAGGACTAATTAAAACATGAAACTTGGAGTTCCACAACAAATAACAAGAGGAGTATGAAAACGTGATTATCAAAGATTCCCTTGGGCAAACCAAGTCCTGCAAAACAGAAGAGATCATTTGCAAAGGGAACAACCAGTTGCCAGATGGAGCAGACAGGCTGTCCCAGCGACCGCACATTTTCTTCCTTCTTTCCCCCCCAAGCCAGCAATATGGTGCAAGAGAAACTTCCAACAGACACCAAATTAGGAAAATATAACAGCAATTCACATGGCAGGGACATTTTTTTTCTTATAGCAACACAGAACTCCATCGTGCTCCATGGAAAACTAGATCATTTCCCAATATTTATGACAATTTTTTTTTAAGAAACAGATTATCAGATAAATGGAAACATACACACAAAGCTCCATTTGCAGAGATACTTAGAGGACATGCACTGATGAAGAAACAAAACTGGGTAAAGGATTCTCAACTCTAGATTAACTGCCCCACCCCCAGTAAATACCCATACTAGCAACTCTGTGGCCTTCCAGATATTATTAGAACCAGCTGCACAGATAAAAGAAGGGGGACACCTGGATTGCCAGTAGTACATGTGAAAAGGATCTAGGGAACCACAAGTTTAACACGAGTCAGCAGTGTGATGCAGCAGTGGAAAAAGCTAATGCTATTCTGGGCTGCATCAACAGAAGCATAGTATCCAGATCAAGGAAAGTCGTAGTCCTGGCTCTGGTCTGCCTTGGTCAGACCTCACCTGGAGTACTGAGTCCAGTTCTGGGCACTACAATTTAAGAAGGATATGGACAATCTGGAACGTGTGCAGAAGTGGGTGGCCAAAATGATCAAGGATCTGGAAACTAAGCCTAAGGAACCGTTGAGGGAGCTGGGCATGTTTAGCCTGCAAATGAGTAGACTGAGGGAGATAACGATAGCAGTCTTCAGATATCTAAAGGGCTGTCACATGGAGGATGGAGCAAGCTTGTTTTCTCCTGCTCCGGAGGCTGGGACCCAAACCAATGTCTTCAAGTTACAATAAAGGAGATTCTCTAAACATCAGGAAAAAAACTTTCTGACACTAAGAACTGTTTGACAGTGGAACAGACTCTCTTGGAAGGCACTGGAAGGAGAAAGCCCTCCTTGGAGGTTTTTAAGCAGAGGCTGGATGACCATCTGTCATGTATGATCTAACTGAGATTTCTGCACTGCAGACGGTCAGACTAGATGAACCTTGGAATCCCTTCCAACTCTACAATTCTGTGATTCTATAGGATGGCCAATGGTGCAACATCTGGAGGGCCACAGGTTCACGGACACTGGCCTACACTGCAAGAGTAAACTGCTTTTAAACCATTTTAAGTGCCACAGCATCCCATAGGGAGCCCTGGGGCCAGAGGTTTAGTGATGGAGTTCAAACCCATATTAAGAGATCCTGAGCTCCCCCCCCCCCCCCACATAACTGCAATTCATGGATCCCCCTACAATACTTTTAGGTGTGTACCTCACCTATGCCTTAATTTTCTCTTTCTATTCCATGGCAAGCAAAACCATTACCAAATATCTTGGGTAAAATTCTGTGGCTACGAAGCCCTGGCCAAAGGTCCCTTTGATATGCACGACCATCACCCCTTTGTTTCCCATATTCTAATGAGCATTTCATCTTCCTGGGTTATATTTCCCAAGAGAGAGTCAGTTTCTAACACGGAGTCTGACAAAGTTGCCCCAAAGAGACCCTTGATTTCAACACACTGAAAAATCTGCTCACCTGAAAATTCTCCAGGGGTGACATTGGGCGAGTTTGTAGCCTCTGTTTCAGTGTACGACAATGTGGAATCTGAAAGATCTAGAAGCGAAAGTCAGAGAAAAGACAAGCGTTATTACCTAGAAGACAGGCATCTTATTTGCAAAGACTCTGAAACCGAAGATGCTGCTCACTCAAAACACAAAATACGCTGGCACACGAAAAAGCTTTCATTTAAAAACCAAATCCTTATCGCTCTTTAAAGTCCTGTCATGCCCTTTCTAGGGGTCAATGTACATGTTGCCCTCTTGGTGAAGCCACACAAGCATGCAAATCCCACTATTTGGGATTTGGAGCAAAAATGCATAAGGTTCTTCACCCAGGCCGGGGCTGGACGGAGGAGAGGGACGACCTATTTGCTCCAGAGAAATAAGTCCCCAAGCGGGAAGGGTGACAAGAGGGGTTAAGGGACAAGTGGAAAATGGCAACAGCAACTGGGAAGCATGGAGTTAGGGGGGAGTTCTTGGGAACACTCGATAGGATGGCTTGCTGGATCAAGGAAGCCGGCTCAATTCTCCCAAGCGACAACACAGGTGAAAGGCATTGCCATTCAAAATGGGGAGGGGGGTGGCCGCTTCTTGTCATCAATTATGTGGGGCAGTGCTTACCTGGCACCCCCCAATAGTTTATTCAAGTTGCCACCCCTGCCAGCATTTGGAAGCATAACTATAAAGGCAGAAAATAGCCATCATAGCTAGGAGCTACTGAGAGCCTTCCCTTCCATGAATATGTCCAATCCCCTTTTCAAGCCATTCAAGTTGGTTTGCCATCACAGCCTCCTGTGGAAGAGAGTTCCATAGCTTAACTATGTGCTGTGTTTGGCCCCAGTGAGAACAGGATGCTGTACTAGATGGGCCAGTGGCCTGATCCAGCAGGCCTCTTCTTATGTTCTTATATTCTCCATGAATTTGTCTAAAAGGCATCCAAGTTGGTGGCCCTCACTACCGTAAACTTTTTCATCAACTAAAAAAAGAAATCTGGCTATGCCAGAGATTGAACATGGGATCTTTCTGCTTGCAAGGCGCCTTGAGATAAGGTGGCCCCTCACCAAACTTCACACTAGCCCAATTTCCCTTTGTTTCATGTCCTTGCAGATCCGAGCGCCATTCATTGCTCCCTTTCCTGAAACACCGAAACTGCCCTCAAAAATAACCCAAGGTTGAGTGGATCAAATCAAACAAGTAGGAACTTGGGAGCGCCACGGATAAGGTTACACTAAGCCTCCAAACAATTCATCGTTACTATACTTAATTATCACTATTAAAATTCTTGAAGCTGTTTATTCTTGTTTCCTTCCTCCCTTCCTTCCTCCCCTGCTGAAACCAAGGAAACTTTGTTTTAACAAGTTAAAAGTCTTTGTTGATCTTTCTCCCTCTCTCCTCCACCCACCCCCACTTTGCTTGCACCCCTTTAATTAAAAAGGTGCTCTAAATGTTTGCTCCAAGATCAACTCTGTGTGTGCGTCTCCCTCCCCCACCCCTTTTCTTTTCAGTCAAACCAACTTGAAAAGCAAAGCTTCACTTCGTGTTGTGCCTAGAGAACGCAACTCAACTTGGTGCACTACGTAGGTGCTCTGAACTACAACTCCCATCAGCCGCAGTCAGCACCTGGAGGGCACCAGGCTGGGGAAGGTATGACGAAATTATGACACCTCCAGTGCAGGAATATGCAGGTGGCCCATACGGGGATAGAACCCACAACCTTGGTATTATCAGCACCACGCTCTAAACAACTGAGCTAGTTCTCCTCCATCTCATTTAACCCCCACAACAACCCTGTGAGGTGGGTTAGGCTGAGAGGCAGTGACTGGTCCAAGGTCTCCCAATGAGCTTCATGGCCAAGTGGGGATTTGAACTCTGGTCTGCCAGATCCTAGCCCAATACTCTAACCACTACACAACACTGGCTCTGACACTTCCTTTGAGAAATTGATGTGCACTATTATAGTTCTATTGCCTTTTTTATTGCATTCCATAATACGAATTATGAAACGAATCTTTAAAAGAAGAAGTGTGTGTGTGTGTGTGTGTGTGTGTGTGTGTGTGTGTGTGTGTGTGTGTGTTTAAAGGAGTCTATATTGGTCGAATATACATTTTCCTTGTTATGTCGTTTCCTTGTTATACATTTTCCTTGTTATGTCGAATATACATTTTCCTTGTTACGGGACGCAGGTGGCGCTGTGGGTTAAACCACACAGCCTAAGGCTTGCTGATCAGAAGGTCGGTGGTTCGAATCCCTGCAACGGGGTAAGCTCCCATTGCTCGGTCCCAGCTCCTGCCAACCTAGCAGTTCGAAAGCACGTCAAAGTGCAAGTAGATAAATAGGGACCGCTACAGCAGGAAGGTAAACGGCATTTCCGTGTGCTGCTCTGGTTTGCCAGAAGCGGCTTTGTCATGCTGGCCACATGACCTGGAAGTTGTACGCCGGCTCCCTCGGCCAATAATGCGAGATGAGCGCGCAACCCCAGAGTCGGTCACGACTGGACCTAATGGTCAGGGGTCCCTTTACCTTTACTATATTGGTCAAATATACATTTTCCTTGTTATGTTCTTAGGAGGGTTCTCATGAAGAGCCCTGAACTTTAAATTGTACCACTATACCACTGCATTTGGTGACTGCTTATTTGCAAGGGGTGTGGGGTGGGCTGCACACAATCCAAATTCATGATTCTTGACTTTGCATTCCCACCTAACTGACCAGCCTCCCAACCCCAAAAAGCCAGAGGCAGAATCAGGCACTCCATCCACTGAGGTCTGTGCTTAAATTCTTCAGAGGCAATATATACCGGTACTCTGGAAGGCTACTCCTTTGGATTTCACCAGCTTTTAAAGTAGGTCATTCCACCACCACCCCACCACCCAGTTCCCAGCTTCTTTGACCATTTTTCCTTTCCTTGATTTGGGGGAAGGGGGAACAAGGAGAGAAATTAAATCCAAAACATCTCACATTGCTGTGTTTAAGGGAGGTTTGTCACCTTCGCTGTGGCCAGATTCTTTTAACCGATTCAGTTTTCCATTAGTCAGCAGAGCACAAGACTCTATTAATCTCAGAGTCGTGGGTTTGAGCTCTATGTTGGGCAAAAGATTCCTGCATATTGCAGGGGGTTGGACTAGATGACCCTCGGGGTCCCTTCCAACTCTACAATTCTATGATTCCCCTACTGCTGCACTGATCTGCGGGTGGCAGACAGACAAAAGGCAACCCGCCTGCAACTGCTGGACTTTCTGCCTACCACTGCCTGCCTATCAGTGAAAAATGTGGTAACCCAAGATTATAAAGAGAGCTTTCAGGGGAGAGGACATTAGCTCAGTGGCAGAACATCTGCTTTGCATGCAGAAGGTCCCACCCAATTTCAATCTCCAGAATCTCAAAGCAGGGCTAAGAATGCTCTCTGTCTGAAACCCCGAAGAGCCTCTGTCCCTGTACATCCCTAAGAGCGTTCCTGGGGTCTTCTAGGAAAGCACTATAAGTGGTCCTCCATGGCCCAGAAGCACAACTCATACCAACAAGTCATCGTGCCTTCAGGGTGCAACCCTGTGGAACTTCCTCCCACCACAAGTCAAACAGGCACAGTCCCTGCTGAGTTTCAAAAGCCTGGTTGGAACAATTTCATTTCAGAAGGCCTTTTCACCACAAACGCTTCCCTGATGCTCCAAAACATTCTGACACTTTTTTTGTTTCTGAGATTATAAATTTGGGGAGTTTTGTTTTTGTTTGGGATTTTGTCAATCGTCTGTTTTTTGTTGTTGTTGCGAGCCACGCTTGGTGAGGCCTAAATGGTGGAAGGCAGGATTTAAAAGAAATGAATGAGATGGGCTTGGCCTGCAGCAGCTTCTGAACATTTCACATGAAATCGCATCAAGACACACACAAGTCCAGGATTCCAGCAATGTGCAGGGGAAAAAGTGAGATACTTACCCAGTGGCTTTTGCTCATCATTTGGAGACAGCCGGGAATAAGGAGGGGGTGGAGATTCTGAAAAGGAAGGAAGACAATGATTAACAACCCCTGGAAGTTTAGGTTACAGAAGCATTTGCCCCCAACACCAAGGAAGGAACCATTTGGCTGAACTTATGGTGGAATAAGTTCTCCTTGTTTTAATGGAGACACTGGGCACCATTACTCACTCCTAAAACCATGGGTAGGCAAACTAAGCCCCAGGGGCCGGATCTGGCCCAATCGCCTCCTAAATCCAGCCCACGGATGGTCCGGGAATCAGAGTATTTTTACATGAGTAGAATGTGTCCTTTTGTTAAATATGCATCTCTGGGTTATTTGTGGGGCATAGGAATTCATTCATTTCCCCCCCAAAAAAATATAGTCCAAGCCCCCCAGGGACAGTGGACCGGCCCCCTGCTGAAAAAGTTTGCCTAAGACAAAGCATTCATAAGCACACCACAAAGTATAGTTATTTAGCAACACATTACCCCTCAAGTTACTGGGTGTATGCTATAAAATGGGGAGGGGAAGTGCTTTCATGGACCACAATGAACTAGAAATGGGTCTTAAGGAGGCCCCTGGCTGCAGTCCTTAATCCAATTTACTCTGCTGTAGTCCCATCAAAGACAAGGAGGGTACTCTGGTCAGGTTCACTGGGAATATGATGCACTTTGTGGCTAGCAAACTCCTGCTCCTGAAAAGGCACAAAATGCCTGTTTGCTTGAGAATAGGCATCAGTGCTTTTTCAAGTTCCAGAACTTCCTCATTAGGGCTGCCCGATATATCGATACTGTATTTTGTCCAAAACCCCGGGTTGAAGTTCACATCATGATAATTGTTTCATAATATTTGAGCTGGCAATATATCACGAATCACAATGTGTGTAAGGGCTAGGTCAGGCATCCCCAGCTTTCAGCCCACCAGATGTTTTGGACTACAATTCCCATCATCCCTGACCATTGGGTCCTGTTAGCTAGGGATCATGGGAGTTGTAGGCCAAAACATCTGGAGGGCCGCAGGTTGGGGGTGCCTGGGCTAGGTGATAGCTGGTTTTCAACATTGTGAAAACTCACCAGCTAAACACTGCAACGTTATCAGGAGCTAAGCCTCACAATATCACCTGCTAAATGTTGCCATCTACCACAATGCCTGAAATAAGGATAGAACTATGCAGAGGCGAACAGGACAATGTCCTGGCAACTGCTACTACTTAGGGGTCTAAAACGGATAAATGACAATATTACCGATAATCAAACACTCGGTTTCATCAGCAGGCTTGCCAAAATGCATCCCAACAGGACTTTTGGTTTTGGGCTTGGCTACCAAATGGTGGTATGCAGGACAATCGAAAGTATGGCGATGAGTCATAGTGAATACAAATAATCTGAGACTGCCAGGCTGCCAGCAGGCCTAATAGGCGGCAGAAGCGGCAGTGGCAGAAACAGCTTGCCATGACCACAGTATGTGTCAGCAGCAGCAGCGACAACCTGCAAGCCGTGGCGGCACAACAAGTGGTGGCCTGCAGGTCCTCGTGGCAGCAACGGGAGCTGGTGTCAGTAACAGTACAGTGGAACCTCGGTTTATGAACACCTCGGTTTATGAATTTTCGGTTTATGAACTCCACGGACCCATCTGGAACGGATTAATTCATTTTCCATTACTTTCAATGGGAAAGTTTGCTTCAGTTTATGAACGCTTCAGTTTATGAACAGACTTCCGGAACCAATTACACCCATGCTTCAGTTTATGAACGCTTCAGTTTAAGTACTCCGCGGACCCGTCTGGAACGGATTAATCCACTTTCCATTACTTTCAATGGGAAAGTTCGCTTCAGTTTATGAACGCTTACTCCGCGGACCGTCTGGAACGGATTAATTCACTTTCCATTACTTTCAATGGGAAAGTTCGCTTCAGTTTATGAACGCTTCAGTTTATGAACAGACTTCCGGAACCAATTGTGTTCATAAACCGAGGTACCACTGTAGTAGTCTGCAAGGCCTCGTGGCGGCGGCACAAACAGTAGTACCGGTAGCAGTTGCCAGGATATTGTCCTGTTCGCCTCTGCGTAGTTCCTTCTTATTTCAGGAATCGTGATATATTGTGATGTTTAGCTGGTGATATATCACAATATTGAAAACCCATTCCCCCCCCAGCCCCATTCTTCATCAAAAGGGACATGGGTGGCACTGTGGTCTAAACCACTGAGCCTAGGGCTTGCCGATCGGAAGGTTGGTGGTTTGAATCCCTGCGATGGGGTGAGTGCCCGTTGCTTGGTCCCAGCTCCTGCCAACCTAGCAGTTCGAAAGCACATCAAAGTGCAAGTAGATAAATAGGTACCACTCCGGCAGGAAGGTAAATGGCGTTTCCGTGCGCTGCTCTGGTTTCGCCAGAAGCGGCTTAGTCATGCTGGTCACATGACCCGGGAAAACTGTCTGCGGACAAACGCCGGCTCCCTCGGCCAGTAAAACGAGATGAACGCCGCAACCCCAGAATCATTCGCGACTGGACTTAACTGTCAGGGGTCCTTTTACCTTTAATTCCTCATCAGTGTACAATGAGAACTGAGTGTTTACTTGAAATTTCAGGGCAACTAACTCTAAACATTGGTGCTCCAAACAAGACTGCAAGCTGAGGGAACCAGACTATGGAAGGGCATCAAAACTTCAAATTTTCAAAGTTTTCAACTAGTTTATTTCAATTTCAACTCATCCTACCAGCCCAAAGGAAACCTGGGAACTATAGTTTTCAGAGGTGCCAGAAAATACCCTGTTCCAAGATCCAAAGGGTGACAAATTATGGGGTTTCTCTAGGAGCCAAGAAAGTCACATGTAGAGTTTTGACACTGCTGCGGAAAGAATCCAGAACAACACTGTCACATTTTTTAAGCTGCATTTTGGGGGGTTCTCTTTCTTGGGAGGTGTTTAACAAAGGCTGCTGCCATCCAAAACCCTCAACACAAAGTCAGTGCGCATTTGTTACAAAGAACACGGTATTCCGTGTTCCAGTGATATTCGAGAGAGAGAGAGAGAGAGAGAGAGAGAGAGAGAGAGAGAGAGAGAGAGAGAGAGAGAGAGAGAGAGAAATTCCATCACTCGCTGTAGGAAAGATCCAAAGTGAATTGAGGAGGAATGGGGATTGCAAAAAGAAAGAGAATTAAGGAAAGCTGACTTGCCAAAAAAAGGGGGGAAATCATTAGCAACACTTTTAATATCCCAAGGATTCCCCGCTCCCCTTGCAGCAACACAGAACAGATTTAGAGAGAGAAAAGCACAGACACACAGAGAGAGACTCCTGTCAACCAAAGAACAAGATCCAGGATCCTGTGTCCAAGTCAAGTTTCTTAGACAATTTAATTTCTACGTGAAATGAATTCTATAGTTAGGACAACAGAAAATTCAGGTTCGTAGAGCTGGTTTTTCCTTCTCTTAAGGAGTTACAACAGGAAGGCAGGTTTTGCTACTTTTTTAAAAAATGGAAAAAACCCAACTTGCAATAATAATTAAAAAAACCCAGAAGTTAGGAAAAGGGGCACTGCAGCTTTAAGAGAGGCAGTCAGATAAATTGCCAGTCAGGCTGGCGCCAGCAAAATGCAAACTGCATATTATCACCACTTCTTCACCTAAATAGCAAGAGGGGGGAACCTGCTAAGGAAAGGAAGGGAGGGGGGGGGAAGGAAGGGGGTGCTTTTTAAGAACAACTTGAAACTGATCTCGGTTGAAAGGGGATAATGCCAGGCCAAAAGAAAAAGAGACTTGTGTGTTTGTGCATTTCTCTTTAACTCTCATTTTCTTTTGCCTGAAGAAAACCAGTGATTTTCTATACATCCCCTCCAAAAAGGGTAAGTCTCCTTCGGCATTGCCGAAAGGGCAGCAATTTTGTGGGTACGGTTACCACCGAAAACAAAAAATGCAAAAACAGGCAAGGCAAAATTTGCCTTTCTAAAGAAAAGGAGCCTACGATGAGAGTTAAGCACACTGCCTTGTGTGGTGGCTCTTAAGGTAAAGGGACCCCTGACCATTAGGTCCAGTCGTGACCGACTCTGGGGTTGCGCGCTCATCTCGTATTATTGGCCGAGGGAGCCGGCGTATAGCTTCCAGGTCATGTGGCCAGCATGACAAAGCCGCTTCTGGCAAACCAGAGCAGCACATGGAAACGCCGTTTACCTTCCCGCTGTAGCGGTTCCTATTTATCTACTTGCATTTTAACGTGCTTTCGAACTGCTAGGTTGGCAGGAGCTGGGACCAAGCAACAGGAGCTCACCCCGTCACAGGGATTCGAACCGCCGACCTTCTGATCAGCAAGCCCTAGGCTCAGTGGTTTAACCACAGCGCCACCCGGGTCCCTTACTCTTACTCCTGTGCAAATTTACTTAGGGCTGTCTTGGAAAACAAGCCAAAGCCTGCTCAGCCTTTTCTTCCCACAGAGTTTTACTTAATTTAACACATGTTCGTGGAAGCCCCTTTGGGAATCAAACTCAAATCAAAATCTATGTTTTTTTAAAATGCCACCAAGCTGTTTTGTTTGCTTTTGCTGGTCTTGATTTCTGTCAAGAGCAGAAGAATGAAATAAGGTAGAATCTTGGATCTCCTTCTTCCCACATGCTTTGGTGAACGCTAACTATTCCTCTGATGGAAGCAGAAATGGAAGCGATGCTCAACCTTGGGGGGAGGCGTGTTTGTGTGTGAATTTGGTCCAATGGCAACAGAAGGGGGGGGAAGGATCCTGGATGTTAAAAAACAACAACACTGATGGGAACTGTACTTCAAAACATCTGGGGGGGACACTAGGTTGTAGAAGGCACCACCCTGCCAAACTTTGTCTAACACGGCCCTTTTCAAAAGCACACAGTAAGAGTGCGCAGAAGATGGTGTTTAGGGATGAAGGGAGAAATCTCATTTGCACTACTCTGTATTAAGTTACAGGGAGTATACAAGGGCTGCCTACTCTTACTTCACCCTCCTGGCATCCTATAGACCCCCATGGCCACAGGGAGTGAAGGGGGCCAGCCAAGGGAAGCCAGCGTCTCTTCCCCCCCCCAACCCCACCTCAAATTGCAGCCGCTGATGCAAAGCGTTAACCCCTTGCTGCCTGGAGCACACCATCCATTGATGTGCTCTGCTGGGATCAACAGGTGTTGCTGGTGTTAAGTGGTGGGGGAATCTGCACTCTCTCTCTTGATGCCTCAAGACTTCCACTAAGGAAGCTGGGAGAGCTGGTGACCACAGCCTGCTTCATCTGGGACACCTGGGGTGCAGGTGAAAATACAGGCACAGGAAACTGCCTCAAACCAGTCGGACCACTGATTTGTCTAGCTCAATACTGTCTACTCTGACTGGCAGGGAATCACCGGGGCCTTTCCCAGTCCTACCTGGAGATAGCGAGGACTGAACCTGGGACTTCCAGCCTGCTAAGCTAGCGCTCAGCCACTAAGGTACGGACAGCCCTTTTCCTTGAATTTCCTCTTATAAATTACAGTGGGGTCAAAAGCTGCCAAAAAGCTTTGCCTGTATGCTGCCTTTTGAGCTTAAATCAGCCTACCCCAACTTGCTGCCCTCCCAATCTCTTGGGACTACATATCCCAGCAGCCCCTTGAGCCGGAACAGCTTGCTGAGGATGATGGGAGCCATAGTTCAAAACATCTGGAGGGCACCAGTTGGGAAAGGCTGCAATGGGCATCCAGACACAAAAGAAGTTTTCCCCTACAGAAAATTCCATTACACCTCACAGCCCCCAAAGCAGAAGAATGGGTTACTGTCTCCTGCCTCGAAGGAAATGAATACCATGTTTTGTCTAGCTGATTGTCCACATTTTCTATGACTATTATTACATTTACATCCCATCCTTCCTCCAAGGAGCTCACGGTGATATACATGGTTCTCGCAGTCGTCCTCACAACAACCCTGCGAGGTAGGTTACACTGGCAGATAGTGCCTGGCCCAAGGTCACCCAGTGAGCTTCACAGGCGAAAGGGAATGTGAACCCTGGTCTCCCAGGTCCTATTCCAACACCCCACTTGCACTCATTCTGCATTAGTGGCAACAGGGTTCCCACACCTGGGGCTTCATGGTTTCCACACTAGCACAGAAAAGGCGCGGAATTTGGGTCTGGATGCAGAATTCAGCATCCGTGTTTCTGGTCCTGAACACTCTGAAAATAATAATCATAAACTACTCAGCACGAATATTCTATGGAGCTCCATCCACTCCCATGTTATAATCCTCACGACAACCCTGGAAGGTTGCATTTTACAGATCTGAGGCTGACAAGAGAAGAACTTAGGCCAGGTGCGGAATTCATAGCAGGAGGGATCTGAATGGAGACTGGACTCATTGGTTACAGCAGCTTGAAAATTTGTAGAGGGCCATACCAGGGAAATGTCTGTAGCCAGATGGGGGGCTGAACAGGATTCCCATCAGCTGTTTGGCACAGCATCTGCTTTGCATGCGGAAGGTTGCACAGGTTCAATCCCCAACAGCATCTCCAATTAGGACTGCCAGAGAACCCTTTCTTAAACCCTGGAGAGCCACTGCTGCCAATCAGTGCAGACAATATAGAGCTTGGTGGACTAATGTGTCTGATAGCTTCCCTATGTCAGGTCACAATTCCTTGTTTAGAGCCAAGCAATGAGTGGAGCGTTGATTGGGGTGGCGGTGATCTGGAGAGGGGAGGGAAACGCCCAGCTTCCCCCAGGTCAAATATCACTGCGTCCAACATTTTACTGTGACCTACATTACCTCTTGTCACACAGGGAAGGGTCCAGGAGAGTCCTCATCCCTAATACAACCATGAAGAAGTAGGCAGACTTTGATTTTCACCATACATTTATTGAGCTATTCTTACCCCTTGTGAAATAAACTTTGTCCCAGTTTTTGCAAAAAGGTGAGAAGGTAGACCTAGATTGCACCACGTTAGAGTGGAAGTTTGCCATACAAAATGATGCTTGCATTTGGTTTACATGCAGAAGGTCTTAGGTTCAATCTCTCTAGGTAGGGCTGGAAATGTCGCTAGCCTGAACCATGAAAAGCTGCTGCCAGCCAGTGTAGACAATACTGAACTAGATGGACCAATGGCCTGACCCAGTATAAGGCAGCAATTTTATTTGTTCCGTAACAAAAAAACCAGACTCCCTGGAGATATAAAAGAAGCCAAGACGGGAACTCTTTCCCCTGAAATCTAGGGGTTTTTTTGTGGGCAAGGAAATTTTCTTTCAATCATGCAAGCCCCACCCTGCAATCTGAGGAGGGACAACTCTTACCAAGCTCATCAGCTGCTTGTGAGAACTAAGTCTCCCTTGCAACCCGATAACCAATGCTGATTTCATTCGTCACTTTGAATACGGCCACTGAGTGGCAAGATATGCATTTCATACATGAAATAACTATAAGAAACATATAAAATTTAAACTCAGCAAACAGGTTTCCAGTGCAGCCTTTGATCCAGGGAGATGATGCAGCTTTCTAAGTGGGCCAAGAATCAGGTGTTCTGTGTGTGCGCATGTGAATGAGCGACCCAGGGACTTTTTCATCTACTCAGATACAAGGCTTCACATGGAATCTGCCAGAGTCAGCAAATGCACAGCAAAGATGCATGAATCAGAGAAGTCAAGGGTTGCACAAGCATGTGTCAAACAGCCCTCGCTCGGACAATGCTTGACATCAGTCTTCAGCAAACCCTTGAGGCAGGCAGAACACAGAACAAACACTAAACTAGGGTGCTATTCAATAAAGACCTGTGTTTTAGTACAGCATTACCACCTGCTGTCCAACACACCTGGTTTTAGACATACGTAAAGTAAAGCAAAGCAGTATTTTAATTTAAGAAAACAAGAATGTGCCAAATGTGTGTCCGTGTGTGTATAATACTATATAAGAGAACCCTGTGTATATAAATAGACCCTGAGTGCTTTCCCTAATTTAAGCTACGATCTATTCCAAAAGAGGGAGGAATTGAAATATGAGCAAAGGTGCTCTGTTGCCAGTTTTGCTTTGCTCTGGGGCTTTTTGGCTGGTAGACCTTAAAGCATCTCTGGATTTATATACCGTGTATATATATTTAAAGGCCCCAGGTAGCATGGCCAATGGTCAGGGATGGTGGGAGCTGTAGTTGAAAACATCTGGAAGGCTGCCTCAAACCATGGCTTACCATGCACATTGAGCCTAACCCACTTCCCTCCTTGGTACTCACAACCAACCACAATCCCTGGCTTTATTTAGTGTTATGGCAGAACTAGGGACCATGGTTTGTTGTACCCCAAGCAAACCATAATGATAAACCAAAGTTTGTTCTTACCATACCAGTCATGGTTTACTTGAGCTAAACAAACTATGATCCCTGTGAGAAGAGGACGCTGGACTAGATGGGCCATTGGCCTGATCCAGCAGGCTCTTCATATGTTCTTACAGTTCAGAAGGGCTTCAGGAATCATGCTTTTGTTTCCTTACAACATGAATGAGGAGGATCAGAGTGGGCACAATGTTCTTGGCACTGTAAACCAAGGTTTCCAGCTAAACATGATGTGTCACCTTGGCCAACATCTTCAGCTGGCCTTTCCCCCTTAGCATCAATGAAGTGGGTTGTCCCCCTATATTCTCAAGCACTCAACAATATAACGCTGGCCCCCAACATGGATGGCTTTAAAAGAGGATTAGACAAATTCATGGAGTTTGAGGCTATCAGCGAATGTCAAAGGCAGTTTGCCTCTGTATGCCAGTTGCTGGAATCCCAGATGGGGAGAGTGCTGTTGCTTTCAGGTCCTGCTTGTGGGCTTTCCATGGGTATCTGGTTGGCCATTGTGAGAGCAGGATGCTATGTTAGATGGGCCTCTGGCCTGATCCAGCAGGGCTATACTTATGTTTTTATCTCTCACTCTCAAGAGCTGGGATACGGGCCTGGGCACAGCATGACGTCTCTGGCTTAAATTCTTTGACCAATCATCATGGACTATGTTGGACCAAAAATACTGTAACCAGTGCACTTTCGACACTACGCCTGTCAAAACTGTACAACAGCCCCTGTCAACACTGAAAAGGAAAATCAGTTCAACTTCCAAGGGCCGAGCACCAAACATCAACAGATCTGGGCCATACGGAACCTGCAAGCTGCTCTGCTCTGGTAGTAAATAGCAACTTGCCACAGGTGGTGCAATAAATAAGGACCACTTCAGACAAGCATGTACATCATTTGATTCCTCAACACTGGATTACCCTCAGCTGGAATACTGGAAGCTGAAGATGCCCACTGACTTCTGCAAGCCTCTGGCGACATTTTGCAGTTCTCTTGGTGGCCTCTGGAACTGTGATGGTGCATGCACACATGCAGGTTGTTTTATCTGATGCCTGCTGTTTTTAAGTGAACCATGTCTTGATGAGTGCCAGTGGGATGTGTCCACCAACTTAGTATGGGAAGCCCTGGGTCTGAGGGGAGCAGGAAGCTCCTGTGATGCTTCCTTCACAGGTGCAAGTCACCTTTGGGTGCTGCAGTTTTCTAATGCAGGACCTGCACATGTGAATCAGCATAGGGTGACAAGGCAGAGAGGTCTCTGGTTCCATGCATTTGCGTGAACCATCACCGTTCCAAACCTATCATCCCCAAAGTGGCCTGCAACTTGAACCGCTCATGCAGTGGACAAAATAAGTCCAGATCAACATTCCTGGCTTAAGAAGGAAATGGCTAGAAGTTGTTAACCATAAACAGAGAGGTACTGTGTGGCTCTAGGCGTCCTGGAGGTCACACCCTATGACTTCAACACGATGCACCATAATCCCAGAATCCATTCTGCACATGCTCAGATATGCAGGGAAGGGCTGTAGCTCAGTGATAAAGTATCTGCTTTGCACGCAAGTCCCATGTTTAATCCCCAGGTAGGGCAGGGGAAAAGACTCCGGCATGAAATCATGGAGAACCACTGCCAGCCAGTGTAGACAGTAGTGAGCTAGATGAACCAGTTTGCGATGTTCCTTCCTATGCTGCTATGATTAGCTACATATACAAGATTATCGCTAGACATGGCACTTTGCAGAGTTTCTCACACACAAAAATTCAGGTCCTTGCCCCAAGGAGGTTCCCGTCATGTCACATGTGCCAAGCCTGAGATCTGGCACTGAAAACTTGTTTTCAAAGCAAGCTGAGCGCCTCTCAAATAAACAGGGTGAGAAAGAAAATTGTATAATGGCACCAGAATTCTGCAGCACCTTCCAAGACTAACAAAGATGATTGTGCACCAACTTCCACAGGACAGTTGTTACATCTGGCAGTTTGAGCCGGCGGCCGTCATGTCAGACCCAAATTCCAATCATCCCTGACCCTGACCACTTGCCATGCTGGCTGGGAGTTGTAGTTCAACAACCATAGCCCTATAAAAGGGCTGTAGCTCAGGGGTAGAACACCTGTTTTGCATGCAGAAGGTTCTAGGTCCAATCCCTGGCATCTCCAGGAAGCGGCCACTGGAACTGATGGGAGTTGTAGTACACCAGCATCTGGAGGGGACCACATGGGCTACACTGAGGCAGATGGACACAGGTCTAACTCAGAAGAAGGGAGCTTCCTATGTACATCTGAAGGGCATCAAATTGGTTATCCGTGCCAAACTACACCTGCTCACCTTTAAGATGCCACCTATGGCAAACTATTCTGGAAGTTGCTTGTGCCACTCCAGGCAAACTTTTACACTTGCAAAAACATCATTCCCTCTTGGTTCAGACCAGAGATTCATATGACCTAAAGATGGGGAACTGCTGGTCTTGCAGGCACTGTTCAACTGCAGGTCCTGTGATCCATGGGAGCAGGGAACCCAACAGCGTCTAAGGGCCACAGGTCCCCTATCCCTGATCTAGGACAGCATTATGGATCCCAAAATCCAGCAATCCCCTTGATTTTAGCGACACACGTGATCAGATTCTCCCCATGTCGTTTGCCCCCAGCAACTGAATTCAGAAATACAGTGGCTCTATCTATGGCGCTCCTATTCAGCCACCATGGTCAAAGGGCCTTCGATGGACCAGTCAGGAGATCCAAGTGAGAGAATTTTCACCAAGATGCCTGTGCATATTGATTTTCAACACTGAATACTTCAAATGGGAGGGGGTGTAACTGTGGGTCCTTTATGAAGATGCATCCTGGCTCTTCCCCAATACTCCAGTCTCCCTCCCTGAACTGCCTCAGGACATCCCAGCTGCCCAGCCCTCCCGCTCCCCAGGTGGCCCCGAGGCAATCGACGGTGCTACTAACCTGGCCCGCACAGCCTGCTGAAGTGATAGGGGTTGCAGCACACCGTGGGGCCGTCGGGGAGGCCGAAGCTGCCGCACTCGCACAGGGGTTTCAGCTCGGCCGGGTGCTGGAGGTCCGGCCAGCGGAAGAGCTTCCCCAGCAGGAGGTGCGGAGGAGCTGCCTGACCGCCCAGGCGCACCTCGGCGCGGGAGACAAGGACACAGTCACTGGGCATCCCGCCGCGGGACTCGACGGCTTCGAGGAGGCTGTCGAGGGAGCGCTCCTTGAGGCGTTTCAGGAGTGAGTACGTGACGGCCTTGAGCTCCTGCTCCAGCAGAGAGAGCCTGGAGCGCCCTTCCCGGGCTGGCAGCTCCCGGGGCCGGGGCGAGACGGCGTCAGCGTCGGCGTCCCTCTCCTTGAAGAGGCAGCAGGTGACGGTCATGCCGTCGCTCTCCTGCGCCCACCACGGGCTGTCCCCGTCCGGGCCGCCATCCTCGGCGTCCTCCCGCGCTGCTGCTGCTGCTACGGCCGCTGCCTCCTCTTCCACCTCGGGGGGCGCCGGAGGGTCGCCCTCGCCGTGCGCCATGGACCTCTCCAAAGCGCACGGCTCCTCGACCGCGCCTCCGCCAGTCACTGCTCGCCTGCCGCTCGCAGGGAGCTTCTCCGGGCTCCTGCCGTCGCTGCCCCCTCGCTCATGGCTCTTCCTGAGGCTGCCGGTGATACTGCCGGTGGAGCCGCCGCCACCATCTCCTCCTCCTCCCCCTCCTCCGACGCCTTCTCTGTCGGGGAGGACCCGGCTTCTCCAAAGTCGCCGCACAAGCCCTGCCCGTTTGGACCTGAACATACGCTTCGCCCGGCCGCGGAGCTGCTGGCCTTTCCTGGCTCCGGGTCAGATCCTCCCAAACGAGGGCCGCATGAAGGAGACCCAGCCACGACGGCAGCGGCGCCGGCTCCCGGAGCAACCGCGGGGGCTCCTCGCCCGCCCGGCCCAGCCACTCGCCCAGAAGCGCCGGCCGGGCAGCCACATGGGGGAAGGAGGCAGCAATGGCATAGAGTGGAGCCCCGCAGGCCGGCGTCCTGGCGAGCGGGGGATCCGCCGCAGCCCGCCCCCTCGGCCCTACATGGAGCCCCGAGAGCCAGGAGGGGACGGGGAAGGCTTGCTGGCCCCCCTCCCTGCGAGCAAGTCGGACCTTCCTCGCGAGGAAAGAGGAGGGAGCCCTTCCACGAAGAAGCGCGCAAGCAAACAAAAAAAAAAAAACCCAAGCTTTTTCTTTTTCGCCCTTGCAAACCCTCGACGCCGCGGTCCTTGCTTTGCGTATGGTTCAGGCGCCTTTTAAAAAGTTGCCCCGACGCCTTCCCAAGTTAGAGGCTGGCCGGCCCCCGGGGCAAGGAGCAGGCTGGCGGCGCCGCGCATGGCTTGGCTCGGTACTCAAGATCCCAGCCCGAGAGAAACGCGGCGGCGGGAGCAGCAGCAACAGCAGCAGCACTGCAGCAGGCGCATGAGAAGAAGCACCGTCGCCGCCGCCGCCGTTCGGGAAGAAAAGGCGCCCCAAATCCTCCTCGGCGGTCCGGCGGAGCAGCCTCAGCAAATCCACACCAAGCGAAGCCCTCGGTGCTTGCAGAAGGGCCGGCGAGGCTCCTGGGGGCAGAGGCGTCCACCTAGGGTAGAGCCCCCCGACTTCACTCCTCCTCCTTCTTCCGCCCCCCGGGCTTGGGGGGCCGCCGAGATCTGCCTCCCGAGCAGCGGAGACCCTCGTCGCCTCTCCCTCCCTCTCTCTGTCCCCCCCACTTCTTCCCTCTCTCTCTTTTTTGTTCTTCTAAAACACACACGCAGGGCCCCCTAGGAGAGCGCTGGAGTCATTGGCTCCCTCCCATCATGTGCCAGTCTAGACACTTTGGCGGCGCGGAGCTGCACTGATGGTTGCGCAAACAAGGTTTCAAGTTTCTTAACTCTTAAAGGAAAACGCCTCCCGGTTCTCGCTCGCCTCTCCTGGCTTCTCGCTCCCCCTCCTCTCTCTTCCTCCGCGCTTCTGGCTTTGGGGCACCCTCTTGGCCCCCACCCCTAAAATAATAATTAAGGGAAGGGAAGGAGCTTGTGAGGAAGACGATTCGCAAAAGAACTAATAAGAACAACAACAACAACAATAATAAAAAGAGGCTGGGAAATGGGAGCGAATTATAATACGTTCTCGTGCCCTTTTGCTTCCTATCGGCTGTGTGCAAATGGCCAAAGTGTTTATTTGTTTATTTATTGGAGGCATTTTTTATCCCACCTCCTCCAAGGAGCTCCAGGTGGTGTCCACGGGTCTCCCCCTCCTCATTTAATCCCACAACAACAACCCTGTGAAGTAGGTTAGTGGGCCAAGAGGCAGTGATTCTAGAATGTCCTCTTTCATTCAGTAATAATATTTATAATACTGTAGTAATATTAATGAACTGGCTGATTCTACAGCAAGTCTTCATTGAGCTCCTGCATTTGAAGCTCCGTGGAATGTGCATCCTTTTTCAATAAATCCCATGGTGATGAATGAGACCTAGTCCCAAGTAAACATGCAAAATTAATAACCCCAGTGGGAGTTAACTTCTGGGCAGACCTGCATGAGATCAGGCTACAAGTGCACTAAGTGGTTGTCTACCGGGGTGGGGAACCTGTAGGCCTCCAGATTTTGAGGGACTTCCTGCTCTCATCAGTCCCTTCTGGACTTTTGTTCTGCTCATGCTCTCAAGTGGTAGTATGTCAGTTGTGGCAACTCAATCCCGTCTGACTGAACCTTAAGGTAAAGGGACCGCTGACTGTTAAGTCCAGTCGCAGACAACTCGGGTTGCGGCGCTCATCTCGCTTTACTGGCCAAGTGAGCCAGCGTTTGTCCGCAGACAGCTTCCGGGTCATGTGGCCAGCATGACTAAGCTGCTTCTGGCGAACCAGAGCAGTGCACAGAAACGCCGGTGCCGTACCTATTTATCTACTTGCACTTTGACGTGCTTTCGAATTGCTAGGTGGGCAGGAGCTGGGACCGAGCAATGGGAGTCATGGGGATTCAAACAGCCGACCTTCTGATTGGCAAGCCCTAGACTCTGTGGTTTAGTAGGTACCAATATAAATGTTGTTATTTTGCGCCCCCTTGGTTCAGCTCCTTTTGCGGAGGAAATGCTCACACTGCCCTAATTCCGGCACAAGTGGGAGTTGTAGTTCAGTAAGATCTGGAAAGCTGCAAGTTCTACATCCTTGGGTCACAGCCTTCAAGGCTGCCCAAAACATCGAAGCTGCATGGCAGGTTCTGGGAAACATATACCTCGGGAAGAAAGTGTGCAGATTTGCAAGGGATGCGGGGTATAGCTTCCAAATCACATTTTCCTGCATGGGATCCCAGGCAAGGCTGGGACCCTGGCACATGGGATCCCACTGCAAGGCAGGGACCCTGGCACATACCTCTTGGGTTGCAAACTCCACTGGCGCCCCCAAGCAGCATCACCTTGTGATGTAGGGGGCTGTTCGTCCCATTGTAACACAGGGGGAAACTGGCTGGGACATTGAGGCTGCAGTAGGACAACTTTTTGCCCAATGGTTACCTGCAGTTTAGGGCAAGTTTCTACACACACTTGATCTTAGCAAAAAAAAGGCCGAGAAGCAAGTTTCATTCGTAAGGAAAGTGCTGGGACAGAAAATGCCTGCTTGCAAATTGTTTGGGTGCAAACAGTTCAGAAGGAATCTGAATCCCCATTGCAGAAGTGGAAGCAACCACAGGATCACCTTTAATTCTTTAGCAAAAGTCCAAGAAGAGCAGGAAATAAAGCTAAACATGGCTGCCACATTTGGAATCACCATTTGCTTTAAAAGAATAGAAGGGTTGAAGCTCAGAGATAAAGCATATACCTTGCATTCAGAAGGTCTCCCGTTTTACTGCCCAGCATCCTGAGGTATGGCTGGGAGAAACCCCTGCCTGAAACCCTGAAGAGGCAAGCTGCTGCCAGTCAGTGTAGACAATACTGAGCTAGATGGACCAATGGCCTGACTCAGTATTAGGCCGCTTCCTGTGTTTGCTAGCTGATAAAACTATGGAAGGGCATTTCTGTCCTCCAAGAATCACACCTTCAATTCAACTCCCTAGATCTCCCTGGGACACACACATCACAACACCACACCCCTTGTTTTGCAAAGACACATCTGCACACCCCAAACTGCCCTGCAGCAGTGTACAGTGGCTGAAGTTCTCCCTGTGCTTCATCTCATTAATGCAGGGTTGCTGTATGTTTTTTAATAGCAGCATCCACAACGTATCATTTCAAAGATTGCATTTTGGTTTTTTGAAAATAGTCTGCTATACGAAGCCCATCTTCATAAACAAGTGAAGCCCTGGACTGCATAAAACGAGAAGCTAAAGGGCACTATCACCAATGTCCCATAACACAAAGTGTAAGTACAGAAACAATCTCAACTTGCAAATTTGGGGGTTTAGATGGCTCCAGAAAGGAGTTGCTTTCGCTTTGTCTGGTGTGTTTTGTTTTTGAGGCTGTTACCTTGTTTGGATGTACTGTAAACTCTCCCGAGCCCAACCCTGCTTGACTCTGGACATAGGACAGAAGTGTCTGCCACATTGTTGGGGCTAAATAATGCTGGATAGTGCTCATAATATGCAACAGGGCTTGGTATTTCCAAGGTTATCTGATGTGCATAGAATAGTCTTATCAAATGCATTGGGGATATTTGCTGTATAAACACACATACCTTTCTTTCTTTTTGTTGTGTCCTCCTTAGATTATTATATAAAATAATAAAATTGTTATTGTATAAATTTCTCAAATGCCAAAGAAATTGTGGGTTTGCAGGAGACCCAAGCATTGTACTTTCAGAGGTACAGTAGTGAGGACCAGATGGGTTTACAGGAGAATCCTTGCTTGTGAAATTTGCAGATATTCAATTAGTAGCTGGGTAGGTGGACTTTTTATCTTATTCATTCTTTCCTCCATCATATCTTGTAAAGTTGTTCTACAATTGCAGGTGTATGGGGGAGAGAGAAAGGATGAGGTCTTGAAATCTCTGGGTGGGCTGACACTTCTCCCCCGCCCTCCTACTCCCTAGCTTCTAATACCAGGGTAGCCAACTGACCATGATGACCACAAATACCTGCTCCTGTCAGCTGGCTCTACAGAAATCAGGCAGTGAAGCCTTGCACCGTATTCAGATAAACTGCTCTTTTAAAGCACAGGAACAGGACCCAGCAAAACATATTTGGCAACGCATCAGCAATTACCCTAAGCAAGTGAAGATATTTCCTGGCTTATCTATAACCGTGCTGAGAATCGCTTCGCCTGCTTTATTTATCCCGCCGCCCCGCTCGGCTACTGTTCAAGAAAGAGGAGCAGGGCCAAGGCAGGCAAGTTGGCAACCCCCTGCTTAAAAAGGGTAGGCTTTGGAAAGACGCTCTCCTCCGGCGCGCCAAGGGTTAAAGCGTCTCTCCTCCGCCGGAGTCAGAGAGGCTGGGCCACGCCTCCGGGATGTATTAACTTGTTCAGGGTGGCAAAAGTTCAGGCTCCGAAAGCCCTGGTTGGCCTTTGGCAGAGGGACACCCCGCCTCCGCAGCGCGTCCATTGGCTCGGCTGGCCGGGGGGGTCTCCACCTCCTCCAGATCACAGATTGTCCCTGAATGAAATAAATTCCGTTGCTCTCATTGGCTGCTCGCCGCAATATTTATGCAACATTCCTTTCTCTCCCTGTCGGCCGCTGTTTTGAATGAAGTGGCTGCGCAGGCCAGTCGAGGCAGCGCCGCCCTGCGCGGCTGTTTTTGCCTGCGTGGGGCTTACTCCCAAGTAAGGGACCCGAGCAGCGGTGCGACCCGAGCCTCCGTACACGTTTACGCTGCAGGAGAAGAGGCGTTTTGAGAAAGGCCATAGCTCAGCGGTAGAGTAGTTGCCTTGCATGCTGCTGAAATCCTGCCAGTCCGTGCAAACAATACTGAGCTAGATAGACCCTTGGTCAGACTCTGTATAAGATCATTTCCGTGTCCTTCAGGCACAGTTCCCGAGATTCCTGACAGATGAGCCCTACCTTTAAAAAATGCCTGATGATTCGTAGACCCCAATGTAAAAACTATTTTTTGAGGGTGGGTAGGTTACTCAATCCCCTAGAGAGCGTAACCGCCAGAGCCGGCCCACCCGTGAGGAGAGGGGGGGGGTATCTGCTGGCTGCGGAAGTGATGGGAGCGGGGATGGCACGTCTGAAAGAGTGGTTGATCAGGGATTGGGAGAAGTGTCTCGACCAGCAACTCATTCAGAGATATAGTGGGAAGTTGCCTCTTCTGAGGTTGAGTGATTCTGTTGCAACCCTGCAATGGGAGCAGTTGGTTAATTCAATCGCATGGTAGAATGATTTCCCCCACCCCAAATGTGGACTGAAGCAAGCAAGGCTGGAGTAGGGAATCATGGAGAGAGGCTGCTTTGGATTTTCATTAATTGGGTAGCACAATCAAGGTATAACTTTCATGGTATGAGAGAGCACTGGAGATTTAGGGTGTATTAACACCATTTATTTATTTTTGACAGATACACAAACAAAGCATAGTACAAAGAAATAAGCACTGGCAGCAGGTAGCTCAACAATTGATCCTTCCTCAGTTTTCCAGAAAGTCACTTTTCTACACACGGACCCAGTGCTTTTTTTCCTATAAAAAATGTTTAGGGGTACTCTCACCTTGACTTAAGAAAACCACCATTTTATAGTTCAAATCGGGAAAAATAAATACAGTAAATGGACAAAAGTACAAAGATTCACAAAATGTTTAGGGGTATGCGTCCCCCTACACACACACCCCAGAAAAAAGCACTGCATGTACCTCAGTGTTGCACACCAGTTTTACTCTTTACAAAGATCTATGTCCAGCTCTCTAAACTTAAACTGCAAAACTATTTCCTATCCCACTAACTGGAGGGTCTAAACTTCCTAAGCTCTGACGGGACAGCCCTTTCAAAGGCTGGAAAGAGATTCCAGCTATCAAGATACATCACAGTTCTTTTGTTGAAATCTGAAATCGGTTGCCCATTCAGATTAATTAGACAGACAGCCCCAAACCCAAACCACCGATTTACACTTCAACCACCCTCTATTTAAAACTGGTTCCGGCTGAGCTTTTATGTGGAGAACTACAGCTATGTAAAATGTATGATACATCGAATTACTAAACTGCAATTTAGTAATCTATTGTAATGACTATGCAGGGATAATCAACATGGTGCATTCCAGAAGGGTTTGGACTACAACTCCCATCACCCCTACCCCTGACCATTAGCCATGCTGGCTGGGGCTGATGGGAGTTGTAGTCTACAACATCTGGATGGCTCTCACTGGGCTACAGCTTTTGTCTATGTGAGATGGGCAAGTTCTGCATTACCATCTCTGCTCGCTAGGAGGTAGATGAGCAGCTCATCCTCATACAATGTTTTTGAGGAATCCTCGAAATGTGTTTTAAAACCTTTGATACAAATGTCTTTTTTCTAAACAACAACAACCATCCAAAACTAAATTTGATACTTAAAGCCATATGGAAATCAAACACTTGATTCCCCCCCCCCCCGGCCCCGTTGTGTAACATTTTGTACTATTGATTATAAGACGCTATCAGAAACTTGAGCAACAGACACTGACGGTTTCCTTTGCAAGACTTCCCTCAACAACCAGAAAGACAAGCTAGTGTTACGGAAGTAGAAATAGCTTGCCTAATTTAAAAAAACCAATGTTATATCGATAACTTGACATATTTCCTGGCAGCACTTTAAAGACTCATGGGCTGATTTTATTTCATTTTTGAAATCAAACTTGAGACACACACACAGGAAGAAGGCATGCCAGAGCTAGCTATCCACATAAAATTGGTTTGTTAAGTTAAATTTATATCCCACCCTCCCTCCCTCCCAAAGGAGCACAGGACGGAAAACATCAAATTATTAAAATCAAATGCCTGGGTAAAGTGGAATACCGGGGAGGGCATCCCACAAACAGAACCACCACCAAGAAGGCCCTGTGTATGGTAGGCTACAGTGGTTAGAGTGTTGTACTAGGATCTTGGAGACCAGGGTTCAAATCCCCACTCAGCCATGAAACTCGCTGGGTGTCCTTAGGCTAGCTTAGTCGCTGCCTCTCAGTCTAACCCACCCCACAGGGTTGTTGTGGAGATGAAATGAGCAGGGAACACCATGTACACCACCTGAAGCTCCTTGGAGAAAGAGGTGTGATATAATGCAATAAATCATAGAATTGTGGAATTAGAAGGGACCCTGAGGATCATCCAGTCCAACCCCCTGCAATATGCAGCTGTTCCAAACAGGGATTGAACCTGCAACCTTGGCACCACGCTCTAACCAATCGAGCTATCCAATAAATAAAATAAAGAAACAAACCAAGCAGCAGTCAGAGGCACCCCACCCATCAAGGCCTCCCCTGCTGTTTGTAGGGCATGAAATATGGTTTGGGGAGTGAATAAACGTATCTGACCAAAAAGGGATCTAAAATCGTAACTGGTGTGATCAGTGATGCTGAGCAGCATGAACGATCAGCTGTGGTGGCTGAAAACACTTCCTCACACTTCCCAGGTGGCAGGAGGTTCCCAAGGGCTGCCTTTCTGTTTCGTGCAGAAACAGTGCTATGTAGAGGGGCCACAGCCCAGTGGTAGAGCATCTGTCTTGCATGCAGAAGGCTCCAGGCTCAGTCCCTGGCATCTTTAGGGAGAACTGCGAATGTACCCTGCCTGAAACCCTGGAGAGCCACTGCCGGCCAGTGTAGACCATGGGTCGGCAAACTAAGGCCCGGGGGCCCGGATCCGGCCCAATTGCCTTCCGAAATCAGCCCGTGGACAGTCCGGGAATCTCCGCGTGGATCAGTGTGGGGATTCTGATCGTTTGGGCTGCGCCATTTACCCACCCACCCCTCACACACACCGCGGTGGCACCTCCTCCCTCCCTCCTCTTGGCTTCTCCCCGCCTCGTCTGGTGCTATGGAGAAGGGAGGGGAGAGTCAGTGGGGGGATTTCCCCCCTCCAAAATATAGTCCATCCCCACACAAGGTCTGAGGGACAGTGGACTGGCCCCCTGCGGAAAAAAAGTTTGCTGACCCCTGGTGTAGATAGACCATACTAAGTTAGATGGACCAGTGATTTGACGCAGTGTAAGACAGCATCCCGAGGGACCCAGGTGGCGCTGTGGGCTAAACCACAGAGCCTAGGGCTTGCTGATCAGAAGGTTGGCGGTTCGAATCCCTGTGACGGGGTGACCTCCCGTTGCTTGGTCCCAGCTCCAGCCAACCTAGCAGTTCGAAAGCACATCAAAAAATGCAAGTAGATAAATAGGAACCGCTATAGCGGGAAGGTAAACACCGTTTCCGTGTGCTGCTCTGGTTCACCAGAAGCAGCTTAAACATGCTCGTCACATGACCTGGAAGCTATACGCCGGCTCCCTCGGACAATAATGCGAGATGAGCGCGCAACCCCAGAGTCGGTCACGACTGGACCTAATGGTCAGGGGTCCCTTTACCTTTACCTTTAAGACAGCATCCTACTTGAATCTGCTGGCCCTAACCATGTATTTGCAGGGGCTGAGAGTTGGAATCTGAACCAAGGGCCGTGTTTAAATAAATTATCTGTTATTGTTTTGGCAGGCAAAGCATGAAGCTTCTTCAACACCGTATAATCACCCAGCATGCAAGACGGCATCGTCAAAGACAATGGAGTTTTCATAGCAATGCAGGCCAACTATTGCAATTAGCAGAGATATGCTATGCAGAAGCTGTCCCAGACATGCGCAAGCAACTCTATGTAAGGCATCCCAGGACAAAATCAGGATATATTTAAAGGATCTAGCAGAGGATATATTTAAAATGAATCTTAACTCTTACTGATGCATTTTGAATTCAGTAACATTTAGTGCTAATTTGCCAAATTAATTATTACACCCTTATTTGTAGGTTGGTTTTTCCACTTCCCCTCTAAGGCTGCTATACCATGCAAACTTACTTGGGACCCCAACTGAAACACAGTGCAACTTATTTCCCAGTAATCATCAAGCATAGGATGATCGGGTTGCCCAGAGGCAGCCATTATGTGGCGGAGGTCAGGGCAACTTAGAGGCATCAAATTAGAATGCAAGTTCCCATTTTTGCAAGCAAAAGCTACGTGCAAGAATGTTTTCCCGTCTCTCACAAATTAATTTCGTCTTCTGCAGAAATGTCCCTCTGTCTTCTTAAAGTTAAAGCTTATTCATGCATTATGGTGGAATTTGCTTAGAGGAGCTGATCGGAGCCAGCTATAGCAGGCATGCTTTTTAAAAGAAAAAAGAAAAAAACAATTCCTCCCTTGGAAAACACAAAGGCAGGCAGGCAGACAGGCTGGCCTGGCGGCTTCCCTCCCTCCTTCGCCTCTCATATCAGCTGCCTTGGGCAATAAGTTCTGTTGTGGCAGCTCTTGCTGAAGAGGTTGGCGTCTGGTACATTTCAGAGCAGACGCCAGTCACTCCAAGCGAGAGCCACTTATACCAACTCAGTAAATATTTTGTGCAGAGCTGCTGCTGCAGTCTTAAAGGGAGGGAGGGTTTGGGGTCGCAGTGGGGGGTTGCTTCACAACAGGGAATCTCCTGGAGCAGAGAGCACCTTGATAAGGCAGGTGCTGGGAGCGGAGCTGTACTCAGCAAAGCAGGGTGGGCGAGTCGCAGAAGCTCAAGATTGATTTCTCCGCCCTCCTGGACTGCAAACTTTTTGCATGACCTTGGGCAAGGTCACGCGGGCCTCAAAGTATTCAGAGAGGAGCACATGTCAGCGGCACATATGGCTTCAGCGCTGCTCAGGGGATAGATGGGTAATAGCCCAAATCCTAGGCATAGCTTGTCAGAAGCAAGTGCTTCCAAGTTCTGTGGCACGGAGCTACTCCTGAGAAAACATGCATAATAGGAGCCCTACCGAAAGGCTCTGTCATAGCTCCTGTGGTGCAACTAAGAATGGGCAAATGTTGGTTGCTCTCATTTTCCAATCAGTTCAGTGCTCCACATTTCCATATCAGTTTGTGAATTTTTGTTAAAACTCACCAGCGTTCTAGTGCAAGTTTTCCCTAACATACACATTTTTGTAATGTGTTTTGGCGTGTTATTTTCACAAACACATGCATCTTTATGCCCCCTCTTGCCTCATTATGTGCATCTTTCTACATGTGACTCGGCAACATTGAAGAAGTCAGGAACTGCGAATTATATAGGTTTGCCTTCAAATGAGGACTGGATGAATTTCTCCCCTTAGCCCTTAGGTGTGACTATGTTGGAATAAGCTGAATCATATGGTAATGAGGGATTTCAATATGTCACTAAGGGTGGATTATTATGCCTGGTATTAAGAACATGATTGAGCAGGACAGAAGGTATCAAGCCTCATCAGCATAAACCCTGTTCACTCAGGGTGGAGAGGAGAGAAGAAGAAACCAATACAAGTTGAAGAAGGCAAAAAAGGGACCTATCCCCCTTTTCAGTTTTCAGCCCAAGGGCCACTTTCCAGGGGCCATATGCTGGGAAGTGCCAGCAGCAAAAGCGGTTGTTCGGGGGATGCAACTCTCTATTATTTTGCGCTAGGCTGCATTCCAGCAAAAGTCAGAGGTCCCACATCCAGGGAAGCAATGCTGCAGGGCCTGAGGCACCCCTGCTTTATACCATAAGGCAAGGAATGGGGAATCTCAGTTTCAGGGACCAAACACAACCTTCTAAGGCCTCTCCATTTTGACCCTTAGAACTCTCCCTATGGGAAGCCCCCTCCCCTGGCCTCAAGCCCCTGAGTGCCTTAGCCTGGTGTGGGTGGGTGTGGATGGGTGTGTACATAAAATACAATAAGAATCAAAATAATAATCAAAATATTTATACCCTGCCTATCTGGCTGGGTTTCCCCAGCCACTCTGAGTGGCTTCTACATATAAAAACATTTTAAAAAATCAGACATTAAAAACTACCTAATACAGGGCTGCCTTCAGGTGTCTTCTAAAGGTTGTGTAGTTCTTTATCTCCTTGATATCTTGATGGGAGGGCATTCCACAGGGCAGGTACCACTCCTAGCTCCCTGTAACCTCACTTCTCTCAGTGAGGGAACCGCCAGAAGACCCTCAAAGGAGGACCCCAGTGTCTGGGCTGAACGATGGGGGTGGAGACGCTAATTCAGGTATACTGAGCTGAGGCTGTTTAGGGCAGGGGTCCCCCAAACTAAGGCCCGGGGGCCGGATGCGGCCCAATTGCCTTTTCAATCCGGCCCGCAGACGGTCCAGGAATCAGCATGTTTTTACATGAGTAGAATGTGTCCTTTTATTTAAAATGCATCTCTGGGTTATTTGTGGGGCATAGGAATTCATTCATATTTTTTTTTTTCAAAATATAGTCCGGCCCCCCACAAGGTCTGAAGGACAGTGGACCGGCCCCCTGCTGAAAAAGTTTGGTGACCCCTGGTTTAGACCTAGTCTACAGAACAAGACTAATAAAAGGAAAAACCCAAAAAATAAGGAGAAAAAAGAGGAAATATAACCACAAGACCCTTCGTCATATTTATATCTCATATAGCCTATCCTTTATCCACACACAATGAAGAAGTAGACCCTCCCATCTTCCACCTAGGAGCTTACTTCTTCTCCCAGTCTCTGACCCTGGGAGACTCTTTCTACCCTGCCTTTTATGCAGGGGCCTTCCTCCTCCAACTGTCCCCTTCCTGCATGTGCCCTCCTCAGTCCAAGATAAAGGACTGCTCAAATGTCTGACAATGTCTCTCACTCGCTCGGACAGAAAGGTGTGTCTGTGTGCAAACCTCCGACTTTCGTACAGCTGGAATGCAGCCTATTGTAAGAGTCACACACATCGTTCCACCCACGGTTGGCATGTGGCCTCTGGAAGCTTGTCCGTGAGGGAATGCAGCCCTTGGGCTGAATAAGTTTCCCCACCTGAGCCATAAAGGGAGTGCCTGCCTTTCTCTTCTTCTTCTCGGTCTTCATAAAGTTGCTGGCATTGTCCGCTGTCAAAATTCAGCTTGTAAGCTCCTGAGGGCAGGAAGTAATCTCACCTTTCCTTACATTGTTCTGCAAAGCTCCAGCCATATCAACGCTACCATAGAAAGTTGATTAGGATGATTAATAATGATAATAATTGTAGTGCCAACAGAAACAGACCAAACGTGTTTTACGTGAGGCCTGTCCATGGCAGGGCCTCTCCGGTTTCATGTAGCATCAAACACCTGCAGAGTTCCAGGGCTTCCTCATTCACAAAAATGTATTCATCGCTTGATAGCTGCTGCATCGTGGCTTGGACCTGTCTGTTACCTATCTTCTTGGTCACCTCAAACGCAGGCCTCTTTCCACAGTCTGTTTACACCACCTTTTGCCAACCCGGGGCCCGCCAGAAGTTTTACCGGTAGGCTACGACTCTCATCAGCCCCGCCCCAGTCTGTGCTGCCATACAATGCTGGGGATGATGGGAGTTGTGGTCCAAAACATCTGAACCCCTGGAGATCTACTGCCAGTTAGTACAAAGATACTAAGCATGGGGGACTAAATGTGCGCCTCAGAATGCTGAGCGCTGCTCCCTTCATGGAGTTACAATTCTCAGAGTTCCCTGGGAAGAGGGACTGATGGTGAAACCACTCTGAGAATTGTAGTTCTCTGAGGGGAATAGGGGCCTCCTCAGCACCTTTAACAAACCCGAGTTCCTAGGATTATTCGGGGGAAGCCATGTGAGCTAAAGTGGTATGATACTGCTTTAAATGTAAAGTGCAGGCGGGACCTAAAGCAGTTTCCTAGAAAGCAATGAGAAAACTGAGTGGTATGTGTATCGATATTGATATTGTTATAGATATCTTGGAGGCACAGCTGGATTGCTCAGTCGATAGAGCATGAGACTTAATCTCAGGGCTGTGGGTTCGAGCCCCACGTTGGGCAAAAGATTACTGCCTTGCAGGGGGTTGGACTAGATGGCCCTTGGGGGTCCCTCCCAACTCTACAATTCAATGATTCAATGATTCTATATCTGTGATTCTTGTATTGCAGGACTAGATGACTCTTTAGGTCACTTTGCAACACACACACACAAACACAAACACACACACACACACACACACACACACACTCTTATGCTTGAACCAGTACAGTAGTGGACATCAAGCAGACCACTGGACGTGACATTTCTTCATCCACCTCCATCTTCACTCTCCCCTCTTGTTAACCCAAGGCCAGCCTGTTGCAAAAAGCTAAAGTCTCATCGTCTGCCTGTTTGACTTTCTCTCCGCATGTCAGCGCCTGCCCTTTATTTAGTCGACTGAGCCTGTCCGAGGGATGGAGACAGGCTGGGTTAGTCACTCTGACCACGGGTCGCCAGCCACTGAGAACCGCCTTAGGTCATTTCCAAAATGCACCACTCACAATGAGAGGGAATCGAGCCCCAGGAGACCTGCAGGAAATGGAGTGGAGATGGAAGAGACAGATACCGTCCTCCACAAAGGAACACAGAAAGAATGTCCCCCGTGTGTTTCGTCTGGCAAAAGAGTTTCTTCCTCACCAGGGCCGCTCCATCTATTTTAAGTTTGCTTGCAGACCAAAAATGGTCATTCAAAGTGCTGAGTGGTTCTTGATCCAAGAACCATCCAAGGAAATGCAACCCCTTTCGGCTGACTTTCGTGAGTGGAATTCCTTTAAGCGGTTCCTGGTTGCAGAAGGAAATGGTTTGCGATGACCTTTTTTTGTCCACTTGGCATTCAAGCAGGGCTGGAGAGGCTCTGGCCCGGGATGGCAGGAAACTGAATGAGAGCTGGTGATTTGCGCCAGCCAAAGCTCTGGGGTGGCTCTGAGACCTCAATGCACTTCTTCGTGCAGCAGGCAAAGAGAAGGGAAGGACTCAAGTTCTCTGACAGGGATGGTGGAATCGTAGGCATGTGGACCAAATTTGGCCCTCTGCGATTCTCTATCTGGCCTGAAGGACTCTTCCCAAGCCCCTCCCTTCCCCAGACCACACCCATCACTTGCCCTGCTCCCCACTCTCCTAGAGGGCTCTTGTTTGGCTGGAAAGAGTCCTTGAGCTGTGACCATGCTTCTTGCTTGCCCAGAAGGAGGGTAGTGAGCTATGTACATGTGCATACCCTCTAACATTCTCCAATGTAAATAGGGACATCCCATTCCATCATCACCATCATTTTATTATTTATACCCCGCTCATCTGACCGGGTTCCTCCAGCCACTCTGGGTGGCTTCCAACATATATAAAAACATAATGAAACATTAAAGATTTTAAAAACTTCTCTGTACAGGACTGCCTTCAGATGTCTTCTAAAGGTTGTATACCGGTAGTTACTTACCGGTATCTCCTTGGCTTGTGGGGGTCACAACATTTCTCTGATGAAAATAGGGGTGTCCTGTAGAAACCTTGGCCTTTGTTTGGGTAGAAGTCAGTCTATTCTGCAAGTCATCTCCGTTGCTCAGCCCTTTTTTTGCCTCTGGTCCCCCCTGCCACCGGCATGCGGCCCCTGCAGGGTAGCCCACAAGGGAATGTGGCCCTCAGACTGAATATGGTTCCCTGCCTCTCTGAGTGACCCTGCTGCTGATGCCAAATGAAAAGGGAAGTCCCAGCTCACGCTTTAAAACAGAGGTTCTTAACCTGTGGTCCATGGATCACTGGTGTGTGTGTGTGTGTCTGTGGTTGGGGCTTGGGGGTTCATGAACCAGACCAGGGTGGGGTCCTTCCTGTTACTTTGACAACTGTCTTTGTGGGGGGAAATTCCGAGAAGGGGGTCCAAAGCTTTCATCAGATTCCAAAAGGGGTCTGCGACCTCGCTTTAAAGGATGGCAGAATGGCCATTTGGATACAGCCACCTAACACTGGCAACATTCACCATGTGTTTAAAGTGCTATGATACCACTTTAAAGAGACATGGCTTCTCCCCACAAAGTTCTGGGAGATGTAGTTTACAAACGGTGCTGAGAGTTGTTAGAAGACTACTGTTCCCGGAGTGGTTTAGCAATCAATCCCTCTTCCCAAAGGAACTCTTGAGAATTGCCGCTCTGAGACAGGAACGGGGGGATCTCACAACAACTCTCAGAACCCTTAACAAACTACAGTTCCCATAATTCTTTGGGGGGGGAGCCATGAGTGTTTAAAGCGGTATCATACTGCTTTAAATGTACGGCTATTGAGATTCAGCCAACAGCTGGGATTTGTGATGTGTACAACTGCTAGCCGTTTGCCTAAGACTGCAGCTGGATTGAGGTCACCGACTGAGAGAGAAGGAAAAAATAGTGGACTTGTACCAGTAGAACACATTGCTCTCCGTTTGAAAAGCCACAGAGCTGCAGTGAAATGCTCACTCCAGGAACATCAGTGCCATTTGGTGTGTGGGTACATTCCAGGGTTTTACGGTGTGCAGAGAATTGGCTGAGTGGGTCAGGATTAGGAGTCCCTCCACCACCCTGCTGCTCTTTTATATCTGATGGAAAGATCACTCTAGCATAACGTTTTGCTCCAGCCATGGACTGAAAAATGTCTCTCTTCTGGAGCAGTTTTCTGTAGCTTTCCTTTGCTGGCCTGGGCAGGGAGGGAGGGGTGGAGAAGCCATAAGCACAGGACAAACTGGCTATTGACTTCAGTCTGGGTGAGTGTATTAAGAAGCTGTACATTCTGATACTCTTTTTTTTTGCTCAGGGTAGGGGGGGGAATCTACGACCCTAAAAGCAGAGGTGCATGGAAGGGACACACCAACAGGCAGGGTGGCCTGGCAGATAAAGAGGTTTAGTTCTGGAACAAAGGTGAGGTTGAGGACAACCATCTTATTTGCTGCACTACGGAATGGGTGCAATTGCCTGATTACCCTGCTGTCAACATTCTCAATTACACACATCTTCTGTTAAACTTAGCAGCTCTTTGCACTATATATTTAAAGCAATATTATATGTACCACTTTGCAGTCATGCCTTCACCCAAACAACCATGGGAACTGTAGTTTGTTGAGAGTTGTTAGGAAACCCCTATTCCCCAGACAGAGCTACAATTCCCAGAGTGGTTTAACAATTAGTTCCTCTTCCCAGGGAACCGTAGCTCTGGGAGGTGAATAGGGGTCTCCTAACAACTCTCAGCACCCTTAAGAAACTAAAGTTTCCCAGCATTCTTTGCGGAAGCTGTGACTGTTAAAGTGGTCTCATGGCACGTTAAATGTATGGTGTGCATGTCGCCACAGCAAAAGCACCTGCCTGAAGTCAACTGCAGCATGTTAAGGCATTTCCCTGGGAAGATGGGTTGATTGTTGAACCACTCTGGGATGGGGCCATAGTTTTAGAAATAGACATAACACCAGCCTGGTTCATCCATAATGCTAAGCAATGGTTTGTTTAGCAAAAGTGTAGTCTGTGTGAATGTCTGAATTCAGTCCAACAGACTAACCATGGCTTGTTTTATGGGAACAGACCGTGATGCTGGCCTATAAACCATGGCTTGTTTTAACTCTGGTGTGGTTTCAACCTTGGTTTGTTTGAGGTCGACGACCTTGCTTACCCATGAAATCATGGCCACCCCAGAAGTTTGCCAAGCTGGAAAAGCCTTGAGGAGCAAGCTGATGAAAGCCAAACCAAACTTCGGAGGTTTGTTTGCTTATCGGTGAGGCATCTGCTGGGTTGTTGGACAAACCATGGCTTTGTGTCATGTGCAAATGCAGACACTGTAGATGGATGGGAAAAATAAAACTCAGCCTCACAACTCAGAATGGTGACCAGCAGAATAACTTGCATGACTTTTATTAGTTGCTTTTCTTGGTGCAGGATTCTGATTTTAAGTACTTTTAAAGCCCTGTTTAATCAAGCCAGGAAAGCTCTACTGAATTCAGCATACTGTTTCCAACAAAGTTCCAGCAGCAGTTTTGCACAAGTATACATGTGAAGGCAACAGCCCTCTGCTTATTATCCACTGCCAGCTTCTGGAATTGAGAGGTATACTGTTTCTGCATCTGGAGGTTCAACTGAGTTATCAGAACTAATAACTCTTGATAGGCCTATTCTTTATTTATTTGTCTAATCCTTCTTGAAAACCATCTAAATTCCCAGCATAAAAGGAGCCTTGCGGATGAGAGCAAATGCCCAGTTAGTCCAGCATCCTGTTCTCACAGGGGCAACTAGATGCCTATGAGAAGCCCACACTCAGTACATGTGTGCGATAGCGCCATCACTACCTCTTGTGGTAGTGAGTTTCATAAGCTAGTCATGGCCCGTGTGAGTGTGTTTGTGGATGTTTCTGTACAGAGCACATTCTCTTTGCATGTCAAAAGAGGCTTTGCAAATGTTCAGAGTCCTGGTAGAGCTTCATTTCCCCCACTTAAAATCATTTCGTCTGTCATCACAATAATTAATTCCTCTGCACAATTGTTGGCATGTAGATGGTCTATTGAAACAGCAACAATAACAAATAGAGGAAAGGCCTCTTTTTGCAAGAGAAAGGATAAGGAAGAGCAAGACATAATTATAGAATGAGCACATCACAATGGAGAGAGAGAAAGTTAGGAGATAATTCCTTAATTGCTGTGGCTGCTCATTCTTCTGGTTCTGGTTTTATCCATTTGAAACAAGGAACTTTAAATTATTATTTTAAAATTATTATTATCTATTTATAGCCTATTTATATAAAAGGGAAATCAAAACATGTCCTCTCTTTTTACAGTGGGTTCAACCATATATCTGGCAACACATTTTCTTGAACTTTGCTGCACCAATAATATATAACAAACACACTCCATTTTTCTATATAAAGATGATTTGTCTTCCTACCCATAGCCAAAACATATTAAGTTTATTTCACCATGTATACTGTATCCCAAACCTTTAACATCTGGTCCTCAAAAGCTGGGGTTCTTACTCCCCCTCCCCCAATTTGAACTCGATGCCATTTATTTGCACAGCGGTCAAAATATGGAACATTGCTTCAGGTAAAACAGGTAAATCTAACAATTAACAAGCAGTTGCCGTATCCTGTTATTATTTCAATTTTAACTAATACCCCCAAAATATTATTTTAGGACAGCTTCTGTCTTATAATTTATAGCTTTTGCTAATTTGAAGCGGGTGGTGTGTTGCTTTGCCTTGAGGGGTAGCCCTTACTGATCTGCCACTGACTTAGTAGGAATTCATGAAAGGCTTCCTCAAATAATTCTGGGAGCTGTAGTTTGTTAAGGGTGCTGAGAGCTACCAGGAGACACCCTCCCAGCACTACAGTTCCCTGGGTGGTTTAACTGCCGATCCCTCTTCCCAGGAAACTGGGAATTGTACCGGTAGCTCTGGGAGGGGAACTGTTGCCTCCCAACAACTTGCAGCTCCTTTAATTCTTTGAAGTCAGCCATGTCTGCTAAAAGCAGCATCACAGCACTTCAAATGTATGGGGTGAAGGAGTGCCTGCAGGAGAGCCCTTTGCAGTCTCGTCAAGGGCCTTTTCTAGCAAAGGAAGGGATTAAATGCTCACCACTGTTCTGAATCTTCCTTTGCTTGTGCATTTATGTTTGGTCCTTGCTCAAGAGAAGCAGTTAACAGGATCCTGGGAAAAATAAGCACGTGCTGCTTGCAACTGGGGCAGATTCTGAAGCGGGGCAGTGGGGTGGAATAGGAGCAGGGTTGAATGCCTTGAAGTCACAACCGTATATTATACATTCCATTATCGGAAGGGATAATGGTTCCACTGGATGTCTGCGAGAAACCACGGCCAGAAACCAGCAGAGGTCACCCCTTTGGAGACGAAGGGTTTGCAGTGTGAAAGGAGTGTAACTTTGGGTGCCTTATCTGCTGCTGGCTGGTTTGACGGAGAGGGTTGGCGTCTGTCTGGTTAAGCTCGATGGCTCCCATTTAACCCCGGCAAAGGCTGCATCAGCGGAATGCAGGGGGAGATAGCTAGGCCTGCTATCTAATCGCAGGCCTTTCTAGCATTCAGGAGGGGCTCTGGCTGTCCCTTTTGCCAGGCTGGGAGCCCCAGACTCCCCGGATTTTCACAGGGAGTGGAAAACAACAACACCAAACACCCTGTCAACAGCTACCCTTTCAAGACTTCCCCAGCCAGCAATGAAAATCAAGATGGGCAGTGAGGCATTTTATCAACCAAACTGGCAGATTTCTGTTCTCGGGCTTCCAGGTATCGGGCCGGCCAACCTCAACTCCCTTCTGCAGCCCCTGCGAGCGAGACATCAAGGAGACCTTTTTGAGATAACAGCTTTCCCTTTGGCTCTCTCTTTTCCACACAGCCCCTCATGAGGAGAGCCCCTTCCATGGGAGCTTCATTTCCCAGCTGGCTCCGTCTGGGTAGTTTTAACTTTCCCAAGAACGAAGGAGGGCTGCCTCCACAGAGATTGCAAATTTCAAGGCACTGCAGGGTTTTGCGAACAAGCCAGTGAAAATTCAAAGCACGGAACAATGAAACGCGACCTTTAGGGATTTCCTAACCAGGTCTCTTGTACTTGTTCTAAAGATCCCATTTCCTCTGTCAGGTTCAAGGACCAGCTATAGGAAGGACCATGGCTCAGTGGGAGAACCCCTGACTTTCATGTAGAGCTGCTGACAGTCAGTGTAGACAATACTGAGCTAGATAGACCAATGGTCTGGCTCAGCGTAAGACAGCTTCCCATGTTCCTTTGCTCTTCAATAACTCCAGCTGTGTGGGAGATTAGCAGATAAACCTAACAAATGCCTATTCTTGCTAGTTAGCATTAAAGGTAAAGGTAAAGGGGCCCCTGACCATCAGGTCCAGTCGTGTCCGACTCTGGGGTTGCGACGCTCATCTCGCTCTATAGGCTGAGGGAGCCGGCGTTTGTCAGCAGACAGCTTCTGGGTCATGTGGCCAGCATGACAAAGCTGCTTCTGGCGAACCAGAGCAGCGCACGGAAACGCCGTTTACCTTCCCGCCGGAGCAGTCCCTATTTATCTACTTGCACTTTGATGTGCTTTCGAACTGCTAGGTGGGCAGGAGCTGGGACCAAGCAATGGGAGCTCACCCTGTTGCAGGGATTCGAACCGCCGACCTTTGATTAGCAAGCCCTAGACTCTGTGGTTTAACCCACAGCGCCACCTGGGTTTAACCCACAGTGCCACCTAGTTAGCATTAGAAGGGACTAATACCACAGAGCTGTACTGCTGATAGGCAGATACTCAGGCCAGAGAAATATAATTGGTAGAGAGGGCTTTGTGTGATGTCATTTCCCCTCCTCTGCTGGAGAGGAAGAAACATATAGTATTTCCTGTTCCTGTTCCTCTCTCTCTTCCTTTGACCAGCATTGGATACAGACGTTCCTTTACTTTCTCCAGCTTTAGGCACACGCCTGAAGTTGTTATACTCCAAATATAAGTATTTTGCCAGCATGGTTTTTACTACTGCCATTGCTGTGAACCAATGAAGGATTATAAGTAAATTTTTTAATGTCCCAAGTTCTTGTCTGATTCTTTGTTAATCGGGGCAAGAAAGGAAGGCCCACCTTACTTCATAGCTAGACTTGCTCAAAACAAAGCTTTGTAGCCTAATTCCTATGCTTTTAATTTTGCTGCCAAGGATGGTATTTTGAAACTCAGTTCAACCCACACACACAGGTGCCTGGAGGGATAAAATGCAATTAATATGTCCTCTCCTACCCATTAAAACCCACCCCACAAGTTGCACCCTCTGTAGAAACCTAGGAAGCTGCTTAATCCCGAGTCTGACCCCTGATCCACCTTGTTCAGTAATCTTTACAACAGGGGCAGTCAGCAAAGGGCCCTCCCGATGTTCTTGAAATACAACTCCCTTCATCCTTGCTGCCCATGCTGGCTGGGGCTGATGGGACTTGCAGGGAAGCAAAATGTCAACACCCAGTGCTGCCTCAATACAGCTGTGTGCTTCCGTCGCTGCGCTCCATTGAAAACGGCTTCTCCATGCAAACCAGGAAGTGACCTCTCAAGATAATAGAATGACTCTTTTTATCTTTGCGGTTGCAATCTCCTGGTGTCAGGGACTGGGCATAGGAGGAATGGCAGAGACCACCTCCCCAGCCTGACCCTTCCAGAGAAGGAGAAGACAGTGCAGAATTACAACGAGGGAGGTCACGGCTCAGAGGCAGATGAGGGGAAAAGCTGGGAAATAATGTGAGAGGAGAAGGAGGAAGAGGAAGCACCAGCAGGGCGACAACTGACGGACACAGTGTCTTTAGAAAGCATTGCAGACACACACACACACAAACCCGGCAAGCCTTGTAAGTAGTAGAGCAAAAAGCTCAGAAGCAAAGGGCCCTCAGCACCACCCATAGGGGAGATGATGACAATGACAAATGAGGAAGTGGGAGAAAAGGGGGGTGGAGAGTCACTCTGGACAAGCCATTATCCCAAGAGGCTGTGTTCCATTCCTCTCTCTGTAAATATTGAATAAAAAGCAGATGGTAAGAACTTTTCCTTGTCTTATATGTTCCTGGCAACCAGCCTTGGGAGTTGCTTACTGCCTCCTGACACCTGGGTGATACAAACACCATTAGGCAGTTGAATGCACATGTGCACTGTCTGTTTCCTTCCCTCCCACCCCCATGTGGGACAGACAACCGAAAGTACCTCTCCATGCAGCACATAGTTTTATAGATTATGGAGTGACATCCATAATCTCTCTTTTTCTCTCTACATGCTTTTCTCCCCCATACTGATCCTCCTGCTTCTGCTGTTGACAACAACAAGGAGTCCTGAATATTTCCATTCTTGGGGCAGCCACTAGCGTTGCCATTACAACATCAGCTGCAAGCACTTCTGGAGACAAAGAATTCAAATTATGTTTTCCAATGGAGTTCTCACCAACAGCGGGAAAGTCCCTTAAAAGCACACGCAAAGACAGCAAGTTGGCTCAGGAGTGCCACTGATAATTTGCCTGGTGCAGTTTCTGCCCGTTTGCAGGGAAGAGGGGAAAGGGGGAGGGTATTAAGTTACACAAACGTATTATCTGGAGAAATTGGGAGAACAAGGTGTTCAATGATTCTGCCAGTCTGTTCCACAGTGTGCCAATTACAGAGCCAAAGTATTTAAAACATCCTGACAGTGCAACAAGAAAATAACCTATACAAACTTGAGCACAATTGTGAAAAACAATTCTGTCTACCGCAAGAAACCAACAATGGAGCACAATTTGTGATCTGCCTTACGTATAAACCCCTTCTTGGAAGTCTGGGTACTATATATATACATATACATATACATATATATATATATATATATATATATATATATATATATATATATATATATATGTATAGGAACTCTCCCTTTCAATGCTCCTCTAATTAATTTGCTCCCCCGCAGCCACAACCAAAGAGCTATAGAGTATTTTATTTCTTCTCTGAAGTATCTTAAATAATGCCGTGCATATATAAATCTTTGCAAGAGTTCATCTCCCAGATCAAGCATGTTAAGCTTTGGCAAGAGCGAATCTGCCAGGTCAAGCAAGAACGAAATTTGTGAATAGTGGCTACATTCACACTATACTACTTCAAACAGTCGCAGCTACAGAGCTACAATTCTCAGAATTCCCCTGGGAAGGGGGATTGATTCTGCAAATTATAGCTCTGTGAGGGGCATATCAACTCTCACCACCTTTACCAAACTACAGCTCCTAGGACTCTTTGGGAGAAGCCATGACAGTTTAAAGTGCTATCATAGTGCATTAAATATATGGTGTGAATGTGGCCAGTTACATAAGCAAACTTGAGGTTGTACTATCTTTTTTTTAACTACAGCTCCCCAATAAATAAATAACACATACATTCAGGCCAGATTAAAAACAAAACAGAGAGAACTCTAAAACAGGTCTTTTCAGTGCTATTTTTCTACAAAAAAAGGTGTCAGAACTCACCATGAATGCCTCCGTACCTGAGAGGTGCTGGAACTGAGTTCTGGTGAGTTCCAGCTGAAAAAAGCCCTGGCTCTTTTTAAAAGGCAAGATGAAAACATCACACCCACTGAAGGAGGCTTTTGGCTGACCCCTAAAGGTAAGTACAGTGGTACCTTGATTTTCGAGTGTCTTGGAAGCTGAACGTTTCAGTTTTTGAACGCCGAAAAGCGTGTTTTTCAATTTTTCCAATTGAATTTGCAGCCATCCCTTTGCACCTCGGTTTTCGAACGTTTCGGAAATCGAACGATCTTCTGGAACGGATTACGTTCGAGAACCGAGGTACCACTGTAACGATGTTGCCACACATATCTCTCTGGGGAGAACATTCCACAGTCAGGGAGCCACCCCTGAAAAGACCCGTTCTCATGTTGCCACCCTCTGGAGAGGACACAGGGAGAAGGGCCCCAGAAAACAATCACAGGGTCTGAGCTGGGTCACATGATGAAGAGTTCTGGAGAACTTGAAAGCTTGCACACCGTTTGGTAGTATTTTAGCTGGCCGGGTAAAGGTTTTGCCCTTATATAGATGTTGGAAATTCTATTCTGGGCTAAAGCAGCTACCTGGGTTTTCTGTTTGACTGCCCTTGCTCCTAATCCAGCCGTGTAAGCGACTTTGCTGCTCCATGTGTGTGGTTTTGGCCGGTTCAGCGTGACTGGAGGTTCCTCCTCCTTGAATTGTTCTCTTCATCTCCAATGAAAACACTTTTTTTTTTTTAAACTCCCCCTAACGTGCCGCAGTCCTGCCTCGCATTCCAAGGGCAACAAATTAGAGCATTTGCAAAAGCTGGAAAGATGTTTTCAATGCTGGGACGAGCATTGCTTTAAAAAGCCTCACGTGGACTCTAGGCTTTGTTGGAAAGCGTTTTGTAAGGGCTGCTGTCATTTTTTCTTCTTAATTTGCAGGCTACTTCAGTTGGGAAAGGAGCCTAGAAACCCCCACCCTGCTGCTGCATTTAGGATGATACGAGGGCAACTCATTCTGTATAACAATGAGCTAGTGGGTGACACAGTACAAACCACTAATGGGAGACGTCCCCCACCCTGGCACAGTTTTGGACCGCAACTCCCATGCTGGCTGGGGCTGATGGGAGCTGTAGTCCAAAACATCTGGGCAGCAGCACCATGAATGGGGGAGCCTGCACCAGAAAGTTCTCAAGGTAAGACCCACTGAAGAGAAGACCAAGAGGTAATCAGATAGCCACCTGCAAATGCCTGTCACATGGAAGGTGCAACAAGCTTGTTTTCTGGTGCTCCAGAGGGCAGGACCCGAACCAATGGATTCAAATTACAAGAAACGGATTCCTTCATTGCAGGCTTTTAAACAGGGGTTGAATGGCCATCTGTCAAGGCTTCTTTAGCTCTGATTCCTGCACTGCAAGGGGTTGACTACTACTACTACTACTACTACTATTACTACTACTAATTTATTATTTATACCCCGCCCGTTTGGCTGGGTTTCCCCAGCCACTCTGGGCGGCTTCCAACAGAAAAATGAAAGAAAATAATCTATTAAACATTAAAAGCCTCCATAAACAGGGCTGCCTTCAGATGTCTTCTAAAAATCTGGTAGCTGTTTTTCTCTTTGACATCTGATGGGAGGGCGTTCCACAGCGGGGGCGCCACCACCAAGAAGGCCCTCTGCCTGATTCCCTGCAACTTGGCTTCTCGCAATGAGGGAACCACCAGAAGGCCCTCGGTGCTGGACCTCAGTGTCCGGGCAGAACGATGGGGGTGGAGACGCTCCTTCAGTTATACTGGACCGAGGCCATTTAGGGCTTTAAAGGTCAGCACCAACACTTTGAACTGTGCTCGGACCTAGATGATCCTTTGGATTCCTTCCAACTCTAGGAAATAAATGGGAGGCACAGGATATGTAGCTCTTATTAATTTCACAGAGACTTGCATAGGGAGCACTTTTGGGTGGATTGTGCCCTTTCATGCCCAAGAGAGCCCCGCTGGATCACGCCAATGGCCCAGCTAGGCCAGCATCCTGTTCTCGCAGTGGCCAACCAGATGCCTGGTCCTGAGCACCACAACTCTCTCCTGACTTGTGACTCCCAGCAACTACAGTAGTAGTGAGAGACAATACTGCCTCAGACATTGGAGCTTGTACACAGGCGTCGTGCCTATAGCCACTGAGAGCCTCATTCTCCATGACTTTGACTAACATCCTTCTGTTGTTGTTTAGTCGTTTAGTCGTGTCCGACTCTTCGTGACCCCATGGACCATAGCACGCCAGGCACTCCTGTCTTCCACTGCCTCCCGCAGTTTGGTCAAACTCATGTTCATAGCTTCGAGAACACTGTCCAACCATCTTGTCCTCTGTCGTCCCCTTCTCCTAGTGCCCTCAATCTTTCCCAACATCAGGGTCTTTTCCAAGGTTTCTTCTCTTCTCATGAGGTGGCCAAAGTATTGGAGCCTGAGCTTCACGATCTGTCCTTCCAGGGAGCACTCCGGGCTGATTTCCTTAAGAATGGATAGGTTTGATCTTCTTGCAGTCCATGGGACTCTCAAGAGTCTCCTCCAGCACCATAATTCAAAAGCATCAATTCTTCGGCGATCAGCCTTCTTTATGGTCCAGCTCTCACTTCCATACATCACTACTGGGAAAACTATAGCTTTAACTATACGGACCTTTGTAGGCAAGGTGATGTCTCTGCTTTTTAAGATGCTGTCTAGGTTTGTCATTGCTTTTCTCCCAAGAAGCAGGCGTCTTTTAATTTCGTGACTGCTGTCACCATCTGCAGTGATCAAGGAGCCCAAGAAAGTAAAATCTCTCACTGCCTCCATTTCTTCCCCTTCTATTTGCCAGGAGGTGATGGGACCAGTGGCCATGATCTTGGTTTTTTTGATGTTGAGCTTCAGACCATATTTTGCGCTCTCCTCTTTCACCCTCATTAAAAGGTTCTTTAATTCCTCCTCACTTTCTGCCATCAAACACCCTTCTAAAGCCGTCCAAAAGAAACCTGCTTGTTTTGCCAAGATAGGACAGCTGCTTTGAAAGCTTTATTGGGAGGGGGGCAGATTTTTCCCAGCTCTGTTTCAAGTTATGGGTTGGATGCCCTAAAGGAGGAATCTCTTGGTTTTATGGTAGGGGTATATAAGGCATGCCTTGACCACTTGGAAGGGTGAATCTGTCAATTTAAGTTTCTCTGTTTCTAATTTTTCCAATCCTAAATTCATTTCTTCACATTTACACATCAGTTTGTGTTTTTTTTTCCTTTAAGGAAGTCATTTCAGTCCACCTGCAACTTTTTCCTAATACAGTATGCAATTACCCCAACTATTGTTTTCTTTTTTTGTAGTTTAACTAGTCTGTGCTTTTGAAACACAATTTGTGTACTAACCATCTTGACCAACAATCAGCTGGTGAGGCCTTGTGGTGATTCCACTATCAGGGACAGAGACCCATGAAACATAGGGCATGTCATTTTTCTATGCAATTTTACACACATTAATTTAACTTTGTATTGTTTTGGGATGGGTATCTGAAGAAGTGTGCATGCACACGAAAGCTCATACCAAAATAAAAACTTAGTTGGTCTTTAAGGTGCTACTGAAGGAATTTTTTTATTTTACTTCGACCCAGACCAACACGGCTACCTACCTGTAATTTAACCAAAATACCCTTTGAATTTGAGAGCCAGCATGGTGTAGTGGTTAAGAGTGGTGGACTCGTAATCTGGTGAACCGGGTTCACTTCCCCGCTCCTCCACAAGCAGCTGCTGGGTGACCTTGGGTTAGTCACACTTCTCTGAAGTCTCTCAGCCTCACTCACCTCACAGAGTGTTTGTTGTGGGAGAGGAAGGGAAAGGAGAATGTTAGTCCCTTTGAGACTCCTTATGGGGAGTGAAAGGCGGGGTATCAAGTCCAAACTCCTCCTCCTCCTCCTCCTCCTCTTCTTCTTCTTCTTCTTCTTCTTCTTCTTCTTCTTCTTCTTCTTCTTCTTCTTCGAATTCCCAACTCATGTTACACCTTTTTTTATCACCTCTCTTGCAGGGCAAAATTTTGAAATGCGAATGTCAAAGGATGGCTGCTTTATTTCATGTATTGTTTTGGGATGGGCAAATCACCTTTAAATGTGAACGGAACCAAATTTCTCCTCGTCCCTTCTTTACAGATGTTATGGACTACAACTCCCATCATTCATTGGAAGTGTTGGGTATGGCTGCTGGGAGTTGTAGTTGTAGTCCACAACATACGGAGGCCACATTATTTACCTCAGATTTAAGTCCTGATGCAATGGTTGTAATATTCCCGCTACATCTCTAAATCTAGGAATCAGGCTGCTTCAATGTACCCTTTCTGTAGCCCCAAAGCGTTGCCTAGAACAAATCCAAACAATTTCTTTGCCGCAAGGATGTCTTCCATTCTTCCAGATTCTCTCTCCTCTGGCCCTGCCTGTATACACTTTCTGAGCCTATTTTTTCGGTACGGCTGCCAAAAAGTTCAGCTCAGCATGCCACTAAAAATGCAGACTTCTGAATTCCAAACTTTCACTTGAAGAATAATTTATGTTTGGGTGGTGGAAAGTACATTTTCCCACTGCCAATGGAGACAAAAAGAATATCTTTGCAAAAATACATTGGGAGCGCAAGAAAGCCTGCAAGTCCTGCGCCTGTTGTTATTTTCATAGGACAGGAATCTTGGCCTTGGGCTAGTTTAACAATGTGAATACAATGACATGGGGCTATTTTCTGGAAATCCAGTGAGCTCATTCAGGGCATCAGATTCCCAATCTCACACTGGTTTCCTGATCTACCTGTCGAGCAAATGAGTGCATGGTCTCCATTAGGACTTCATACACTATCCAAACTGCCCCTGCCATTGTACAATGAATGTATATACTCGAGTATAAGCTGACCCGAATATAAGCCAAGGCACCTAATTTCACCTCAAGAAAACTGGGAAAACTTATTGAGTCAAGTATAAGCCGAGGGTGGGAAATGCAGCAGCTAATGGTAAATTTCAAAAATAAAAATAAATACCATCCTATGCCTTTCCCAGCTGTCGGCGGCAGGGTGGGGGGAGAAGCGGCGAGGAAGGATCCCTTCCTTGCCGCTTCTCCCTCCCCGCCGCCTCGCACAGAGCAGGCATAGGACGGGGGTTCGGAGAGTCACAGCGCAGCGCTTCTCCGAACCCCCGGGTCCTGTGCCTTTCTCCACTGCCGCCTGCCTCACTCGAATATAAGCCAAGGGCGGCTTTTTCAGCACATTTTTGGTGCTGAAAAAGTAGGCTTATACTCGAGTATATATGGTGCTGAAGAAGTAGGCTTATACTCGAGTATATATGGTATTTCAGAAGCTCTTTTGTAAAGACCAGACTGGTTGGCTGTTAACTCTCCAGTGTTAGGTGGTGGTTAGAGCATCTAAATACTACACACTAGAGAAGGGCCTCAGCTCAGTGGTAGAGTATCTGCCTTGCAAGCAGAAGCCCCAGTTCCCAACAGCATATCCAAGCAGGGTTGGGGGAGATTCCCTGCCTGAAATCTTGGGAGAGCCATTGCCAGACAATACTGAGCTAGACAGACCAAAGGTCTAACTCCATATAAGGCAACCTTTTATGTTTCTAGTGTTGGACTACAACATGGGAGACCATGGTTGGAATCCTCACTTGGCCACTGGGTGACCTTGGGCCAGTCACTGCCTCTCAGCCTAGCCTACCTAACAGGGTTGTTGTGGGGATTCATTGAGGAAGTGGGGAAGAACCATGTAATGCCACCTTCAGCTCCTTGGAGAGAAAGGTGGGATATAAAAGAAGTCAATTGATCTTGGTATTCTCCCTGCCCATGCAGAAAATCAAGTGAGAATTAGGAACAGAGCCTGGGCTTCATCAACAAAGCTCAGGCTTAACAACTCCCAGTCATTGAAATAGGATTCCTCAATAGATCGCACCCAGAGAAGGAATAAATAATATTTAACAGATAATATGCTGCTCCATCTTCGGAACTCTCTCCCACGGGAGGCAGCAATGGCCACCAGCTTTAAAAGAGGAGTGGACAAATTCATGGAGGAGAGGGCTAACCGTGGCTACCAGCCACAGTGGGTATCCTCTGCCTTCATAGTTGGAGGCAGTGGTACTCCTGAATCCCAGTTGCTAGAAACCACAGGCAGGGAGGGTGCTCTTGTGCTCGGATAAAGCTTGTGGGCTTCCCATTGGGGCACCTGATCAGCCACTGTGAGAACAGGATGCTGGACTAGATGGGCCATGGGCCTGATGCAAAAGGCTCTTCTCAACTGGTATTAAGAAAGCAAATTCAGGGATGGCCATCCAAACAAACAGGAGTGCAAATGGGAGAAAGAGGACCTTGCTGGTGTCTGACGTCAGCCTGGTTCTCTGGCTGATGAGGAATAAAAGTGGAAACAACGGGGAAGGAAAAAGGAAAAAAAACACACACACACAAAGGGGGAGGGGGTGGAATCAGAAGTCAGAATCTTAAACAGGAAAAGCCCGGCGTCAGGACTGGCTGGCGATAACAGGGAACTCCGCCGAATACACAAACAAACAGGGTTTCAGCAGAGGCGACCTGGCAAAAGCAGCCCTTGCATGGATGCAACCAAGAACACAGAACATCGGAAGTTTATACAGAATCAGACCATTGGTCCATCCAGCTCACTAATGTCTACACTGACTGGCAGTGGCTTTCCAGAGTCTTCAGCAGGATTCTCTCCCAGTCTTAACTGAGACTCCCTTCAGGTGGAGCTAAATGGAGGCAACCATTCTGAATTCCATGGGACTTCTGAGTTGACATGGTTAGGATTGCAGCCATCATGCCCATGCCAATAAGTTTAAAAGGGGGGTTGGGATGTGGTTATGTGTTTGGCATCCCCAGCTCCAATCGAAGACTATTCTCCCATCCACCCAGGAAAAAGTTAAATGTTTCTGCTCAGCTAATTTTTCAACAAATACTGAAAGCTTCCTTGCTTCACTGCCCCACATCACTGCAACATCCATGCTGTAATCAAAAGCACATTTTTATTTTTTTGCAATTGGGAGGACATTTTGCCAAACCAACAAAAAGCATCAAACTCTACCAACTCGTCCAAAAATACCCAACCTGTAATTTATGCAAAATCAGCAAAACTCATCTTTTACCCATCTGCAGGGGCCTTGAAGAAGGGCAAATGTTAAAAGTTCAGAAGGAGAGGCCTCTGTTCTGCAAAGTCCCCTTTGTGAGAGTGAAACAGACAAGCATTACCCAGTGCCATTTCTGACTACAGGTGAGCATATTCTAAACAAACAAACAAACAAACAAACAAAAATATTTTGCCTCTTTCCCACTGGGAAAAGAAGATTAACTATTTTGGCCGTTGCAGCAAATTAAACCAAGATTCAAAGTTGGGAGGATGCATGAAGACAGATTCACACTTGCACATGAGTTGAGCCTAGGGCTTGCTGATCAGAAGGTCGGCGGTTCGAATCCCTGTGATGGGGTGAGCTCCCGTTGCTTGGTCCCAGCTCCTGCCAACCTAGCAGTTCGAAAGCACGTCAAAATGCAAGTAGATAAATAGGAACCGCTACAGCGGGAAGGTAAACGGTGTTTCCATGTGCTGCTCTGGTTTGCCAGAAGTGGCTTTGTCATGCTGGCCACATGACCTGGAAGCTATACGCCGGCTCCCTCGGCCAATAATGCGAGATGAGCGTGCAACCCCAGAGTCGGTCACGACTGGACCTAATGGTCAGGGGTCCCTTTACCTTTATACAGCATGTGGTTGGCCACTGCAAACAGGATGCTGGACTAGATGAGCCCCCTTTGGGATGGACCCCCTCTAGCAGGCCTCTTCTTATATTGACACGATCCTTGCTGAGCTCCACAACAGCAAACGAGAAAATGTTTGGGATCTCCACGGCCAAGAGTCCCGCCTTTCCCAGCCCGAAGAAGAACATTTTTAATTAGAAGTTCCAGCATTTGGTTTTAATTCAGCCCAGTGAACAGGATGGTTTATTTCCACACACAGCATATTTTCATAGACTCATGAAACACTGTGCCACTAGGAGGTCGTTATGGGCTGTGATTACAGCTTTTTACATTAAGTAATTACGGCGGGAGGAGCGAAACGTTGACTTGATTTGCATCAGGAGAATGGATCTATCATCCACATGCAGTTAATTAAGCATTCCTGGCACAAGTCAATTAGCGAGCAGATGAAACAAAACAATAACACCAATAATATATGCAGTGGTAGCCTTTGCTTTGGGCATATTGAGCGCAAGAAATACGCATTCTGCTGTGTTACAGACAGAACAGAAGTTGATGCGGAAAGCCTTTTAATGGCATGACTAGGGGATAGGACCACGGGCAGTTTTGCATATTAGGTTTCCAATGATACATCAAATGCCATGGAGCAACCGGTGAAGGATATCTCTGTACAAGTTCTACTGTTAGAGACAGGATGCCTCTGAATATCAGTAGCTGAGAACCATTAGCGGGTGGAGGGCTGTTGCATTAAAATCCTGCTCATGGGCTTCATATTAGGGCATCTGGTTGGTCGCTGTGAGTACAGGATGTTGGACTAGATGGGCTTTTGGCCTGATCAGTTGGGCTCTTCTTATAGTCTTATGGAATACAACAACACAACACCCATTGTTAGGAGGGAGAAAAACCCTCCTCTTTACTGTTTTTCATTCCCCAGTGCCATCAGATGTTTGGGGCCATAAAGCTGTGGCTCTCCTGGCCAATGGTCAGGATGACAGGAGTTGTTGTCCCAAACTTCTGGAAGGCACCAAGCCAGGGGAGGCTGCCCTTTACCAATCATGCATAACCTCAAAAATAATCAGTTACAGGTAGGTAGCCGTGTTGGTCTGAGTCGAAGCAAAATAAAAAAATTCCTTCAGTAGCACCTTAAAGACCAACTAAGTTTTTATTTTGGTATGAGCTTTCGTGTGCATGCACACTTTTTCAGATACACTTGAAACAGAAGCAACCAGACCCTTATATATATTCAGAGGGTGGGGTGGGGTGATGGGAATGGGTGATGGGCTGTAAGAGTGGTAAACCTGTTGATGGCTGTTAACGACTGCTGGTTACTGCAATAGGTCCTGCGGGGGAAAAACAAGGGCTGAGGCTAAAGAAAGCTTGATCATGCATAATGAGATAAGAATCCTATGTCTTTATTCATCCCAGGTGGCTCCGTGGTTTTAAGCTTGGTAATGATTTCCAATTCAGCAATTTCTCTTTCCAGTCTGTTTCTGAAATTTTTCTTTGGCGTAGGGTTTGTCCTGTTTATCCAAACAGGCCAAACCCTACGCCAAAGGATAAATGGACATAAAGGATAAATGGACATAAATCTGACATCAGGAACCACAAGACAGAAAAACCAGTAGGAGAACACTTCGATCTCCCAGGACATTCTATACAAGATCTCAAAGCAGCTGTTTTATTAGCTTCTGTTTCAAGTGTATCTGAAGAAGTGTGCATGCACACGAAAGCTCATACCAAAATAAAAACTTAGTTGGTCTTTAAGGTGCTACTGAAGGAATTTTTTTATTTTGCTCAAAAATAATCAGTACACTATAAGCTATTATAATTTACTTCCAGCAATTAAAATGGCCTCCAAGTGATTAATTGGTTGACTAATATACCATTTGCAGGGTTACAGCCCTAGTGAAATGAAACCAATCTAGTGTACTTGGGCTCGGGGGAGTGCAGTTGGGGAATCTGTTTGCACACATGGATTTGCAAATGGATCTGGAAGGAGGTGGGAACATAGGATGCTCCCTTATACATCTAGCTCAGTATTGTCTACACCGATCGGCAGCAGCACTCTCCAGGATTTCAGACATGGGGCAGGGGGCAGGGGTGTCTCTCCCAGCCTTCCCTGGAGATGCCAAGGATTGGACCCAAAACCTTCTACATGCAAAGCAGATGCTCTACCACTGAGCTATGGCCCTTTTCTAGATTACGCAGGCAAAAATCGCATTTGCAGCGAAAACAACTGGACTTTGAGGGGTTTGGCCACGAAATGTCAGCATTTCAGGCACAGATGACTTTCTAGGTGGCCTTTCAAGATTATTTATGCCCTCGCTCCCCTTGGCTTCTCGTACCAGCAGCCTCCACTGTGTGCAAGAACAGCAGCCTCCACTGCTGACGCAGCCTGCTTGCTCACGGGCAATCTTAACTCCATTCCTTCCACCACAACCCGCCTCCCCAAAGGTCTTTGTCCTGTCTTGGGCCTTATACTGTCAAAACAACGTCATCAGGAAGATAAGAGAGCTCCAGATATTAAGAGGCTCCTTCCTGCAAACCGCCGTCTATCTCCAAGAAACTCTCATCTCGGAAGGGCAACAGACACACATGGAAACCGGGATGTGTGTGTCTTCCAGTTGCATTGCCAGAAATATTCCGAACCACTCTTGACCTCCAGATTTTCATTTTCTGCTGTTTTTTTGGGTGGCGGTTGAAGCAGCAACACAATTTTCATGTACAGAAGGAACTGTGTTTTCCAGGAGTCACTGAGGCTGGTCTCCCATTGGGGAGAGGACAGTCATCCAGGAAAACACACATTCCTTGGGGCTGGTTTTATCTCTGCCTTTTTGTTTTTTTGGCATCCACCCCCACCCCAACCCTGCGCTCCCCCAGCCTAGTTAGGATCCCTGGAGCCTCCTCCTCCTGAATCGAATTAATCTGAGGCTTTGGACTCGGCCCAAAACCTGCCCCACACAGATATCCAAGAGGAAATAAGATTATAAAGGGATGTGATTCGTTTCGTTAAGTTTCCCCTTTTCAATTACTAAGCTCTTCCTTTGAGAAAAGTCATCTTCAGTCCAGAATGAGAAAGTAATTTATTTATTTCCCAGTGTGTGTGTGTGGGGGGGTATGAAAAGGGGTGGGGGTGGAAAATGCAGAAGCCTCCTCCTGGTAGCTTTAGCACTTGATTGAACGAAAAATGGGGAATTGCTTTATTTTATATTTATTTATTACATTTGTATCCTGCCCTTGCTTTCAAAGGAGCCGACATTAAAAGAGCACAATGTTCAATAAAATAAAAACACATTTAGAACATTTTTAAAAACAGTTTGAAAAGTCTGAACTTTTAAAAGCAATCACATACTCTCACTGTTATTAATTTCAGTTACCATGGCCAGTATCTTTCAGCCATCAAATGCCTAGGTAAATAGGAATGTTTTGAAGTTTCTGCTGAAAGTGAGCAATGAGGGAAACAGGCACTCCTCACCAGGGAGGGCGTAGGGGCTCCTCTGCTGCTCCCCCGATTCTGATTCCCCCCCATAACTCCTAAGTTCCTCCAGAGAAGCGGACACGGAGCAATGGATTCAAACTATAAGAAAGAAGATTCCACCTAAACATTAGGAAGAACTTCCTGACAGTAAGAGCTGTTTGGCAGTGGAATTTGCTACCAAGGAGTGTGGTGGAGTCTCCTTCTTTGGAGGTCTTTAAGCAGAGGCTTGACAGGCATATGTCAAGAATGCTTTGATGGTGTTTCCTGCTCGGTAGGGGGTTGGACTGGATGGCCCTTGTGGTCTCTTCCAACTCTATGATTCTATGATTCTATAAACCTCCAAAGCCATTGTCCAATCTTTCTCCCCACTCCCGCCGACATTTTCCACTGAGTAAGAGGCTTCCTAGATGACTCTGCCCATCTCCTCTGCTTAGTCAATCAAAATATAATTATTTACTAGTAAGTCCCATCCATGTCTCCAGTATCTCCCTCCCAGAGAAATGGCTTAGGCAAGGTAGTGAATTATTTTGCTCATTTGCCTGTCATTTTTCTTTCCCTTTAAACAGAGAAGGCATTTTTTCAGCTGGAACTCACTAGAACTCAGTTCCAGCACCTCACAGCATAGCTGCCAAGTTTTCCCTTTTCTCGCGAGGAAGCCTATTCAGCATAAGGGAAAATCCCTTAAAAAAGGGATAACTTGGCAGCTATGCCTCACAGGTAGGTGCCACTGCCATTATCAGAGAACAAGGGATGGTGAGTTCCGGCACCTCTTTTTCTAGAAAAATACTACTGTCTATAAGAATCTGTGGAGAGAAAGTGGGTTGGGGGGGACAAGTTAAGGTTCATAAGAAGGTGGGATTAGGGTGGAGGACACTGGTAGCCCTACCTGTCAATTAGTCCGCCCTAAGCCAATCAGAAGGGACCCAGGTGGCGCTGTGGTTAAAACCACTGAGCCTAGGGCTTGCTGATCAGAAGGTCGGCGGTTCGAATCCCCGCGACAGGGTGAGCTCCCGTTGCTTGGTCCCAGCTCCTGCCAACCTAGCAGTTCGAAAGCATGTCAAAAATGCAAGTAGATAAATAGGAACCGCTACAGCGGGAAGGTAAACGGCGTTTCCGTGTGCTGCTCTGGTTCGCCAGAAGTGCCTTTGTCATGCTGGCCACATGACCTGGAAGCTGTACGCCGGCTCCCTCGGCCAATAATGCGAGATGAGCGCGCAACCCCAGAGTCGGTCACAACTGGACCTAATGGTCAGGGGTCCCTTTACCTTTACCTTAAGCCAATCAGAACCATGCATTCTTCCTGAGGCATCTTCTTCAGGTCCGCAGTTTATGCCACAGAGAGATAGAGAGATTTTTTTACTCATAGCAGGAGCCTTGTTTACTGATAGTTTTCTAATCTGCAGTATATAAATTACCTAACTCTTACGATGTCTTCAAAAATGTGCTACTATCTTTTCTGCTTTTTCAAGATGTTGCTTTATCTGGTATTATAGTTTTTCAGTTTCATATAGAAATAAATATAGGTATAGATATGAAAAATTGCAATATATGTATAACTACAATATTTTATAGTTATATACATATGGTGTCACTTTTGTAAACTGCTTAGAGACACTCTAGGTATTAAGCAGTGCATAAATATATGAAACAAATAAAGATGAAACTAATTTTTTTAAAAAGGTGACTATTTCTGCATTTACAACTATAATTATAAACTGGCAAATGCAAAATTGTACCCTCTTTAAAGCTGAGGCTGAAGCATCTGCCTTATATACTGAGCAGAGGAGCGATAAAAATTAGGAACTTACATGGGCTCATATCCAAAGTAGGGTTCAGTCTCTTGTTCCACTAGCACAAGAATTTATCATTACGCAGTGAAACTCCACCCCCTCCTTTCCCTGCCCCCTTAAATTTGTTCTGGGGGCTCTACAACCCCCATCAACAATGCTGGCTGGGGCCAAGGATGGGGCAAAAATTTGATTCAGTTTGTCTTTAAGGGTGAACCTACCTAACCTACACTTTCTGAACCAAAACATGGCCATCTTTCAAAATTTGCATTTCTCCAAATTTTGCAGTTCACTTCTGCAAGTAATGTGTACATAAATGCATTTACTAGGGTAATGTGTGCATAGAAATGAATACATTAGAGACAATAACATGCAGAGATACATTATGTTGAGGAAAATATAAACATTAGGGAGCAAATGCTTTGCCAAAGAGGATGTGTATATTTGGTACCTACAATTGCATACAAAATTGTGGCTATTAGGAGGAATTCTCAGTAAAGTACTGATGTCTCTTCCCGAGGACTATCAACATTCTTTTCCAAACTAATATGGAAATGTAGAGAACTGAACAAGGACCCAAGAGAAACAAAAACTGGCCTATTTTCCCATCCCTGGCCAGGGCAGACGAGAATTGCAGTTTGAAACATCTGGAGGGCACCAGGTTAGGGAAGGCTGATCTGCAGGAATCCTACATGCATAAGAACATGGGGACCCCTTTCTGCATCTCTTTAATGACCTATGGGTAAGGGACCAGAACCCAGCTCCCCCTCTTCTGCTTTGCAACAGTTTCTTGAGAGCAGCGCATCCCTCGCCCCTTGAGATTAACCCGGCTTTGGAGATCTGGGTCAGGGATCCCAGGCCTTGTTCTTGGTGACTTTCCCTCCCGGCACCTCTTTGTTAAGGCCGGGCGGGCCTCCCTTTCCCATGCCAGGGAGAGATTTGCCTGGTGCCGGCCAGCTCTTTGTCCCAGAGCGCAATTGATACAGCTTCCCCCAGATAAACACAAGCTTGTTTAACTATGTCTGTTGATAAGTCCCAGCAAGACTTGATAATGTGGCCGGTCGGATGTTGTCAGGACGAAGGAGTCAGACATGCTGGCAACAACCTTTTCCCTTTCAAAGCACATATGTTTAGAGAAGAGAAGGGGCCGAGGCTGGTGCCTCTGAAGCACCACTGGAGGCTATCAGAAGCATCAAAACACAGAGCGGAATGCTGTCGCCCGGCCTGTGAGCGCAGTCACCCCTTCCCTCCCAGGCCCGCCCGGATCATGAAATAAAGAGCACACACTTACAAAAACGAACGGGTCTCGGTGAAATGGCTCGTGGGCACCTAAGGGGTTGCGGGCTGCATCCCACATAGAGCTACACAAAAATTCAGTTGGCACAGGATTCCTGCACGTGCAATGGAACATAAGAAGAACCTGCTGGATCAGGCCAGTGGCCCATCTAGCCCAACACCCTGTTCTCACAGTGGCCACCAAGATCCCATAAAGGTAAGCCCACAAGCAGGATCTGAGCACAAGAGCACTCCCTCCCTGCCTTGGTTTCCAGCAGCTGGTATCACTCTGTACACTAACCACACAACCCCTAAATCCCCCAACACTCTGGAGAAGATTTAGGGAGGGCACACTCATGTGTGTGAGGTGGGGTGAGGGAGAAACCCCATTGTGCCAGTGGAAATCCTTACACTGATGGGACAATTTCACTGAATGCAGATATGCAGCACTGTGCATGTGTTTTTGTGTGCAAATGTGTGTATGTGTCTGTGTGCACATTCAACAGTTCTCTGGATATAATATGCTTGCTGTTCAGGCCATTGCTGCTTTCTAGTGCTGCACTGACAAATTTTATCCTCTGCCTCCTCCCAAACATTCTCAATCGTGTACTAAGAGAAGAAATTGCATTTGAAAATTATCAAAGGGGAGAGAAAAAATTGGTAAAATGTTTGCGTGCAGACTTTTTGTTGTGCTTTCCTTACTTTTGAGGTGGCATTTATGGGACTGCCCTGTCTTTCATTCTACAAATAATCTCGCCACTGGCTTCCCGCCCATCAATCAAAGCCCAGGGGAAGATGTTGTGAGGCAACTCTTCCCCCGGGGCTTTTTTGGGACCAGGAAATGTGGACAGCCAGGGAGGCTGGATAAATGTTTACTGGAAAGAAGGGAAACACACACTTGCACACAACCCATAGGCACTTCACAGGAACAAGGTTAGCTCAAAACCCCAGACCTTCTTAAATTCTTAAAACAGCAATCTAAATGTCCTAAGCATGAAGTTGAAAATGGAAGGCATTTTTGCATAGGAGGCAACCCTGCAAGAAACTGCAGGAGAGATCTTGGCAAAACAATGCTGTAGTGCTGGATCCGCAACCCACTCACAGCAATTTCATGACTGATTCATCTGGTTTTCATCATTCCAGTAACATGTGCATTGCTCCATTTCCCTTTGTTTGATGGCTACACACTGGGGCCAAACAGTAGGGTATTTATGGTGCTCAGAGCTGGTTGTCATTTACTGAGATGGGCGTTGAACTAAAACTACTTGCTGTGGACCCTCCATTGCAAGCTATTGAACCTGTGCATTTCTAAAGCAAAGATGGGGGAACCTGTGGCCCTCCAGATGTTGTGGGACTACAACTCCCATCGTCCCTGACCACCAATCATCTGGGTTGGGATTGATGGCAGCTGGAATCCCACCCGCATGCGCGAATGGGCCACCACCACAGCCAACTTCACTGTCACCTTTGGTGGACCCAGATCACACATTCGGCCTGCAAGGGTGCCTGTCTCTGGGATGCAGTCACATGTTTTCCCACGCCTGTTCTAAAGAAAGACATTTGTGGGTAAGGGCCGTAGCTCAGTGACCTTGCATGCAGAAAGTCCCAGAATGCCCCAATGGCATCTCCAGGTAGGGCTGGCAGAGGACCCTGGAAAGATGCTGCCAGTCAGTGTAGACAATACTGAGCAAGATGGACCAATAGTCTGATTCAATATAAGACATCTTCCTTTGCTTCCCTCTCTTCTCTCTGTCTTAAAGAGAGGCCAGTCTTAAAAAGCTCAAAGCCCTTGCAAAGTCTCCACGAATAAAATCAGAGAGCACTGAACCTGACAAACAGGATTTGTGCACGGAGAGACCCCATGCTGGATTCCAAGCCAAGCGGCCTGCCAGAGGCATCCGCCCGCCTGTCATTCCTCTCTTGAGATGGAAAACTTTCCTGGCCAAAGGGAGCGCTGCCCTTTGATACACTCTCCCTTCCAGTGTTGAGGAAGAACCCACAACAACACAACCGGCACCTGAAAAGAAAGGCACTCTCATTGCCAGGAGGCAAGTCTGTCTTTTCTTATTTCAAACGTTTGGTGTTGTAGAGTGTAATGAACAGATTAAACAAGTTCACGCCTACAATTTGCAGCAGATGCGGTCAGCAGCAGCACCGAAGTTATGAAATTTAAAACCCTGTGGACGATGTACACCCCCCCCCAAAAAAAACCACACCCGCAAAGCAGGACCGCACCTGACACTGAACAAAGGCGGAAATAGTTCAGACAACATTCCCTGGACTGGGCTGGTGAAAGTGAGTTAAGCAAGCTGCCCTGAGGACAGCATCCCAGAGACAGGTTGGCAACTGAAGGTGACAACAAGGTTTGCTGTGGGAGGGAAGGTCTGTAATAGTGGCCCAATCCCACAGGCAGGGGGCATCACCTGGCACTGCAGACATCAAGCTGTGAGTATGGTGGACATGGGAGACACTTTGTTTTTTTGTTTCATTTGATTGTTTTTATACCACCCTTTATCAAAAGATCTCAGGGTGGTTCACAATACAAAAAAAATAAGATAAAAGCACAAATAAATAGCTAAAACAGATTTTTAGGACCACCATGGAGTGCAACTCTTTGCATGCTGACACCGAATTCCCATTATAAAAGACGAACTTTGCTGAACCTGAACTGCAGGAAAGTTCTTGTAAGACCTGGGTTGCTTTGGAAGCTAGGTGGCCCCATTAAAAGTGAGCTGCTTGATGACAAGCTGACGAGGTTTCCTGCCCCAGCAGACTTAATCAGCGAGAGTCAAAGGGCCAAACCTAACGGGATGGTAAATGCATTATTGCTACTCCTGTCAAAGCTTTTAAAATTAATAGCAGGCATGGTGGTGGGGGGGGTTTAACTGGTTTTCATCAAGAGCATAGCATACAGAGGAGGGGCGATTTAAGCAATGGAAGCTTTGCTCCTAGATCTCCTAGTAATTTCGTAGGGGGGGGAATTTTCATTAGGAATTCCTACTTGACAGGGATGACGGATATATGGGGTGAAAGGGGCTCCAGTCCCCCCCCAATATTTTGGGGCAGGGGGCTGTTCCCCCCAATATTGAGGGGGTCACCACCTCCTGCCACGGGGCATCCTCTGCATGCCCCAGCTCCAGCCTCCGCCCGGCAGCCAGGAGGCAGCCGGGACAAGCAAGGCCGATCAGCAGGGATGAGCAGAGGCATTGTCAGCACACAAATCTGAAATCCAAGATGCTCGGTTGTGGACTTTTAAAGCTTCCAAAAATATACTTGGATTCGGGGCCAAGGTCAATACAATCTTCCTTCACATCCACACACCAGTTTAAAACCCACACAAAAAATATGGCAATCTGCCCTTCCCTCTTTTTTCTCACAGGGAAGCTTACAAGCAGTCTTTCTTTTTATCACTTCAAAAGGTTAGAATTTATAACCACATCAGCTCCCAAGTAAACCTCTTAGTTATTACAAGAAATGACAGGAGAGGTCTGTAGGTTTATGCAAAAGGTTGTATATCAAGGAGCCCGCCTTGAGATTTAAATTCTCGGTGAGTTCTCTTCTCTTCGGTATTTTAAAAAACATCTTTAATAGAATCCCTATATTTTGACCAACTTTATCCTCCCAAATCAAGCAGGTCCTGTTAAAATCTGGATAAATCTGCCTCTAACTATCCAGAATCCAAGAGTTCTGGATAGGCTCATTTTTTTATATTAAGAAAAAAATATTTGCTGCCCATCCAACTGAGTTCTAAGTTGTAAACACCTCAAGTAATTCTTTCCATAAGCTGAGCCACTGTGGGGCTCACTTACTCATCACACACAAATCTTCAGAAGTGTCTTTATGATGCGCAACCGTGTAAACATTTGTGAGCCAATGAAGCATCAGGGCTTTAATTGAAGAAGAAGAAGAAAATACGTCAATGGCACAGAGTGCAAATCCACTCGGGTGCAATTCTTTCCAGCTCTGCTATTCTCAAGCCATTGCAACCGTACACATATAGGACTTCTTGTAAGGTGGGGCAAATGTTCATAGACACATCCCTGGAGGAAAGCGATACCTGAATATAGTCATGGGAATAAGAATAGTACTCAGCACTTAATCAAATCTTCACCAGCCTCCTGCCTTTCAGATGCTTTGGACTGCAGTTCTTCCCATCAACCCTAGCCAGCATAAGGTTCCCAAAAGCTAACTTCACCACTGCTTTATGAGTGTTTCTTAAAAAATTATTTATGATTTTCAGTTGTAGACATTTCAACAGTTTTACAGTCATTCTAACATTTCAAAACTTGACTTCCTTCCTCCTCTTTCTGCGGTTCCTTAAATTTATTTTTATCATTTACTGCATATTCTAAATTAACTTAACTTATTCTTTTATTCATTTACTTCAATAATATACTCGTATGAAACTGCAGGTTATTACAATAATCCTGCCAATGTCCTTATCTGTTTACAATTTGTTTGAAAATATTCAATAAACCATTTCCATTCTTTTAATAAAAGTTCTTATTTTTCTGGTAAATTTAGCCATTTCTGCATAGTTCATAAGTTTTTGTATCCATTCTTCTTTCATCAGGACTTCTTCTTCCTTCCATTTTTGAGCAAATAGCATTCTTGCCGCTGTAGTCACATACAAAATAAATTTCTATACCAATTAGGTAGTTCTACCCCTATAATTCCCAGAAGGAAAGCTTCGGTCCCAGCTCCTGCCAACCTAGCAGTTCAAAAGCACATCAAGGTAGCGCTACAGCGGGAAGGTAAACGGCATTTCTGTGTGCTGCTCTGGTTCGCCAGAAGCGGCTTTGTCATGCTGGCCACATGACCTGGAAGCTGTATGCCGGCTCCCTCAGCCAGTAAAGCGAGATCAGTGCCGTAACCCGAGAGTCGGTCACAACTGGACCTAGTGGTCAGGGGTCCCTTTACCTTTTTATCCCTATAATTCCCAGAAGGAAAGCTTCTGGGCTTTTTTTTTTTTTTTACAAATGTTATTTTAAACATTTTTTTCCCATTCATTATATATCATTTCTCAGTAAGCTTTAACCTTACTACAAGACCACCACAGGCTTCAAACAAATCTAAAAAAACAGACAACTTTCCTTCCCTCAAGCATTGTGCCAAATTGGCATTAACTTGCTTAAGCTGCCAGCTACCAGGCATAGTTCATTAACATTCAGCCCATTTGCCATGGCATTACTATCGTGTTGATCTGCTTGGGATATTTTTTAACAAACCTCAGCTTCATCCAGGCAGCCAATTAAGAGGGCTCTTTGAACTCACGCTAATGAATCCATTATGGTATCATTTGAGGCTCATGGCAAGAGGAGGCAAGTTTGGCAAGAGGAGGCCAACCCATAGCTGCCAAGTTTTCCCTTTTCTCGCGAGGAAGCCTATTCAGCATAAGGGAAAATCCCTTTAAAAAAGGGATAACTTGGCAGCTATGGGCCAACCCCTCTTTCCACCCCTCTCAAACACAGACAGACAAACACACAAGCGTTTCACAAAACAGGAGGTGTGTCTGAGTCAAATCCCGCAAGGTGGCCCCCTGAGCCACCTCTGGGGAGACGGATCTTGTTCTTGGGTCTTGCTTGTAGACTTCCCATTGAGGCACCTGGCTGGCTACTGTGAGAATAGGACGCTGGACTAGATGGGCCATTGGCCTGATCCAGCAGGCTTGTCTTTTGTTGTTAGTCTCAAACATCAGCAAGCAGTGGTAATTTTCTAGAAAAAGAGGTGCCGGAACTCACCATGAACACCTCCCTCAATCTCACATGATAGCAATAGTGCCCACCTAAGAGGTGCTGAAACTGAGTAACGGTGAGTTCTGGCTGAAAAGAAACTCTTGTCCACAAGGCACCAGACTGGGGAAAGGCTGCTCTAGTCCGTCTTCTCTGTTGAGGGTTGAGTTAAAGCACCAAATTAGCGGAAATGTCAATGACCAAACAGCCAAGACTTGAGCTGCTTCTGCGCCTGATAGTCTTATCTTGTGCACTGCCATTGCCAAGGCTCTCAATCAAGCAACCTGTGATGGTCGTGCAAGTTGCAATTTGTTTATAAGCTCGTGTTTGTAATGAATCATGCAAGGAAGTGTTCACCGCATGGAGACAAAAGTCTGGAGTTGCTAAATCAAAAGGGAAATGTAACGAAGCAGTTTGCCTCTCCCCTTGGCACAGAGTATCTTTCAGTTGTTTTTTTTTAAAAAAAATATATATTAAAAAAACACAACAACACACACACACAAACTTGTGTGTGTGTGGTTTTTCTGCTTATTTCAGCTGTTTTTTTGTCTCTTTTTTATAGCAAAAACTAGGCACGGTATCTGATTTTAAATAAGAAAGGCTTCCGACATTTTAAAAAAAAGATTGTTCACTTATTCAGAGTGGAAAGAACGGCCCAGTTCCCTTTTGGAACTCCTTTTCAATGCTAAAATCTTTTTTTACAGAAATAAGTACAGTAAGCAACAATGTATAACAGAGTTTGGATAGGGGAAACTTCCATACTGCAGTTGTTTGCAAATAAAGAGTAGGGGAGGATTCTCAGCAACTCACAGGCAAAGAATCAACATTCCCATCCTATCCACCACTAATAAAATAAGTACAGTGGTGCCTCGACTTACGAATTTAATCCATTCCGAAGGCAGCTTCGTAGGTCGAAAAATTCATAAGTCGAAAAGCGCCATTGGAAACGTGATTTCTCATAGGAATGCATTGGAAAGGGGAAAATTCGTAAGTCGAAGCAACCCTATCTAAAAATTCGTAAGTCAGAAAATCCCTATCTATAACCGCCGCAGTTTCCTTTCGGATGTCGAGACATTCGTAAACGCGCGGCCATTTGCCCCATTCGTAAGTTGAAAAATTCGGTTGTCGAGTCGTTCGTAAGTCGAGGTACCACTGTACACAGATCCAGGGCGCCTCCCTCCACGAATGGTGAGCTGCGGGGCTGTTGCAGGGGTGAGGAACCAGGTCACTTCCAGATGTTGCTAGACTACAACTCCCATCATTCCTATCCATTGGCCATGGTGGGTGGAGCTGATGGAAATTGGAGCCCAACTGCATCTGGGTGTTAGGAGTTTAAATGATTGATTACTCAGAACTACAAAAGGGCCACAGCTCACAAACAACCCACCAAACCTGTAGGTGGGATCATTCAGTGTGAGAATAATCAACCACAATGTAACCAGGAGGGTGGGGGCTTCTTCCAGCAGTATTATTGCCCTCCTAAAGGTATTTCCCTTATAAAAAAAACAACCCTTCAAGGCCACCCAGCCCCTAAGAGTCCTAGCACAGTCCAAGGGAGAGCCATGACTTGCTGAATGCTAGGAGTGGACAAGAGAGCATGGAGTGCTCGCTTGGTGCCCTCTGCTGTAATCCCAAAGCATGAAAGACTAGAAGTTGGAAAACGAGGAGCTGAAGGAAGGGCCAGAGGTGAGATACAGCAGGGAGCTTGGGTGAATCGGTCAATTTCAGTTTCTTAGGTTTCCAGTTTACCACACTTACACATCAGTTTGCATCTTTTTTAAAAAAAATAGTGCTCATGAAAATGCACCAGCATTTTACTCGATTTCTCCTTAAATTCACATTTTTGCAGAGCAATTTCTCCAACTATAATGTGTTTCCTTTATGTCATTTTTCACTAAAATAGGTATGTTTTAATGCACACTTTACCCCAGCGCATGCATTTTTGTGCGCATTGCTTGCCTGGAGAGCTGCATTGCAAAATTCAGAGAAGTGTGTATTTTGAGGGATGGCTGTGCTCATGTATAATTTCAGAAAGTGTGGATTAGGGAGGCTCGCCATTAAATGCAGACTGAATCAAATTCCACTTCCACCCTTAATGCCGCGCATTGCGCTTTGCATGTGTGTTGCTGCAGGTTGAGATCATGGAGATATTTTCACTTCACAAACTCGCTTCCTGCATGCCAGGCTGTCCCTGGGAAGTTGTCAACAAGCTGCTTAGTGATTGGTTGGTGGTGTCGCCATGGAAACTGGGGGCACAGTTGGTGTGGTTGTTCCATTCTGTGCTTTGGGCTGGGGGTGTGTGTGCCTAGGATCCTGACTAAATTGTGCCAAAAGGAATGAGTTTCCAACTTGCCTACCTACAGGGATTGCTCAGTTACTCTGCCCAACTAATGAACAGGTTTCCTCTAAGCCAGCCTTCACCAACCAATCAGTTGCAGTCAGCACAGCCCACAATCAGGGATGATGGGAGTTGTAGTTGAAATCATCTGGAGGGCACCAGCTTGGGGAAGACTGCCCCACCATAGAAAAGTAAAAAATTCAGCCCTAGAGAAATATAAGCATAAGCTACAAGGGGGTTAGATGTGGCACAACTCAAGTCCTTGAAGATGAAAGATTGGAATTTATCAAAATGTGACAGTATAAATAACTTAATTAGATTAGGGCAACTGCCAGAACATAGGTAATTGCCTGAATGGTACAGACAAGTATGCTAAATCTTCTCCAAGAGGTAGCCAGGTAAGGATGATATCTCTGCAAAAAGCAGTTGGGGGGGTGCTTCTTCTTTTTGTGATCTCATGGGTACAATTAAGTGTTTGCTTCTTCTCCAGGAGAATACTGAGAAGGTGAAACAAGATTGGGGGGGGGAGTTTCATCCTGACCTTCATCGAGAAACATGCTCCAAACTGTGAGTGGTGGGTGGGAATCTCTCACTCTTGCCAGCAGTGAGGCTGACATATTCCCATCAGCTTCTTTTAATCATCCTGCGCCCCGAAACTTGGCAAGGCAAGGCAGGAGAACACCAAGCTGTCGTTTATGCTGATTTGACGCGTGTGTGTTCTGAACAAACGGATTCAAATGACAAGAAAGAAGATAAGGAAGAACTTATTGGTGAGAAGAGCTGTTCAACCATGGAACGGACAACCTGGGAAGGTGATGGGACTTTCCTTCACTGGACGTTTTTCAACAGAGGTTGGATGACCATTTATCGGGGATTCTTTGGCTGTGATTTCTGAATTGCAGGAGGTTGTACCAGATAACGCTCAGGGCCCCTTCCAACTTTACAGTTCTATGATTTTATGACATCTTTTTCTGTTCAAGCAAGTTTCTAGATGCGGAAGGACTGGAGCAACCTAACTCTGTCCCATTTCGTTTTTGCTGGTGCTCAACTATAAATCCATTTCATCTCACTTTGTGTGGATCCTCTTCTTTTTTAAGAGCAGACAGATTTCCAGTCTGTAAATTGTACATATTGAATGGACTTTTTGCATCAAAACCACAATTTTTTTTCATACCTTTTATGTAGAATATGCATTTTTCTGTAAAATGTACATGTTTTTAATACAAAATATGTACTTTTCTGTGCACTTTTTACACATCCAAATGGCACTGCAAAATCTGCACTACAGCAGAATCAGATTAGGAGTTTCATTCTGATCTGCAAGCAACCAATGGCACTTCAGGGGGGGAAAAGGAGTGTCTTGGTCAAGCTCAACAGTTGTGGAATCCAAAGTTTCGAGAAGCTCTTAATTTACCCAGCTAAGTAAGAAAATGCCCAAAAGATCTCAGTCCCCACAAGCAAAATTAGCTCACCCATATTGCAAATACAGTAGTCAGGGCACAATATACAAAGTGAAATTTGTAGCAAGCATGCAAGAACACCCATTAAGCTTTTCAAATGCAAACCTCATTGGGGCAGACACAACAAAGGGTTAAAATGCAGCATGGCCGCGAGGTCAGGAGTCCCCTTTGCATTGCTTGGAATCCTTAAGCTCTCTCATAAGATCACCCACAGGCTGCGTCAGACCCTCAAGAAGATCAGATTTGCCTGCTGTTGCAACACACTTGTCAGCACGCCAGGTCTCCATTCACTACCATAAACCAAATCTCTAACCCTTCCCCTCCATGCTCCATATTTTCTGATAATCCTTCATTCATCCTAACTGCAACATTTCATTGGACAGAGAATCATTTTGGGGCAAAGCATCGAAAGGCACTTACCAAGCCCTGACCAACAGCTAATAGTTTGTGGGGTTGGAAACCACCCGCAGCGTGTGGGGTTTTTTTTTTTTGCAATCGTAAAATCATAGAATTGTAGAGTTGGAAGGAACCCCAAGGGTCATCTAGTTCAACCCCCTGAGATGCAGGAATCTCAGCTAAAGCATCCATGACAGGTGGCCATCCAACCTCGGCTTTAAAACCTCCAAGGAAGGAGAGTTCACCACCTCTCATGCAAGTCTGTTCCACTGCCAAACAGCTCTCATGGAAGACGTTTCCACCAGATTGCACAAGTCCACTGGCAATGGGAAGAGCAACACCCTTCCCCCAATGGGTCTGCAAGAAGAATAAGAAGTGGCCTTATTTGGAACCAGACCCATTGAGCCACCTACGTAGCTTAGTATTGTCTACATTGGAAGACAATGGTGCTCCAGGGTTTCAAACTGGGAATTTCTCCCAGCCTTACCTTGAGATGCAGAGGATTGGACACGGGGCCTTCTGTATGCCACGCAAATGCTCTAACCACTCAGCCTCAATTCTTATCTAAGGGGAGAAGTGCATTTGGGGTTTTTTTCGCCCACCTCCCATGAACCCTGAAGTTCTCTACTTTTCACTCCTCTGTCTAATCCCCTTCCTCCAGCCTGCACCCTCAGAAAGTTGCAAATAATATAAAACCACAATGATTCTTATGCATGTCGTGGCATAAAAGAAAGGAGATTTGCAGAGGCCTGATGAAAGCGGAGAGTTCAGCCAGCAAACTCTGAGAGATTGTTGGCAAATTTGTGAATTGGCCTCTCCCCATCTTCTACAACCCGTAGAAAGTAGCTGCACTCGGGATATAAACAGAGCAGGCTGGATGAGGCCACTTCATGGTGCCTCAGCACTAGCCAGGAGTTTGGGCAGGTGGGGAGGAGCAGGGGCCACCAGAAAGGTGACAGAATATCCACCCCATGTCTTTGTGTAGCATTTGACACACGTTGAGGATTATCGCATTCAGAAATACAAAGCAGTTCCAACATCTGAAGTGCCAAAGGCAACCTCGGCTAATGGAAAACTTTGCAGAGTATTTAACAACTGTTGTGTTTGTCCAGGCTTTTTTACATGTTAGTGAAGGAAGTCGGCTTTTAACACTGACACTTTGGTTGCTCTGTCCTTTCGTAACTATTTGCGGATCTGGGGATGTTGTTGCTTTTGAATTTTTTCCTGGAAACTCTCTGGACTGAGGAGCGGGATGCATTCCAAGCAAATAATTAATACGCAAGCTTGGCACTGACAGTTCAGCAATCGCCAGTGATTTCAGCCTCTGGGTTTTGTGGCTGCACTTAAGTTAGTCAGTTCAATTCATTTCATATTTAAAGGTGACCCTACCTAATATGTGAACTGTGGGGGAAAGCCACCCTTTGGAATTCACACTTCTCTGAATTTTGCAATGAAGTTTTCCAGTTAGGTCATGTTTACAGATATGCAAACATGCATGCAAATGCATATATTAGTGAAAACAACATTAAAAATGTGTTATATCAGGGGAAATAGTCTATATTAGGCAATACTGAATGCAAACATGTGCATATTAGGATAAATTCACAGTAAAATGCTGGTGAGTTTTCTTGAGGACTTAAGAAAACTGATGTGGAAAACTTAAGGTTGGAAATTTTTGAAAATGAGAGAAACAAAAATTGAAGGATTTACCCATCCTTCGCTTAAATGCATTACAATGCCATTGGTAACTTTAAATAAAGCACTGGGCTGATTTGGGCAATCACAGCTGAATAAGCCAAGATATGGACGTGCCTCTGGGGTGCCTGTGCCACCCCTGTACTTCTTCCAGTGTGGTGTAGTGGTTAAGAGTGGTAGACTCCTAATCTGGGGAGCCGGGTTTGCGTCTCCGCTCCTCCACATACAGCTGCTGGGTGACCTTGGGCTAATCACACTTCTCTGAAGTCTCTCAGCCCCACCTACCTCACAGGGTGTCTGTTGTGGGGGAGAAAGGGAAAGGAGAATGTTAGCCGCTTTGAGACTCCTTCGGGTAGTGATAAAGCGGGATATCAAATCTAAACTCTTCTTCCTTTGTACTGGGAGCAAAGGAACCAGAAAGTTTTCTGTAGGGTTTTTTGTTCCATCCAAACCAAGAAACTATGGTTAACATAATACAGGATATTAAGCAAACTTCACCATCCCTAATAGCTTCATATATTAGTGTTTTTTAAAAGCTGTTAAACCATAGTTTCCTGGTTTGCATTAAACGGGACACTGTAGTTAATGAGTAACCTCCCGGTTTCTTAGCTCACTTGCACAAATGGAGGAGGGATGTGGCTGTAAGCACAAGAACATCCAAATGCAGCCAAGTTCACTCACTGCAACCCCCACCCCCAATCTGCCATACAGGGATAATATAATGCTGGTCTATTTTATGGTCCTGTTTGCAAAGATTACAGGGTGAATATATGAAATGCATTGAGGTCTCAGGAAGAGCCAGTGTGGTGTAGTGATTAGAGTGTCTGACTAGGACCTGGGAAACCAGGGTTCAAATCCCCACTTGGCCATGAGGTTCACTGGGCGACCTTGAACCAGCTACTGCCTCTCATCCTCACCCACCTCACTAGGTTGTTGTGGGGATTAAATGAGGAGGGGGAGAACCATGTCCACCACCTTGAGCTCATTGGAGAATACGGTGGGATACAACTGCAAGAAATAAATAAGTGCACTTTATGAAATCTAAGGGGCTTTTACCCAACTTTTCACAGGGAATTGGCTTTTTTCCTGTTGCTTTTTCATTTTCAAATTAAAACAACAACATACTTTAAGTTCGAACCTTAACATCACTTCTTATCTCTTCCAATAGCCAGTGGATTAAGTCACAAGAGGGAATACAGATCTTTTATCCATCAAAAAGATTGGCACCTCAGTCAAACAAGAACACCCTCCCAGCTGGGCTGCCTCATCAATCATGCTGCCCCCTCACCTCCTTCCTCTCCATTTCCAAGTCTCCAGTTCCTCCAGTAGGAAATTTTGCACCTTTTACAAGCAGTATCTCCTCCCGCATCTCAGAAAGTTGGTTAGGAGTCTGGTATACTCATGTCATCCTGCTTGGCTCTCGTCCCATCCTGGCTTTATTTTCAAGACTCTTTGCTTCTCGTTACTGAATTCACAACAGAGGTGTCAGAAGGTGGTGCATCAGGTGAACGGAACATTTAATGCATCAGAGTTAAATGCACTTTTCACTTCTACTTTACTGCGCCAGTATGGCCAATGATCATGGAAATTAAGAGTTGTAGTTGAATGGCTTCTAGAGAGCCACAGGTTAGCTACTCATTTTTATACTGCTCTTCAGGGGGAGGGGGAGGCTCCCAAAGATCAGAACTGAAAAAAGTACCTGCCTGCAGACTTATGTTTTCAAAGACGTGGCACACAAGAAAAGGAAGATGGGGAGGGAGGAGGAAAAAAGCAAGCTCAGACACCAACGTTGTGTGGAACCACCCTTGTTTCTCAAGTGTCTTGTTCAGGCTATGTGGCTATTATAACTTAGCACCTGTATTTGCTGTTTGAATATGTATGAAAACAAGCAAATAGTTTGTATCAGTTCTTAATTCCTCTCCGTGTTTGTGAAAACAAATCTCTAAAGCCACACACACACACACACACACACACCGCTCTTTTTTTTTTTGAAACCTAGGCAGCAAATTTGAAGGAATCACCTCAAGACATTCCTCAGCAGCTCTTATCTGACGAAAGATCTCCACAAATGTGCCCAGGCAGCAAAAGAAACACTCCTTTGTTAGGCCTTAACATTACCTCATAATCCAAGCTGGAGTGCTTATGGAAGTCCAGATGGTCCATTTAAAATAAAATTTAAAAAACGAGCATGTTGCCCCTTCTGGTTCGCCCAGTTTGAGGAAGAAGCCATTTGCTGCTAGAAGTTTTTGCGACACCGAAACACGATTCATGCCTCCCTGATCTCCCACTCATTCCATAGGCTTCAGAGCAGACGGCGAACTGGGGGAGTGAGAGGAAAAGGCAACAGAAAGAGCCCCACACCACGGCTCAAGTTTTAGCAATATCCTTCAGCAGGGCTGTAATTAGATAGCGCACTGCATTAATCTGCCGCATTGCCTGCAGGCCGCTGTTGGCCTCCAGCAAAACCTCCCTTAATGAGAGAGGATTCCAAAGATTCCAGGATGGGAAACGGTGCATGAGAAACCCTGGGCCCTTCTGGGTTCTCCTCCCAGTCAGCTAACCCAGGAGTTGGCTAACTGACGGAGCTGTATCAACCGGCAAGTCATGAGGAGGCCTATGTCAAAAGTAAACCTGCGGGAGGAGGGATCCAGTTCAGTTTGTATCTTAAGGTGAACCTACCTGACTCACGTTTCCTGGTAAAGGGTCCAGTCATGACCGACTCTGGGGTTGCGGCGCTCATCTCGCTTTACTGGCCAAGGGAGCCGGCGTACAGCTTCCAGGTCATGTGGCCAGCATGTTTAAGCTGCTTCTGGTGAACCAGAGCAGCACACGGAAACGGTGTTTACCTTCCCGCCAGAGCGGTACCTATTTATCTACTTGCACTTTGACGTGCTTTCGAACTGCTAGGTTGGCAGGAGCAGGGACCGAGGAACAGGAGCTCACCCCGTCGCGGGGATTTGAACCGCCGACCTTCTGATCAGCAAGCCCTAGGCTCTGTGGTTTAACCCACAGCGCCACCCACATCCCACACAAATCAAAGCACCAACACCCTTCAAAATCCGCAAGGATCTGAATTTTGCAATGCGGTTCTCCTACCGAAAGGAATGCATGAAATTATGTTTATTTATTTTGTTTACAAATTTGTACACCACTTGATTGTTTTTAATATTAAAAAGTCCTCAAAGCAATCCAGGACAGATTAAAACAGGCACCCCCAAACTTCGGCCCTCCAGATGTTTTGGACTACAATTCCCATCTTCCCCGACCACTGGTCCTGTTAGCTAGGGATCATGGGAGTTGTAGGCCAAAACATCTGGAGGGCCACAGTTTGGGGATGCCTGGATTAAAAGGAAGGACTTAATTCATGCAGCACATGGTTTAAACTATGGAAACTCACTCCCACAGGAGGCTGAGATGGCCGACTTGGATGGCTTTCATAGAGGATGGAACAAATTCATGGAGGAGAGGGCTACTAGATGACTATGCTGTGCCTCTACAGCTGGAGGCAGCAACGCTTATGAATCCCAGTGGCTGGAAGCCACAGGAGAGGAGAGGGCTCTTGTGCTTAGATGCTGCTTGCTGGTTTCCACAGAGGCATCTAGATGGCCACTATGAGAATGGGATGGATGGTTTGATGGGCCACCAGCAGGTACTTCTTATGTGTGGAGAAAATACCTACAGAGAGAGAGAGACTGACAGAGCTTTTTCTCCCTCTCTCATAATAATAGAACCTGGGGGATTCTCTCAACGGGGAGTCAGGCCTGGCACCATCACCACCAGTGTTTTTTTTGGCACCAGCCTCAGGCGTTTCAGTTTCCTGAAGATTTTTTGGCTCTTAATCATGGATCCGACCTCAGTAGGATTCTGGCTTCTGTTCATTGTTTAGTGAGGTGGAGTCAGATTTTATAGGATGACTAGATCAGCACCGCGGGAATTTTGCTAGCTCTGTTTGGTTTGTTTTTCTTGCTGTTTGTTTTTTAACTGTCTTTGTATTTTATTGGGTTGAAAGTCATTTTGACGCTCTTTTATTGTATAAAGCAAAAGGTTAAAGGACAGGCAGAGCAGCCTGTAATTAGCTGGCGGAATGCACAGCATTTCAATTCATTAAAAAGCACTGAAAAATGCACATTTTGCATCGATTGTGCGTGCAAAAATCCCTACTTTATGCAAAAAGCGCGTACGAAATGTATATAATTTAAATGTATTTTTCCCCCATGTTATTGTGAAAAACCCACACAAAGTGAGATGAAATTGACCTATAACTAAGCACCAGCAAAACTGAAACAGGATAGAGTTTGGCCACTCAGCCCATCAGTAACTGCCAGCATTCATCCCTTCAAGAGGTCTGTTGCCTTTGCTATATAATAATAATAATAATACGGTAATAATAATAATAATAATAATAATAATTTATTATTTATACCCCACCCATCTGGCTGGGTTTCCCCAGCCACTCTGGGCGGCTTCCAACTGAATATTAAAAATACAGCATCAAACATTATAAACTTCCCTAAAGAGGGCCTTCAGTTGTCTTTTAAAAGTAAAATACTTGCTTATTGCCTTAACATCCGCTGGGAGGGCGTTCCACAGGGTTGTTGTTTGTACTGATTAAGACTCTCACACTCTACTGACTGAGCTATGTGAATTAATACATGCGTTATAAGTAAGCAAGTCAGAGCATCTGGCGCTAGTAACCCACCTCCCCAGAAAGAACGCCTTTAAAAAGTACCTATAAACTGCAAGTTTGCTTTTCATTAGAAGCAGAAATTGCACTCCAGCCAAAGGGATTCCCTCCATCAACCTAACTGGAGTGGCTTATCTTGAAAATCAAGCCCAATTTCTCCAAGGCAGGAAGAGGGCTTTGAAACCTGATCCTCAGATGCCTCAAAGACGGCCAAGGCACCTCGCTCTGAGCCCCAGAGCCTCTAACCAAGACTCCAATTGGATTAGCTGGGGGGGGTTGGTGAGAGTGGGGGGAGGAGTGTGTATCATTCTGTTGCAAGGCATTTTGGCACCTGAGGCAAACCACAAAACGGCACCCCCCTCCCCACCAGGGAAGAAGGCATGAGTGCAGACCTACATCGGGAACAAGGGGGGAATAAAGATCTACATTGGGATCTGCTGCCGCAGTGGATCCTGCCGCCTCACGGGAAAAATAAGTCTCAGCAGTGAAGTGCTCATTGGTGACAATTTAAACAAGAAAGAAAGGCCAAAGAAGAAACATCTTGGATGTTATGCTTAGGTTTTGCTCCCCGAGACCCAGAATAAATCTAAGCAAGGGTTTTAAAAGGAGGAGATGATCTGATTGCATCTTCCTTTGAGACAAAAATCGGCTTCCAAAGGTGCTGGCTCCCTTGGATGTCTAGGAGGACAGGTGTTGACAACCATTTTATTTTATGTTATTTTTCATCCAACTTAATGCATTCTGTTTTATTCTATCATACACATTTGGATAATGTGTTGTACGCATGTCCTATTTTGTCTCCTTGGTGCTGGTCATTGACTGCAACAGCGAAGATTTGCTGCGCCGACGTCAGGATATGCTCACATTGGCACCTGAGAGCACAGTGAAGTAGCACATTTCACAGCAGTCTCTCCCCCTCCCCCAGCTATTCCCCATCAGCACAGCTTCATTCATGTCAGAACCAAATTTTAAAATTCCCGGCAAAGATTTATTGGGTTTTCCTTGAAGCAGGGAGTGTGAGGAATCCTAACGACATATATGAATTCTTTGGTGTGACCAGCATGTGCTTCTCCACCATGCTTGGTGGTCACACAAACAATGCCAGCAAATGTGTCCTGCCATCGTTCATTTGCTCTCTATCAACTCTGCCAGCCTTCCATTTTGCAGAAAGTTGCATGCTTTGCATGCAGAAGGTCCCAGGTGAATTCCCTGCATCTCCTAGTAGATCTGGGGCAAAGTCCTGCCTGACACCCTCGGGAGCCGCTGCCAGTCAGTGCAGACAATACTGCGCTAGATAGACCAAGGGCCAAACTCTGGATAAAGTAGCTTCCTATGTTCCTGTAAAGCTTCCGTCTCCTTGCAACCCCCGTGGCTGCATCCTCTGTTTTCTGTCTTCCTTTGCAGGCTGAGGAATGCAGAGCAATTGGGGGGGGGGGATCCTTAGGAACATGCCCTGGAGAAGTTATTTGTTGGGGCAAGCGTCCCTCAGCCTTCCTTGTCTCTCTCCTGTGCCCACGTCTTGGAGCCAGGTTTCCTGGGAGATCCTTGTAGCTGATATGCCAGGGTGTTGCTGCTTATCAGTCAACAGCAAAGCAGGAGGAGTGAGATGGAGCCTCTCCTTTTATACCCGTCTCACATTCGCCTTTAGGACAAAGTGTTATCTAAATAATACTGTGTGCCAAGCTATCTTCCTTTCTCCAGAAATTGCACGTATTCCTCTGGTTCAGAACGATCCCTCTTTGAATGGCCTTCTAGCAGAAGCAGCATGCCTGAGTTCTGTGGGAAGGAGCCTCCTGCCTTTGCTTGAGGCCTTGAACACCAGGCACCTCAGATGTGCTCTTTCTGCAGAGAAACACTTTCCAGGGGGTCCCAAACGTCTTAAGAACATAAGAAGAGCCTGCTGGATCAGGCCAATGGCCCATCTAGTCTAGCATCCCTTCTCACAGTGGCTAACCAGGTGCCCATGGGAAAACCATAAGCAGGACCCAAGCACAAGAGCACTCTTTCTTCCCTCCTGTAGTTTCCAGCAGCTGACATCACTGCCTTTGACAATGGAGGCAGAACATAGCCAGAGTAGCCATTGGCAGCCTTATTCTCTTTGAATCTGTCCAGCCCTCTTTCAAAGCCATCCAAGCTGGTGGCCACCACTGCCTCCTCTGGAAGCAAGTGTCGTAGTTTAAAGATGTGCTGTGTAATGATGTCCATGAATTCTACTGTTATGAGAGAGCATAGCTGTCAAGTCTCCCCATTTTCGTGGGAAACCCCCGTATTTAAACTCGTTTCCCGCTGTTATCCCAAATTGGGGGGGAAATCCCATAAATCCCCCAGATTTAGAAAGCAACTCCTACCGGCCAGGGAGGCTCCTTCTGCGCATGTGTGGAAATGCGCAAAACTGATTTCGGGTGCCGCTCTGTCCATGTGTGGGCACTGGAAATCGTGCAGCACCGGAAGTCGCTTCTACACGTCTAGACATGCGTAGAAGCGACTTCCGGTGCCATGCCGCTGCTGATCCCTTATTTTTCAATCCAGGAGTTGATGGTTATGTGAGAGAGGGAGGAAATTTTTTCTCCATCCACTCTCTACATGCCATGCAGAAATTTATAAACTTCAATCACGCTGCCTCTTACTCACATTTTCTCTAAACTAAACAGCTTCAAATGCTCCAACCCTTTCCTTATTGGGCTTTTGCTCCAACCCCTTGATCATTTTGGTTGCCTTTTTGATCCTGAAAGCAAGGACTCTAATTCAGAACACCCTATACCTGGTACATTATACTTGGGGTCATCAATGGGACACCTGTGGGCACAATGGCACCCTCAAGAACTTCCCTTGGTGCTCAGGAAGCTTCTGAACTGCCCCTGCCATGATCACAGCTTGCTTTGTCAAGAGGGGGTGAGCGTGGCTATCTTTTCCTTCCTTGAACAGCACTTAAAAGTGAAAGGGGAAGTTGAAAGAGTGACACTCTTTCCCACTTCCTCTTGGTGTTCTGTGTGCTTTCCAAGGCTCCAATTGGCACCTGAGCATCTGAACAGAAAGTGGAGTGACCGAGAGAGTAGGAAGGGAAGGGGAGAGATCTGGGGGGCTGAGGGTGGAAAACAGAGCAACTTGGGGGTGGGGGGGCTCAGAAGTCAGGAGAGAGAATGCCAGAGAGAGAGGTTGTGTGCTCTCACACACAGGTTGAACCCAGTGAAATGGGTGCTCTTGAAATTACATATTTATTTAATGGGTTCTCCCATGCCCCCAGCCACTATCAAATCACAGATCACATTGACTCAGCTGCAAAAAAAGTGGACCCGGTGGTTTCCAGCATTGCCATAGCACAAAAGAATGGATTTTTATGGATTCACATTTCCTCCGCCCACAAGAGATACCTTTGAAACCACAAAAGAAACAACCACCATGAAGATCCATGATTATCTGTACTCCGGATCTACTATTTTTATTGTTCAGCCGTACAGCAACATAAACTTTAATTTGATGGTAGTTTTTTTGGGTGGACCTCTTGTAAAACTCTGCAAATTCAATATGGATCTGTTCAATTTCTGCCCAGGGCCTTAGAAAAATGAAGTGTGTGTGGCCCCAAAGAGTTGGTGACCACTGATGCTGCCTTAAAGCAGGGGATGCTGCTGGTATAAGTCCATCTTGAGGACTGAAGCCGTGCAAAGTTCTAGCATGCAGCCATTTATTCATTTATAAGATGGCTCACACACCCATCCTGGATATTTTAGGCTCAAAACCCAATCACGTAAAGCAGAAAAACGAGTTCTCTCCAAAAGACCACAGTCCGAAAACGAAATGAAATCACATGAACTGTATGGAGTTCAAGGCTTCTTGGGAGCCAACGGTTTCTTATCAGCCAGATAAATGTGAGGAAGGAGAAGCCCAACGACAGCAGGCGATTGTACAGCTGAACACTGCATATGGATACAACAAAGCGCATTTTTGAGCCACGGTGCCCCAGAATAATAAAGGCAGTGTTGACAGGCGGATCCGACGTTGGTCTTCTGTAGTGAAAGAGGGATGGGATTCCACTGGCAACCTTGCACTTCCTTTAGAGAAGTCTGAGTCTAACTAGCTGGAGCAGACACATCAAAAGCCAGTATAAAAAAGTAGGGCTCTCTGTAGCACATGGAGCAGTTATTTAGTTTTATCAGTTATTTGTTTTCAGGGTTCTGTCCTGGGCCCGGTGTTGTTCAACATCTTTAGACTGTACAGTTGTACCTTGGAAGTCGAACGGAATCCGTTTTGGAAGTCCGTTCAACTTCCAAAACGTTCGGAAACCAAAGCACGGCTTCTGATTGGCTCCTGCAGCCAATCAGAAGCCACGGAAGCCCCATTGGAGGTTCGGCTTCCCAAAATAGTTCGCAAACCAGAACAGTCACTTCCGGGTTTGTAGCGTTTGGGAGCCCAAACGTTTGGGAACCAAGCTGTTCCAAAACCAAGGTACGACTGTACTGTAAACGACTTGGGTGAAGGTATTGAGGGGGTGCTTATTGAATCTGCAGATGACACCAAACTGGGAGGGGCAGCCAGTGCCACTGAGCTGGGATTCAATATGACCTTAACACATTGGAGAACTGAGGTTCAGATGGGGGGGAAAGCCCTGGCTTCAGGAATCGCAAATCAAAAAGGCAAGCTCCGCTGAATTTCTCCCTGATCTCTACGTCCAGATGCTTTGGACTACAGCTTCTGTCAGGGGTGCTGGGTGGGGCTCATAGGAACAGTGGAGGAGCCCCAGATAGGTTACGTCCAATGCATGGCAAGTTAAATTCAAGGGTCATGGAAGAAAGACTTTTGGGGTGAAGACTCGGGAGCCATCTGTCAGCCCACCAGTGCAAGATATGAACAATCTACAGCCTTCACCACTACTACAGAAAGGCCACACCTACTCTCTTCACACCCATCCCTGTCTCTGTTTCACACCCTCCTTGGGTGTTTTTGCCAGGCTCTTGCTTGACTGGATGGAGGCTAGAGACCGGTGTGTGAATGTGTGTAGAAACTAGCCTACAGTACAAAGGTACAATTCATATTTGTTGATCCACCCACTTTGCCTTTGGCCACACCCATCACTGGCATATGGCCCTTGGGAGGTTGCCCAGAAGAGAACATGGCCCTCAGGTGGAAAATAGTTCCCCAGCTCTGCCAAGGTGAAAGATAGAGAGAGGTGTGCTTGCGTAGAAACTTCCCTACTGTCCAAAGGTAAATTTGCATTTGTTGTTCCACCCACCTTTACCTCTGGTTCCTCCCACCACTGGCACCATGCAGCCCCTGGGAGGTTGCCCAGAGGGGAATGTGGCCATCAGACTGAAAAATGGTTTTCTGCCCCAGATGTAAGTGGAGCCAGTTGGCAAAACAAATCACATACTCTCAACACCTATCTAATGCCCTCCATGTGACATCTAAGGAAGGCATCCAAATACAGAATTTTGCCCCTGTTCCTCCACAGTTATGCCACCCAGATTTCTAGATTGGCTGGCCATTGTACCATTTTATTTAGGCTAAGATACCGAAACCACAAGGACGGCCCTTCAGTGGAGGGAGCCCTGTTGCATAAACAATACTTTCGAGAGAATAAGCAAGGTTCTGTGTTGCCGTGACCCACTCCAGAGCCAATAAATTACATCTACGCTAATAAATCGCTCAAGAAAGAACACTCTTGTTCCATTAGAAGAATGGCGCTCAACTCTGACCCCGAAAGGAGTAATCGTATTACAGTATTAATAAAACAAACTCCATCCGATATGTTATTTTCCTTCCAGGAGAACATGCTCTCTCGGTCCTTCACGGAGGGGAGGAAGGAGTAACAATTCCCCAGTTAGCCGCGTCAGGAAAAATGCATAAAATGCACCACTACAGCTGACAGGGAGAGCAGAGAAAATGATTTATAGGGTAAACTCGTAACGCTTTCAAGTCACATTCCTCCTGCCCACACAGCCCCGCTCTCCTTGCTGCAAGAGAGCCCGTTTCTCAGGGTGTACGATGAAATTTAAGATTACTTTTAATTACAGAGGGTGTGGGAGAATGTTTTCATGGGAGACAAAAGCATCTTCTGCTTCTGAACTCTGTTGATTTAAGAGGCTCACAGCAAAAACACAAATAAACCAATTTATTGGCATGGGGGCATAAGCATAGCAGACGGCCTCTGCGCTTCAGATTTACATATATTTTCTTTAGGAGTTTGGCCTCTGGGCTCATTATAATTGGGCACCATGGAGTGCTTGTAGAAGAAAAGGTTATTTTGACTTTTCTCCTTCGAAACCCCGGTTTATGGATCCGACACTGCAAACGGGATGCAGGTGAGATGGCTAGCCTGCCTTTCCCCATTCCATGAGCTGACAGAAGATCCAGGGGCCCCCCAGACATCCTTTCTATGGCACATTCATGTTGATTTCTGCTCATGGTGCCCTTGATGCAGAGATTCCCCCTTTCAATACCGTTTGCCGTTGCAAAAGTTTTGGGGTGCTTGCATAACCTCCTGCTGAAATCCTGTAACTTTTGTACTGTGCATGTTCTGGTTTAGTTTTGTCCAGGCAGCAGTAATATAACAGAAGTGGGGCAGCATCACAGGACAATTAATACAGCAGTATAAACCCACCAGTTTATTGCATCAAGAGTATGTTGAAGAAACTGATGGAAGAGCCCTCCCTGCACACATCCTTCTTTGATAGTGGTAGAGCACCTTCTTTGCATGCAGAAGGTCCCACGTCCAATCCCCAGCATCTCCAGGTAAAGTTGGGAGAGACCCCAGTCTGACACCCAGGAGAGCTGCTGCCAGTCAGTGTGGACATTACTGACTAGCTAAGAATAAGGCCTAGCTAAGAATAAGGCAGCTTCCTATGTCCCACTTACTGAGGACCAGAAAAGAGGTAGCACTTCACCAGGTACAGGTCTGTATAACATTTGCATATGCTAATGTATGTGTATATATAGCTATATATCTGAAAGCAGCAACAACATAAACAAATAATACAAATAAGTACTACCAATGAAATAGAAATACAAAAAATATGTCACCATGGTGTGGAGGCAGACTTTAACCAGATGATGTGTCCGCTGCCCAGGTGCTCACTGTTCATTGTATGTAGCGCTGTTTCTGTTCTGCTGCAGTTCATCTCCCACCCAAAACTATATAATCCATCTCGCTGTTCACTGCGGCAAAATTACATTGTTTGCATAATTTACATTCATCGGTTACATAAATTACATTGCCATTACGCTATTCCTCCCCATTTCATTTCATTTCATTGCAAAGGAAATGCAGCACAAATGGGGACAAAACATAATCAATTACATACCATTTGCAAACTGAAAACAACAGCAGCGAATGCCTATTGTATCCGTTGCATTGATTTTCATCCAGACATGGGATGAATAAGTGAGCACTGGCAATTGCTGCTCCTATTTCCATTTCCACAGGGAATTCTCTGACCTCTCTGCCACTGATGACAACTTCAAACCCACACCCACCTCTCTGCTGGTCTCCCTTCTTAATGTTCATTGTCCTCAAAGTGGGCTTGGGCCACACACTTTGGAATATATGGAACAAATCCTTCTTGGTGTTCTTCCTGCTTGCCTTCTCCAGAGTGACCCTGGGAGCCAATCCTCCAAGGCTGAATCCCCCCTTTCCACTCTGATTGGCTCCAATCAGCACAAAGGGCAAGAAGACTGCTGATTGAGTGATTCTAGGATGCTGGATGACAGAGACCCTGCTGCAGAAATAGTAATGGGTGTCTGCCCCCCCACTCCCATATCCTTGGGCCACTAAATCTTGGGTACTGGACCACCCAAGTTCGGTACTGGAGGGCCCGTTCCTTACAAATGGCATTCTGGTGTTCTCTTGAACAAACGCACCACGCCATGGAAACATTGCTTCCCTTGTTCTTTTTAAGGCCAAGTTCATCTACAAGTCAGGGTGAAGGCGGCTTTGGCCATCGAAAGCCAAGACACTCTGACGATGCTCTGGATGACCCAAAGGACCTTCTCTTCCTTGCCAAACAACCTGCCAAGTCAACACCACATCTCTGTGAGAAAGCTGCCATTTCCCATGATATACGGGCAAGATCCTCTCTCTTACTGGCAAGATCACTGGAAAATTGCAAAACATTTTCACTTAAAAGAAGGCGTTTCAGCCTGCTTCTTTGCAGGAATCTGGGGGGGAAAGACCCAAAAAAACAGCTGGAAAGATTCCGTGGACCTTTGGTGTTTATAATGCCATTTTAAAAAGGAAGATATATCTAAAGTATAAGGAGATAAGGAAGAGGCAGAGTTACATTCAAATGTAATCTGCATAAGTAGGGAAAGTGGGAGCTTTCAGGACTTTAAAGGAGGGGGGGGGGGAGAATCCCTGGCCACAGTCAAATGAGTGGGAGCTGTGTTAAAGCACTGATACTCAGGGATTGTTTATTATTTCCCTTGCACAATCACCGTGCATGACAGAATGATAAAGGAAGGACACAGATTCCCTGCTGCAAGGACCTTACAATCAAAATCTCATCAGAAAGGAAGGCAAAGGCAAGAAAGGAAGAGGCAAGGGTATAAGGGGCAGGCCAATATGTACAAATGCATCATCAGCCAGCATGGCCCAGCGGTCAAGTACAACAGGGATTGTGGTGCAGCAACATGTGATGGGGAACAGATTGGGTATCCCTGCACTAGCCAATGACAAGTTGGTCATGTGCACACGACAATTTATTGCAGAGCCGTCTTAAGCATGTTGGGTGCCTTGGTGCCGTGGTGCGATTATTGCTCCGGCACCCCCCCCCCCGTTTCTCACTGCGGCAGGCGGGAGGGTGCAGTGGGCAGTGCCGCTGCAGCGGGCACAGCTGCCCGGCGCCCCCCTGGCAGCCCGGCGCCCCCCAGGCCTGCCTTAGAGCCGGCCCTGATTTATTGATGGTGTGCGAGAAAGGTTGTGAGTGGCAGAAAGGCACAGCAAAGAGAGTGTGTGTAATAAGGAAGCCGCAGCAGGAGGTGGCTCACATTACAAGTCTTGTACAGTTTTTATATCAGCTTAACTGTTGTGCTTTCTCCCAAAGGATCCTGGGAATTGTCATTTGGCAAAGGTGCTGATAGTTTATCTGCCGGCGATCCCTGGCTTCCCTCCGCTTTGGAGAACTAGAGCTCCCAGGATGATGCCCTGGGGTGGCTATTAAAGCCTGTTTAAGTAGTGCTATGCAGATATGCCCATGAAAGTGTTACACACACACAGGATCTGCTGCGTGAAAGGTGCCAGCTGGCCACCCTCCGGATTCTTACAACGCAAAGCCCTTTAAATTGTGCTTGGCTGTGGTTTTTAGGAGGGTGCCTAGTCTTGAACAATCAGAGGATGGTGAAAGATCCACCATCCCTCTTGGCAGCCTTCCCCCTCTCCTCCAGGACTTATCACCCATGTATGATTAATTGTGCTTTCTTTTTATGTCTGATTTGCATTTTTCCAACTTTGACTTCCTGCCCTGGTTGATCCCGCCCCACCCAAAGGTAGGCCTCTCACTGATCAGGTGTAAATCTTAAGAGTGTTAAGAAAAAGACGTCCCTGCTTATAATAGCATGTTATTTCTGCTGGGGACGAGCTGGATGGATCATACATGATGACTAGGCATTTAAGCTTAAATCTAAGCTACAAACTGATTTCAGATTTAATTCAGTGTCGTTGTCATGGCTTCCCCTAAAGCATCCTAGATGCTGTCATTAAAGAATGATAAAGAGCAATACATAGTAAAAATGCTTGACAGTGATAGCTACCCTGTTTCCCCAAAAATAAGACATACCCATAAAATAAGCCGTAGCAGGATTTCTAAGCATTTGCACAATATAAGCCATACCCCGAAAATAAGACGTAGTGATAGGCGCAGTTCTGGAGGGCACAAAGGAAGAGGCTAGGCTGGACATGTAATTAAAAAAATAAGACATCCCCTGAAAATAAGCCACTGCGTTTTTTGTGTGTGTTTTTTTGAGGAAAAAATAAATATAAGACGGTGTCTTATTTTCGGAGAAACACGGTACTGTATTTTTCCATGTATAAGACACCCTCATGTATAAGGTGTATAATTTTTAACCCAAAATCAAGAAAATGCACTATCCACTATCCATGTATAAGACGACCCCTTATTTTAAACTTCAAAAATTTAGGAAATAATATAGTCTTATACACTGAAAAATACGGTATATGGCTAGTGTGAGTTTTGGGGCTTTGTGCACAGACACAAATGAAGGACTCAGTGCATTCAACAACATCCAAGTGTTGGCAGAAATTGTTTTCTCCACCTCAGAAAGGTTTGTTTGTAACTATCACAACAAACTGGGTGAAGTCACGCCAAAGCCACATTTAGGTTTGCCTTCTTGGTTCAAAATGGCAGCTGGAATCCCAATGTCAATGAACACTGCTGTCCGCACCTTGGAAACTCTTGTGCCAAGTTTGAAACTGGAAGTTTGGATCTGTCATACCAAAAATTGGGCGACATCATGCTAAAGTCACATTTCAGATTCAAAATGGCAGTCAGCATCCCAGCAGCCATGAAAACGGCCACCTCCCATTTCAGGAACCGCTGGCAAAGTTTGGAGATGATATCCTGAGAGACATCCAAATGCAGAGCAAACAAACGGTTTCTCAAAATATACAGTCGATTTTGAGGGGTCAGCAAGAAGCTAGACTGGTGACTGGGAGCGGCTGCCAAGACGACATAACACCGGTCCTGAAAGACCTACATTGGCTCCCAGTACGTTTCTGAGCACAATTCAAAGTGTTGGTGCTGACCTTTAAAGCCCTAAACGGCCTCGGTCCAGTATACCTGAAGGAGCGTCTCCACCCCCATCATTCTGCCCGGACACTGAAGTCCAGCGCCGAGTGCCTTCTGGCGGTTCCCTCGTTACGAGAAGCCAAGTTACAGGGAACCAGGCAGAGGGCCTTCTCAGTAGTGGCACCCACCCTGTGGAACGCCTTCCTACCAGAGGTCAAAGAGAACAACAATTACCAGACCTTTAGAAGGCATCTCAAGGCAGCCCTTTAATGTTTGATGGATTTCTGTATTTTAATATTTTGTTGGAAGCCGCCCAGAGTGGCTGGGGGAACCGCCAGATGGGCGGGGTATAAATAATATATTATTATTATTATTATTATTATTTCCCCAGTCTTTACTTCCCATTTGCCTTATCTGCCAGGGGGGGGAAACCCCGTCTTTTGCATGTCCTCAACATGCTACCTTTCCTCTTTATGGTTATTTCCGCAGGTGTTTTGTGGCTTTCAACAGATCATTAGCAAAGTCTTCTCGCTTGATAACGTCAAGAGCCAGCCAGATCAAAGCCGCAGCTGATCTTGCAACCAGTAAACTTGACTTTCTCCACTGTAATTTCTCTAATGGCTCAGCAAGAAGCTCCGAGGGTTGATTGCTTTCCAGCCGTGGCGCCAGATTCTGAGCCCTCATTAACTTCTGCACCAAGGTTTGTGCAACCCAGAAGTTAATAATGACTCTGAATTAACATGGGCTTGGCATTGCTCCAGGTGAGATGTTGCGGTGTGATGGGCTGCACCCAGCCACACAATGACAGTACAAGCTGCAGTGCATTTTAAAAGGAATCTTCTGAATGCCCTGCAAGCCCCACCCTATCCTTTTTGGCCACCCTGCAATTGCAGGGCAATAGAATCTACACCAGGATTCCCCCTGGTGGCTTGGAAGGAGGGGAGAGATTCCTGTGCGGAAATCCAAAGCGCATTTAAAAGTAAATGCAGAAGTTTGTCTGAAGTTCCCCCATGCACATTTTTACGCAGCTTTTCATTCTTGGAGCTGCTTTTGTATGCTGATTTTTTTGGCTGGAGGAAGGGGAGTTCATGCTTTTTTTCTAGGCTGTATCTGCATTTTATTGCTTATGGAAACCACTCAAAATATATGGCTGGATGAGGGTGTGTGTATATATAACTGTAATAAACAAATTTGACTCGTGGCACCACACCCTACAGGAGGGAATGGGGAACCTCTGGCCTTCCAGAAAGGTTCTGAACTCCATCCCCCATCAGCCCCAGCAGGCATGGCCAATGGCAAGGGATGATGGGACCTGTAGTCTTCCAACTTCTGGCGGGCCAAAGATTACCTCAACCCCTGCCCTACAGAATATCACAGGGCGTTGATCTGAAAATGGGTATTTTCTGCTATTACTCTTGATCTGCAGAAGAGGGTAGAGAGAGAAGCGCTGTGAACACTTCAGAACGGGGTAAAAAGGTTTAACAACCTATATTCCTAACACTATACTGCTGTCTAACTTTTGTGAGTCTTAAAATTCTTACAACAGTTTAATCTCTGCTACTGGGGCTCTCTCCCTGCAGGAGATTGTAGAAAGCCTCATGTTCTGAATCCAGGAACACGGCTGTTTTCTTTCCTTGTTCACCCACACACCTGGGTCCACAGGGATTCATCTTTTATTCCCCCACAAATAGCAGCTTCAGAGGAGGGATTTGCTCAGAAGCTGACCAGCCAAGTGGGGCAGAGGCATCATGCAGGCAGGAGAGTAGCTGTTGCTTCCTGAGATGGGGAGGGATGAGACCACATGGGAGGTCAGCGTGGTACAAACATGCCAACAGGAGCACCATGTTGGCTACACGGCTGAGTTTGCACTGCACCAACCTCACCACTTTGCCCCTCCCTTCTCCCGCCCACTAAGCAGCAGTGACCTGCCTGCTGAGAAGCGAGAGCAGCATCCTGGGAAGTGTAGTTTGTGAAGGGTACTGAGAGTTGTTCTTCACAGAGCTACAGTACAATTTCCAGAGTGGTTGAACAGTCATTTCCTGTTGTAGGGTAATGTAGCTATGCAAAGGGAATAGGAATGTCTTAACAACTCTCAGCACAAACTATACTTCCTAGGAAGGCATGACTGTTCAAAGTGCTGTAATAGTGATTTAAGTTTATGGTGCAGACGGGGCCCAAGGTATTGGCACCCATTGCCGCGCACCAGCTCTCCTCATGACTTCTCGACAACGGGTGCTTTCACCAGCCCTTTGCGGCCCTGCCAGGGTGGCGGTAGTGCCCGCTGCCTCTTTATTTAGGGCGAGGCTGACTCCGAGGGCAGTGCTCTGTTTCCTCAGCTGGAGAGAGCATTGTGTGGAAAATGTCACACAACTGCTCTCCTGCGCAACCGAGCGAGCGGCAGCTTCAAGATCCATGCATAATGAGCACATCGTTCCCGTAGGACCTGCCCAACGGAGGAGAGGCTGCCAGGCAAAACCCTCCTTGAAGGAAACCAGACTTGACTGTAATTTAATGGAGTAGCAGCTTTGCATTCTTGGAGCGTTAAATAACCAGGAGAAATGATCATAAATTGATCAAGCTGGAGTGTGTAGATTTCCCCCTCCCCTTTTAAGCGCTTTATGGTGCCAGAGCTGCTTATAGAGTGAGCAGAACAAGATCTCCGGGAATGGTAGAATGCAGAGAAGCCCAGGAGTTTACATAATCCTAAATGTCAGATGGAAAATCAGTTAAAGGAGGGACGCTCTGCCTCACACATGTAAGCGTGCGTGCGCGCGCGCACACACACACACACACACACAGACTGCATTGAAGTGGGGATTCCATTTGGCCCAACTACCACTCCTTTTAAGGAATGTATGGGAGGCAATAGCCATGGGGCAAGGTTTTGAGAGTACAAGTGAGAGCTGGAAAGGCCCCACTTCAAATTTCTTCTCAGGCCATAAACTTACTAGGTTTCAGATGGGGAACCTCAGCCCCAGGGGCCATTTATGACCTTCCATGCCTCTCATCCCTCTTCCCAGACACACCCACTTTTCACAGGCTGCCCCCTCACTAGCCTTGCTTTGAACCCCAGGTATTGCTTGTCTGGATGGAGGACAGAGAGGGTGTGTTGTGTGTTTGTTTAAAAACCTCTGGCGTGTGGGTTGGAACGCGATTAATAATAATAATAATAATAATAATTTATTATTTATACCCCGCCCATCTGGTTGGGGTATAAATAATATACCCCAAATAATATACCACCCTTCATCATAAGATCTCAGGGTGGTTTACAGAAGAACATACAAAATATAAAAAATTAAATAATTAGAATAAAACAGCAAAGCAATAACCACCGCCACCCTTCCCACAGACACATTTATAAGGCTGTAGAATATTAATCAGCCAAAGGCCTGGTTGAAGAGGAATGCTTTTGTCTGGCTCCTAAAAATATATATAATGAAGGCACCAGGCAAACCTCCCTGGAGAGAGCATTCCACAAATGGGGAGCTACTGCAGAAAATGCCTGTTCTTTTGTTGCCATCCTCATGTGAAGGGCCTTAAATGATGAATGCAGAGTCCAGGGCGGTTTGTATGGGAGAGGTGGTCCTTGAGGCAGGGAGATCAGAAGCTACCTGCCTTCCCTCCCTGCCCCATCTCTCCTGTTTCTTTGTAGATGGAGGGATAGTTTTCCATAATCTGAAGTAAATGGCAAATGTTTTTCATTACAGTTTGTACCACGATGTGTGTGTGGTGTGTGGTGTGTGTGTGTCGGGGGTGAGAGTGCACGTAGAAACGAGATCACCCTACAAAAGGTCACATTCACACTCATTGTTCTGTCCGTTTTTTTGCCTCTGCCCCCACCTTCCACTGGAAAGCAACCTGTCCAAAAGGAATGCAGTCCACGACCTGGGGGGGGCAAGATTCCCCACATCTGGCTTCCTGGAAGGAGGTGAAGGTAGGAGCAGCTGCAGCAGTCAGAGGATGAGCAGATGGCTGTTTATTGCCTCTATGTAGGTAGGTCTGCATGCAGAGAGAGGGAGAGAGGGGGGACATGTATTCAAATCTGAACATTTGTATGATTTGAAATCGTACGTACGGGCAGGTTTGCTTTGCACAAACTTTTGCATTTTCTTTCTGCACAGTGTACAGAATGAGCATACTGCCGTTGAATGTTGTCTGAATGCGCCTGGCAACCCACACGTCTGAATTTGCATGGTGTCCTCAGCAGTGCCAAAGCCTGAAGAATATGCCTCTTTCCCCCATTTCGAAACTTAATGGCCTGTGGACTGTGTTTTCTCCAAAGGAGAGCATCCATCGCAGTGCACTAAATCTCTGCCACACAACTGGAAAGCTGCCTTTTGCTCAAGCCTGGGTCTAGAATGGGAATTATTTAGGTCAAAGTCAAAGTGTATTTTAACTTGCTAACTCTATTTCTTCCTTAATTAGTGGCAAGAGCCATGCTGATCCAAGGCAATAAACTTCTCTCCCATGGTTTATCTATCCCAAATACATCTCCTTCCCATTTTTATGGGTGCTCTGTTGCACGTGCGAAGCTGAAGAGGGAACGGAGTATTCCCTTCCGGCCATTAATGGAAGACACTAAATATCCTTTTCAGCCTGATTTCAACAGTTTTGCAGTCCATTTACATGGTAAATTTTGCCAGCGTTAAGAACATTCTTGCTTCAAAGAGCTGGGGCTGGAGAATGATACAGTCTATATACTTCATTTGGTGGATGTAATGGCACTTCTCCCCTGTTTCCCCACAACTTTGAGAATGCTCAGAGGCATTTTGTGGTTTGCCTTCTGTGACTCAAGAGTGGTTCACACAACCCACTTCTTTGTTTTGGGTTAGAATCATAGAATTGTAGTGTTGGGAGGGACCCCAAGGGTCATCTAGTCCAACGCCCTGCAATGCAGGAATCTCAGATGGCCATCCAACCTCTGCTTAAAAACCTCCAAAGAAGGAGAGTCCGTTCCACTGTCAAAAGAGCTCTTGCAGTCAGAAAGTTCTTCCTGAGGTTTAGTCAGAATCTTCTTTCTTGTAACTTGAAGCCTTCTATTGGTTTAAAAGGTTGGATCATTCCAACCTTCACACCCTCCAGATCTTTTGGACTACAAATCAGCACTAGCCAGCAAGTACAGTTCATCACATTTGCACATCATCTTGTGTATGTGTTTTAAGTCCTCACATTCTGTCTGATTTACCATTTGGCCTTTAAGCTTCTGCCTTTCCTGATTAAGTCCCTCCTTTTTTTGCAAGCAGTTTCCCCTAATATAATGCAGTTCATATGTTATTTTCACTAGCACATGGTATTTGGGCTTTGTCCTAATATATACATTTTGGCACACATCTCAAAATTCAGAGAAATGCACATTTTGAAAGGCAGCTTTCTTTCAATTGTGTACATATTGTTCTCAGCATTGTAAAATTAGGCAGTTTGCAAATTGAACTAAATTGCCTCCCCATCAGTGCACAAGAACCCACCCCATGAAGTACAACAACTGGTCTGCCTGAAGGAAATCAAGGGGAAAAGCACTCCTGTGAATATGTTGGGAGATTGGGAAAGGAAAGCAGGTCACTTATCTCCCTGAATTAAACAGTTGATTATCCACAACGAGGACCAGTGGTGTAGTGGTTAGAGCGTCAGACTAGGCCCTGCAAGACCTGGCTTCAAATCCCTCCTTGACCATGAATTGTTGGGTAACCTTGGGCCGATCGCTGCCTCTCAGCCTAGTCTACCTCACAGGGTTGTTTGGGGGATTAAGTGAGGAGGGAGAGAACCCTGTAGGCCACCTTAAACTCTTTGGAGGAACGGTGGGATAGAAATGCAGTGAAATGAACCAGAGGACTCATCTCTATGTGGCAGTCAGATAGAGCTATGACCAGATATCAAGGGAGAATTCCCTTCTTCCTATGAAGAAGTGGGGCGGTGGGTGGGGGAGGTAAAATTTTAAAATGTGAAGCCAGAACTTGACCTCAGAAGGCAACACGGTAAGGAAACATCACATTATGTGGAAAGAAAACCTCCCCTCTGCTGATGTTAAAGCCACTCAGTATTTATCACTAAGTTGCAGAGTGTCATAGCAACTTGCAAAAGACAACACATCACGTGGGGTGACTCCCCCCCCCCTTTGAAATAATTAATGAGAGAAGAGCCATCATCTTGGTGTCCTGATTCAAGGAGGAGAGAAGTCATAATTCAGAAGGAGGGCAAACTTCTCTCACTGCTGGCATCCATAAATGACAGCATTAATTGCTCATCAAACATACAGAAGATTTTACTGTACAGTATGCATTTTGGACAGCTCTCAGCTGTCAGAAATTGACACCTGCCAGGATTGCTTCCCTTAGCTCCGTGCTTATTTTTTTCCTGAGGTGACAGGAGTCCGTGAAATTGACTAAGCCGGGCTGATGGTTATACATGAGAATGGAATGCTCTGAACAGAGGATGATGTACGATAGGTAACAGGTTGCAATTGCCACATAACTTCGGAACTCCCTTCCTAAAGAAGTTAAGCTGGCCTGCTGGCCTTATGCCAGCAGGTGAAGACATTTCTATTCCAACAGGCCTTTGGGAACTGACGGTTTTTGAGAAAAGGGCTGGTCCTGTGATGCTTCAATTGCCATTGTCTGTGCTTTAAATGGACCTTCTAAATATTATTTTAATTATCTTAGTGCTTAATTACATTTTAAACATGGTCTTTTCTATGTTTTTAGCTTGTTCTATTTTATCTGTGTAAGCCGCCTTGAGTCCTGGACTGGGGACAGGGCAGCATATAAATATAAATAATAGAAATAGAAAAAGAATAGAATAGAAGTTTCGGGTGGTCAACCAGATAAAGTGAGAATTGGTAAAAGGTATAGCTTAAAATATAATGTAAGAATAGCCCTGCTGGGTCAGGCCAGTGGCCCATCTAGGCCAGCATCCTGTTCTCACAGTGGCCAACTAGATGCCTGAGCACAGTCTCTCTACTTGTGATTCGCAGCAACTGGAATTCAGAGACATACTGCTTCTGACAGTGTAGGTACAACACCCTCCATGATTCTAAACCTCCTTTAAAGCCATCCAAGTTGATGGCCATCACTACTTATCGTGGGAGCAGCTTTCTAAAGTTCCCTGTGAAGAGGGATCAAATATCAAACCACTTTGAGAATTGTAGCTCTGAGAGGTGAACAGGAGTCTCTTGGCACCCTTAACAAACTACAGCTCCAATGATTATTGGGGGGAAGCTATGACTGTTAAGTGGTATAATAGTGCTTTAAACATATGGCGTGGAGGGTCTCTAGCTCAGTCACTCTTGGATTCTTCTACAGCCTTAATTAATGTGCTATACCAGCTTACTTAACAGTGCTCTGTCGATTGGTTTTGCAAATATCAAAGTGCATCTAGCAAACTCAGGAGACTGTATGGGAGCATTCCCAGGGAAATTAGATTTTGTTCCTTGCTTGGCCTGAATTAACTCTCCTCTTCCCACTCCTAACTCCCAGATTATCACTCACTCTTCTATTTTTCTTTGATAAATGGTGTCCCCTACTGGTTTGATAAAACATATATAAATCACTAGACTCCTGGGGCCTTTCTGCAGGATCCTGAAAGCACACGGCTACTGGCTGCCTAGGGGGCACCTGCTTTGTAGACTCAGAACCCACCTTCAGTCCCAACCTTCAAAAAGGAACATAGTTTTATTTCCTGCTACTCCCTTTTCTTTCTCCTCATATAGCAGACTTTGGTAGTACATTGTGCAACTGCCTCGCAAGCAGCTACATCCATTTTAGACACCCCCTTTCTTATAATTTCTTCTAGATCTTTATTCTTTTCATTACAGTCATACCTCAGTTTAAGTACGCTTCGGTTTGAGTACTTTCAGTTTAAGTACTCCGCGGACCCGTCTGGAATGGATTAATCCACTTTCCATTACTTTCAATGGGAAAGTTCGCTTCAGGTTAAGTACACTTCAGGTTAAGTACAGACTTCCGGAACCAATTGTGTACTTAAACCGAGGTACCACTGTATTTGCATCCTTCACAATTGGCAACAAATGGTGGCAGAAGTATTGGTTACATAAGGTTACCACCTCATGGAATCGTAGAGTTGCAAGCAATGCCAGGAGTCATCTCGTCCAACCCTCTTTAATGCAGGAATCCCAGCTAAAGAATCCCTGAGCGATGACCATCCAACCTCTTTTTTAAAAACCTGCAATGAAGGAGAGTCCACCATCTTCCAAGGTCATCTGTTCCATCTCACCCCGTCTCACCCTGCCCCAAAACTGTGCTCCTCAGATGTGACAGTGCTAGAGGTACTACATTCTCTAGTGGTGCACTTACAATGCACTAGAAACTGGGCATTTAAATGTTACAGCTCCAGCGCTCTGGAATTAGTTACCAACTGAATTTAGACAGTTAGTTGAATAGTTAGTTAGTGTCAGGGGACCCTGGGAGGGGAGCGAGTTCACACAGGGACAGGAACCTGAAGAAGGGGCAGAGTAAGAGGAGGACTGGCAGGAGAGCGAACCGGAAAGCGGTGCAAGGGCTCTGAACGAGGCGGAGGGGTTTAGGGATGTTACCGGCGCACACGCAGGAGAGGAGGTGTCCGAAAGTACTGCAACGAGGAGGCTGTTGAGCAGTTCAGGGGAGGGGTCTCGTCCCGCTCCCTCCCCTGAGGTCCATAGACGGGGAAAGCGTCAGGAGCAAAGGAGGAAATGAGGTGGGCCGAAGTTGTTCTGCTGGCGTAGATCGTAGCGCGCCAGTTCCGGATTCTGACTCGGAATAGGCAGTCATGTCTTTCTGAACTATGAACTGCACATATATATATATAGCAATAAAGCTTGAAAACCCATCATCGAGCCTTGGTGGTCCTTGGTCGTGGGAAGCCGCACACCAGCCCTGACAGTTAGTTAGTTAGTTAGTTAGTTAGTTAGTTAAATAAAAAAATTCCTTCAGTAGCACCTTAAAGACCAACTAAGTTTTTATTTTGGTATGAGCTTTCGTGTGCATGCACGAAGGAATTTTTTTATTTTACTTCGATCCAGACCAACACGGCTACCTACCTGTAACCAGTTAGTTAGTTAGTTAGTTAGTTATTTTCTATACCGTCCTTCATCCAAGGATCATGGGGCAGTTTACAATATGAAAACACATAACACAGCAACAAACTAAACCAGGCTTCCTCAACCTTGGCCCTCCAGATGTTTTTGGTCTACAACTCCCATTACCCCTTGCTAGCAGGACCAGTGGTCAGGGATGATGGGAATTGTAGTCTCAAAACATCTGGAGGGCGGAGGTTGAGGAAGCCTGAATTAAATAATACCCTCCCTCCCCCAAGTTTAAAAGGCCATTGATTGTTGAATTAGCCAAAAGCCTGGGAGAAGAGGAAGGTTTTTGCCTAGCGCCTAAAAATATGTAAGAAAGACTCCAGGTGAGCCTCCCTGGGGAAAGCATTCCACAAGCAGGGAGCCACCACAGAAAAGACCCATTCTCATGCTGTCACCCTCCGGTCCTCTCGCGGAGGCACATGAAGAAATCCCTCCAACGATGATTGCAGGGTCTGGTTCATATGGAGAGAGGTGGCCCTTGAAGAACTGCAGTCCTGAACTGTTTACAGCTATTGAAGCCATTTTTACCTGAAAGACTGTCTTCCTTTCCATTGCCTGGTAACAAGTGGATGATTATGATGATCAGCTGGCTTTTTCACAGGTAGCACCAATGTTGTGGAATGCTCTCCCTGCTGAAATACAAAAGGCGCCATTGGTATTAGTGTTCTGCCAATTCTTAAAGATGCACTTGTTTAGGCAAGCATTCCCCTGATCTCCTGACCCCAACCTCCTGTTTTAATTGCTGTTTTAATTGTGCTGTTTTAATGGCCTTGTTTTATGGCACAGTTTAATTGTGGATGTTTATTTTCATGTTTCAACAGAATTTTGATTTATTGTGTATTTTAATTATGTGTATTCCCCCCCCCATAAATTGGGTTTATACTTGTAAATTGCACAGAAGCCACATTGGAAATTAAGAACCAAATAAATTTAACAATCACCACTGTCATATTTTTTGGTTCAAGAAGAATTTCCCTGAAGTGTGACTCGGTCATGTTATGGAATAACGATTGTACTGCTGTAGAAATTGTTTTTCTTGGTTTCAGTTTACTGAGTTTGTAACCTTTTATAATTTAGTTTAATTGTATGGCACTCTGCGTGGTGAAGTGGTGTATAAATCTGCAACCGAATCAATAAAATAAGTGTGTTCCATCAGAGGTTAGGCTGAGATGCACTGATGGACACCTACCAGCTGAAGGGCATTATGCAAGCCCATTTTTAAATATTTCACAGTACCACCACCCTACACAAGTGAATTTTCAGACAAATAGAATTTTCAGACAAATAAACAGCTAGGGCAAGTAGCCTTGTTCAAGGGGGCAGGAAACATGCTGCTGTTCTCTGGAATGCCACATGACGCTAGGCTATGTAGTAGTCAAAACTGCAGTGCATACAAACAATCTGTATATTGGGAGAAATTCACACAAAAATGCTGGTGAAGATTTAAAAAAGAAACAAGATTAAAAATCACAGATTGCTGTGCAAATGTGAAGAACCAACGTTAAGACTGTAAAAATGAGAAACTTAAGTTGACAGATTTGTCCATCCATCATTGCCACGTGGAATAAGCTCTAATCGTTAACATTTTCCCCACAGTTACGTTCTCAGGTTTGCAATTGCGGAGAGAAAGGGCTGTTTATATGTGTGAACTGTAAGGAAATTCTGGGTTCTCTTACTTGTAAAAGGAATGTGTAGGGAATGTGTGCACCTCAATCCAAGAGGCAAACGTAGATCTAGTGATTCTGTTGAAAACTTTCTTCCGCCCCATTCAAACACTCAAGGAGGCCCACTTCAGAAACCTGTTTGGCAGGAATGCTGGCGAGGAAAGATCAAGCAGTCCTGCAAACATGTTTGATTTCCTCCAAGTAAATCCATCTGGGATAGAATCTAAGGTGGAGGGTTTTTTGCTTAGATCTTGTTCTTAAACCATTTTGCTTCTCAGATCATTCTCATTTATCAAATTGCAACAGAATCCCCTCCAAAGAATCCTAGAGAAAGTTCTGGGTGCAGATTCCCAAAGACAATAAGAGTTCAAAACTGTACTGTGGATTTTTAAATCTCTCATCAGGCTCAGGGACATTACAGTACTCAATGATTGCAACCACTTTCCAGAAACAGTTGGGAGACATTTTTGTTCCAACCAGCTTCCCGAGATGAATGACTATATCTATGCCGTGGGTGTCCATTTTCTGTTTTAGAATTAATTCAGTGAATTAGTGGATCTGTTCACTCCAAGCACTGCATTTATTATACAGGTCACATTAAGGAAAGACGTAACAGGAGTCTTTTGAAGAGGTACTACTGGAGTTTATTATTTATCCCGAAAGGGAAGTTGGGAGCAAAAAAGAGAGAAAGAGAGGCAGGAAGCAGCCCAGCATTCAAGCTGGTTCACCCGGCCAAAGTCCTCTGCCTTTTCAGCAACGCCAAAGTCCCCCTCGAAAAGCCATTCGCGTTAATTAGAGTTTTGTAAAAGGAGAAATCCCCCCCCCAAAAAAAGATGTCAAATTTTATCTGGAGTGTTAGTGATGGATGGATGGAGTGAGGCTTTTGGGCCTCTTAATTGGGTCTGTTTGCTCAAGCGCCACAAACGTTTTTGACACGAAATGTTCTAATAACCCGGCAGCACAGGTGGCCCATGTTCCTGACAGCCCTGGTCTTCATGTCCGTTCCGTTCAGGGTCCGCACGACTGAACAGACGGCTTTGGGCCTTACAGTCATTAACCCTCATGTTCTCAGCCGGTCACCTAGCAACCAATTTAAGTAGCCGGGATCTGTTAACATCCGTACCAGAAATCCACACAAATAAAAGCGGTTCTGGGGTAGACTGGATTTTATCGACATAGATCTCATGAGGGTTTGGTGTGGCTTTTTTTCTTCCTGATTAACAATATGGGCTGAGTGAGAGACAGTCAGCAAAAACCTCCCACTTTTGACACACATGCAAACACGACTGAAGAGTTCAGCTTGGTTTAGCTGGTCTAAACATCAAGAATGCAGTGTAACGGTTATCAGGGCAACCTTTAAAACAAAGATACCCACAATTTGCGTGCACACAAGTTGTGCTTTCATTTATATATTTCATAAAATTTGTGTACTGCTTGATTGTATAACACACACAAAATCAAAGCAGTTTACGAAAAAGATAAAACAATACTGTAAAAGTATCACTTGGCGAAATCAACAGCAATAATTGAGTCATTCCATATCAAGTGATCCAACCTTTTTTACCCCTTGTCAATTTTCTTAATATTTTGTACACTTGTTGAATGATCAAAACTAAGTTTAAATCTGATTTTTTTTATCTCATCCTGTTTGTGAGTTATGAGGATTTGAAATTTTTAAAAATTGGACAATTTTGGCCTCACCAGAGTACACAAAAGCCTTAAAAGCTCAGCCCAGAATTGAGATACGTCAAAACTAAAGACACCAATTTCTTCAGAGCTACATGGGCTTTAATATTATATGCCAAATTTTAAAATTTAAGTTACAAAATTTAAAAAGTGATTTTAAAAAAGTATTGATTATTTAATATTTCTAAGAGCTATCTGCAAAATTTCATGCAATAGAATCAGATTTTTAAAATATATTTTGTACATGCACATCCGCCTTATTGGGTTCTTTTTAGGATAAATGGGTCTTCTTGGAGTAAAATAGAATAAACAAGAATTCAAACTATAATATCAGTTCTTCAAAAAGTCATTCAAAGGTTTCTGAAAAGCTAGTCGGGCTTTTCTTTCAAAAATGTGTTCCAAAGCCAGAGTGATAACTTGCTTATTGCATGTTAGAATTAACGCTTTGAAATAATTATTGTTAGCACTTCATCTACCTATTACCTCATGGACATTACAACAAAATACATATCAAACAAAAGTACTGCAGGAACTCTTTATCTGATGCCAAGATAACATCCCTTCTATCCAGTTCTTATTTTCAACAAATGAGGAGTACAAAAAAGAAGAGTGAAAGTGATGAAGAGAACACAAGGATTTCAATGCTTTGTTCCATCTACATCCATTCTAACAGAAATTGTGACCATTTTCTACCTCCCCACTCCTATAAACCTCAGCCTCTTGAAGACATGGGGTCGACTTGGTAGAGACAAGTTTGCTGCACGCCTTCCCCGTGCAACTTCCGAGGACCTGCAAGGCTTCTTTTCATTGTCTTTGGCTCTCCTCAAAGCGAGGGAGAGATGATTGATGGTTTGGAGACATTTCCATGTCACGTATTATTGACACTTTTATAACCTTGGCTTTATTGCTAACTCTTAAATTGTAGTTGTTTTTTGTTGCCCGTGCAATAAACTAAAAGGCAAAGCAGCTAGATTGCACCGATTAGGAGCAGATAGCAGCTTGTATTACACATGCAAATAGGGGTGCTAATCGTTCATTAAGCAACCCTAAATTAAATATATATTTATTTTGTTGGGACAAGCTGTACCCTGCATTGCAAAAGAAGCGGGCGAGATAACAATCTTGGAATAGCATCTGGAGGGGGGGAGGGAGGGAAGAAAGTTGCTGTTTTATCTAATCTGATGTTTTGCAACCTGTTACCTCACTCGCTGCCAAAGCTAGCTGCTCATAGAAAGCAGGCAATTAATCATCCAGGGCTGATTGTTTTTGAATAGCAGTCTCTGATGCTTTGGGAAATGAGGAAAGCCCGCTTATGAATTTGTCACTTTTGTAACCCAGCTATTTCATCACCAAGCTGAGGGCATGGTGCATTGGTGAATGGGATGTTGCTCCACTTCGTTCTAACAACAATCCTGAGAGGTAGGCTAGGCTTGGAGATGATGATTGGCCAACATCACCCCAGGGCCAGGCCAGGAACACTTAGAACTACAAATGATTAATTGGTATATAAAGGATCGAAATAAAATAAATATAATAAAGAGGCAAATGTCAAGATGACATCCCCACACCCCAACCTGAGTAGCAGCTGAATCTTCCTCCAAGACGGAGGACAGAACAACATCTTCCACTGTACCTGAGAACCACAGGCTAGTTAGAAGGTGCAGGATAGGGTATTTATTGTTATGAATAATAAAGCTGTATAATGAAGATGCCAGACACACCTCTGTGGGAAGAGAGTTCCACAGCTTAAGGGAGAAAGCTCCTGGGCTGCAAGGACCTGAACTTCTGGAGGTAGAAGGACCAATGAAGCCTCTTCTGCCCTTCTTAATACTTGAGGGGGTCTGTAGGGAGGAAGGCAGTCTTTGGGACTTGAATCTTTTAGGACTTTAAACACTAACGTAGGCACCGGGAATGAACCGGCAACCAGTGCAGCCGTTTTAAAAGAGGGGGTATATGAGATCTAAACAGAATCCCAGCCAGTAATCAAACTACAGTGGTACTTCTTGTTACATTCGTTCCGGAGGTCTGTTCTTATCCTGAAACTGTTCTTAACATGAGGCGCCATTAGCAAAAGCGTGCCTCTGGCGTGCGATTTCCACTCACATCCCAGGGCAAAGTTTGCATCCGGGAGCAACTACTTCCGGGTTAGCGCAGCTCGTAACCCAACGCGTCCGCAACCAGAAGCATTCGTATCCAGAGGTACCACTGTGCTGCATTTAACCAATTGAAATTTCTGAGTTATCTTCAAGGGGCAGCCCCAGGTAGAGCACATTGCAATAATCCAGTCTGGAAGTTCCAGAACCCCGAGCACACAGGCCAAGTCATTCTTTTTCTCTCTTTGTTGTATATTTTTTATTTACTTTCAATAATATATCTAGGTGCAGAATAATAATTAAAAGTCTTCAGCAGTACAGATGTTTGTCATTCTTAAGTCAGTAATGGTTATTGCAAAGGTTTATGAATGCAATACATCCAGTAACAATAAAACAAATAACTATTTACCCACCCAATGCCAAAAATTGAAATTCATTCTTGTTAGCAATCAACACTAAGTCCCTCCTCCAGAATAACACTTTAGCAAAACTCTGTTATAAGTGAGAGACAAAGAAGATAAATAAGGCCAGGAAAACAATTTACATGACTAGATAGAAAATGATAAGATCATCACCAGTAAGCTCAGTGAACAAGACAGGAATACTAAAACATCAATACAGGTGTTGAGCACTGCAATTTTTTTACATTGCATGAAGGAGGATGTTGTGGATTGTCTTATTAGTGATATTAACTAATAAGTTGAAGTAAGTTTGCCTGATTCCGAAATGCCACATAAAACTCTCAATTTTGGTGTTCGTTTCTCCATAAAAGCAATATACCACACTTTGTGGTACCAGTATGAAAGAGTACTGTAGCTCCAATTGTATTCCTCTGGTGTTTTTCAATAGCTAGTATTGTCACCATTAATAAGTGCCCATTTAGATATTTGTCAAATAAGTCTAGGCATCTAGCAACCATAGCATACAGGACTCTGTCCTCCAACATCTCACAACCATTACCTAGTTCTCAGAGTCTGCCACCTGAGGCGGTTTCCTCACTCTGCCCAATGGTAGGGCCAGCTCAGGGTCCCCTAGTGAGATTCATGGTTCAGCAAGGACAAGAATGGATGTTTCCTTGGTTGAAGGAATGCATTCTGCCTATACACCCCACTGGTTCTGCTAAAGGAGGGATGGGGAATACAGCCTACAAATTTACATTTGTGGCACTTTTTCCTCTGGCATGTGGCCCCCAAAGAGAAGGGATTGTGGCCCCCAGGGAGGAAAAAAAAGTCCCCCACCCCTGCTCTACAATGACTATAGCTCCAACTCCTGGGAAAGTGAGGACTTTAAACTACTTTTCCCACTAACATTCAGGGCTGGCCCTATCATTAAGCAAAGTGAAGCAACTGCCTCAGGTGGCAGGTGCTCAGGGGCAGCCCCTGACTATTCCTCCTGAGTCCCCAGTAATTGCCCTCTGATGGCACATGGCCTCTCCTATGCCCTCCCCCCAATTCAGCCTGCTGCCTCCAGTGTGTTGGAGGATGTTATCCTATCACAAGCATTAGATTCGACTGCTGGCCCAGGCAGCTTCTGTGTGTAGACTTGGTAAGGAGCACTGAAAGTAGGTCCTTAAATTTGGTTCCATGGAGCTACTGTTGGCAAGCAGAAACAGACCAGAGTCGCATCAGTCGCAGAGTCACATCAGAAGTAAAATAAAGTGGAAAGATTTGTTTGAATTGAAACAAAGAAATGGTGAAAATATATACAGTAATCTTTTCAGTTACTAAAAAATATAAAAAGAATGCATGAATGAAATGTAAGAGTGCATATTATAAATGGAAAACGAGATCAGATTGGCAAATAAAAATAATGAACCCTTAAGTAAGTAACCCAACAGTTACTAATAAACCACGCATATTCCTAAGCCCTAAATTGCATCCTCCTAAAACTTCCACCAGTCCAAACTAGTTGAGAGCTTACTAAATTCCAGCCTTATAGCAATTTAACAAAGATCAGGAGTGGATTACAACTGCCAATCCAAGCAGGGATCTGAGGAACTGGCTTCTGTGGGCTCGAAGGGAAAGTTGGGAAAGAATAATCCAGGATCCATTGTAAAGGATCCAGAAGGATCCGAGGAGAAAAGAAGTTCAGTATAAAAATAAGGGGAAATGTTTAAAACTGGATGTCTGAACCTTAGAAGAGAATAAACAGAAAGTAAAATAAAAAATGATTTTAGGGTTAATAGATAAATAAAATTTCAAAACTGATTCAATTAAAAACCGTTCATGAGCCAAATATCCAGACCCGAGAAGGCTGGTTGAGAGCAGCTTCAAAAGCTGAAGGAGAGACATGCTCAAAGCATATTCTCTCAAAGGGAAGACAAAAAGGCATGTCACATTCAAAAAAAACCCCAAAACAAGCATTAATCTGTTAGCAAAACTTGGAGCTAAAAAAAAAAAAAGCAAAGCACAAGTGAGTTCTAGCACCGTGAGCAGTCTTTTTTTGACACTCCAAATTTCCTGCATTCTGATTTGTCCTTTTCTCTCGCCCCACAATTTTCTCACCAATATTCAGTTTTGTATTTTTAAACGGTGAACACCAGCAGAAACCATGTAATTCCAAGCTGTATGGGGGTACAAAGAACACTGCTGGCCACACATGGAAGAACAAATCCTGTATCTTCTTCACTCAGATACATGGTCTTGACTTGACAATGGCCTTATCTGCTTCTCACATTCCAGACAGAAAAGCATTTCTGCCTTCAAGACAGGACTACTACAGCCATGAGCCAAATGTTGGTTCAACATTTCTCTTCCATCCACTCCACAGCTTTGTAGGGTGATTATCTTCACCCTGTGTGCAGATTTTCCCCCAAAACTGAGCTCCCTGAAAGGTTCCATCTCTTCCTTTGTCTCAGGTAACAAAATGTCCTGGGCCAACCCATCAGACATGGCACCTGGGACAGTATCTCAGTGTCCTTCGTTTAGTCCCATCAAGGTGAGTTGAACACACACTTCGCTCTCCTCATCTGAAACTTGTTGTTGTTTAGTCGTTTAGTCGTGTCCGACTCTTCATGACCCCATGAACCAGAGCACGCCAGGCACTCCTGTCTTGCACTGCCTCCCGCAGTTTGGTCAAACTCATGTTCGTAGCTTCGAGAACACTGTCCAACCATCTCGTCCTCTGTCGTCCCCTTCTCCTAGGTCCCTCAATCTTTCCCAACATCAGGGTCTTTTCCAGGGAGTCTTCTCTTCTCATGAGGTGGCCAAAGTACTGTGTTTCTCATATTATAAGACACCGTCTTATAATTATTTTACTCAAGAAAATAAGCCTATGGCTTATTTTCGGGGGGTGTCTTATTTTTTTTAAAAAAAAATTACGGTATGGTACCTCCTCTTCCTGTTGCGGCTCGGTGCCGGGTGTTTTTTGTTGTTGTTCTACCCCCCCCCCCCCCCGCTGGCATCCAGCATCCAATCCTTAAATGCAGAAGGCGGGATTTCTCCGCCGAGGTCTTTAACCCTTCGTAGGCCGCAAGCCAGGCAGAAAAGAGCCCGGGACGCAGGAAGAGCCGCGCCAAGCTGCGTCCCGCCGCCGGGTCGGGGCTCGGAGCGGCGCGTGCTGCGGCTCTTGCCGGGTCCTGCCGCCAGGTCTGCGTTTGGCGCGGTGCATGCTGCTGGGCATTTTGGAGGGGCAGCAGCATCCGGTTCCGGGCACTGACAGGCATCTTCCTCTTCCATGGCGCCATCCAGACCTGCTCCCACCACTATGGCTTATTTTTGGGGTATATCTTATATTTCTTCAACTCAGGAAAATCCTGCCATGGCTTATTTTGTAGGTATGTCTTAAAATATGAGAAACACGGTGTTTGAGCCTCAGCTTCAGGATCTGTCCTTCCAGTGAACACTCGGGGCTGATTTCCTTCAGAATGGATAGGTTTGATCTTCTTGCAGTCCATGGGACTCTCAAGAGCCTCCTCCAGCACCATAATTCAAAAGCATCAATTCTTCGGCGATCAGCCTTCTTTATGGTCCAGCTCTCACTACCATACATCACTACTGGGAAAACCATAGCTTTAACTATACGGACCAGGACTTAAAAGTGGACAAATTAAACTTTTTAAAAATCTCTCTCTCTCTCTCATAACCCTAGAACTTGTGGACATCCAATGAAGCTGAATGTTGGAAGATTCGGGACAGACAAAAGGAAGTACTTCTTCATTGAACTGTGTAATTGAATTGTGGAAGTCATTTCCACAGGAGGCAGTGATGACCACCAACTTAGATGGCTTCAAAAGAGGATTGGAAAATTTAATGAAGAAGAGGGCCATCGATGGCTACCAGCCACGATAGTCGCAGTTGGAGGCAGCATTGCTCCTGAATACCAGCTTCTGAAAGCTACAGGAGGGGAGAGAGCTCTGGTGCTCAAATCCTGCTTGCTGGTTTTCCACAGGCATGTGGTCAGCCACAGTGAAAAGAGGGTGCTGGACTAGATGAGCCATTGGCCTGATCCAGCTGCCTCATCATATGGTCTTTTCTCCCTATAATATTGTTAATAAAAGCCAAAAAACATTGCAACCAGGAACTAAAGGCAGTTTACTCTCCAACACCCAGAGAAAGGCTTTAGCCGAAACATGGCAGGGTTAGCAGAGCGAGTGCCTGCAAAATCACACGGTAAGTAAAGCTGCTCCTTTTCATTCAAGGTAGCTACTGTCTAGCAGTACATAATTAATATCGACTTGAAAGGCAGACTTCCCAAGGGAA